>NC_029794.2:81738782-81766624 GCF_000816755.2 Arachis ipaensis
CTTTGATGTGTTTGGTTGATTGATGATAGGTGAAAAGAGTTTTGAAGAAGGTTGAAGAAAGAAGGAATGGCTAGGAGCAAGAGAGAACAAAAAGTTTGAGCAAAAGTTTGCCTCAAACTTTAGCTCAAACTTTTAAAAGAGTTGAAAACACTCCAGAGGAAAAAAAGCTTGAGCAAAAGTTTGACCTCAAACTTTAGCTCAAACTTTTGGGAGAAAAGCTTGAGCCAACGTTTGCCTCAAACTTTTTGGCAAACGTTGGCATCACAAAATCAATACCCTGGAGGAAAAAGCTTGCGCCAACGTTTGAGGTCAAACTTTTGCTCAAACGTTGGCGCGACACTTGCACACCCTGGAGGAAAAAGCTTGCGCCAACGTTTGAGGTCAAACTTTTGCTCAAACGTTGGCGCGACACTTGCACACCCTGGAGGAAAAAGCTTGCGCCAACGTTTGAGGTCAAACATTTGCTCAAACGTTGGCGCAACACACATTTACAAGGGGGCCAACATTTGAGCAAAAGTTTGACCTCAAACTTTGGTTCAAACGTTGGTAGCAGCAAGGTGAAGCCATCTGGTATAAAAAGTTTGAGTAAAAGTTTGACCTCAAACTTTTACTCAAACTTTTACTCAAGCTTTTATGTTTTTCAACCCGGTTCACAATGGATCTTTCTCCAACTCCAAGAGCAATCAACCAAGGCCTTTATCAACCCAATTCCATCAAGAACAAAGGCCCAATTCAAGGCTTGAAGACCATTTGAAGAAAGTGTATAAATAGCTTAGGATTTAAGTTCTCAGGGAGTTTTTTTGAACTTTCCGTTTTAGTTTTGCTGAGAGCTTTTGGTTTTGGAATTTTATGAGTTTCTGAGTTTCGGAGAGGAGAATTGAATTCTCTTCTTCTTAGTTTTCTTGTTTTCAATTTCAATTACATTTGTCTTGGGTCTTGGATTGAAGAATTGAGGAAATTCTGTCTCAATCTCATCTTGAGATCTCTCTGTCTCACTTTACTGCACTTTTGGAAATTGAATTTGGTTTTGCTTCTTCTATTGCTTGATCTTTAAATTCTCTTGCAATTGATTTCTGGATTGGATCTAGGAAGGCAATGAGATCTAGACTTGGTTATCTAGTCTCTTGGGTCCTGAGATCCGAAATTTCCTTTTTATTTCTCTGTTGGACGCTTCTTCAAGCAATTTACATTTTCTGTTTGAGATCTACTGCAATTAAATCCATCTTTTACTTCCCTGCTTGTTGCAATTTTACTTTTCCTTGTTTAATTTCTGCAAATCCACTTCCCAATTCCCTTTATAATTCAAGTCATTTACATTTCTTGCACTTTAAGATTCTGCAATTTACATTTCTTGCAATCTAAGTTTCTGCAATTTACATTACTTGTTCTTTAAGATTCAGCTTATTTACTTTCTTTGCTCTTTAATTTCCTGCAATCTACTCTTCTCCCTTTACATTTCAAGAAATTTAGTTTCTGCAATCACAAATCACCCAACCAATACTTGATTCGCTTGACTAAATCAACCACTAAACTAAAATTGCTCAATCCTTCAATCCCTGTGGGATTGACCTCACTCCCGTGAGTTTTTATTACTTGATGCGACCCGGTGCATCTTGCCGGTTAGATTTGTGTGTTTGGAATTCATTTTCCGAAAATACACATCAAGTTCTCTCCCCATCGCTTTGAGTTTGGTTCTAATGCTGTTGTAAGGAAAGAAAGCTATAACGGGAACATGCATCAAGGTCAGAACAATCAGAGATGGATGGAGCCACGAGGATCTGATCAACCCTTTAGGCAACAACACCTTCCAAACTACCATGGACAACGACCATTTAAAAATGCATGTCGAGACAATAGTTATGGTGGACCCCCTGGTAATTACCAACAAGCCCCATCATACCCCTATAAACCATCTCCTCAACACATCTTTGAACTACCATACTCACAAGCCACCTACAACCAAACACCCCCATATGACTCTAACCCTTATCCACCCCAATTTCAACCCAATTACTCCCAAGAACCACCACCTCCCTATGCACCATGTCCATATCCATCACCCCAAGAATCAAGGGAGCAACTCAAGAAAACATTTGAAAAATTTCATGCCACACTTCACCAATTGAATCAAGCGATAAGTAGATTACCTTCCCGACGTTCGGACACTCAAGAAACCCCCATGGCTTCATGTGGACAATCTAATGAAGAACGTAGCATGAAGAAGATACTAGAAACTCCAGTGGACAGTACGGAGCATGACTTTATACTGGAACAAGTGGAGGAAGCTATAATTATTGAAGAGGAAGAAGTGGTTGAAGACTTAGGAGATGCTGAACCCCCATGGGAAAGTCAAGTTATAAAGCCTCCTTCAAGGATGTTTGAAATTGATGTTGAGGAGGGTGTACAACCTCCAAGGTATATCATGATTGAAGACTTTGAAGAGGTTGATCAAGAGATGGATTCAATCATTGATGAATTCTTATCCGCAATTGAATCCTCTCCCATTGGACTTGACATGGAGATTAAAGAAGAAGAAGCATAACCTCCCAAGCCCTTGGTAAACAATGAAGAAAAGATCGAATTGGAAGAAAGCTACCAAGAGGAAGAGGTTGAAATTGAAGAAACTTGCAAGGAGGTGGAAGTTGACAAGGAAGAACTCAAGGGACTGGAGCTGGAAATCACCTTGCCAATGCTGTTGGAGACCTCTCCCCCAAAGCCATCACCATCCATTACTTCATTCAAGTGGGTAAATCTTTCATCTCTAAGCTTAATTAGCTCACTTGAATATGCTTTACTTGAAACAGATGGTCAGCTTAGAGCTCTTTGTGGCATTAAGCGTAAAAGGAAGATGGTTAGTAGTTGGAGACGTCATGCAAGGTTCAACATGGTTGTGTGCTCAAAGTTTAAATACAAGGGTTGGTGTAAAGCTCAACTGAATGGGTCTAGGAAGTTGTTTGGCCGCTTTAGTGAGAATTCAGATTGCTTGCTACCCGGATGGAATCATAATGATCAACAAGAAGACGGGTGCAAAAGCAAGATTTGGGACCCCGGAATTCATTATGGCAATCAACACTCTTGGGGCCTTGTCACTTGCTTTAACTTATTTGAAGGCTTTCTGCGCCTAGTTTGGGATCCCGGAGGCTACTGGAATTCCAAACATTGGTGGAGATTTCTGGATGAATTCAAGCACAAGCCACCATGGTATGATCGTTCTTTTTCAATTTTATTTTGTGTTGTTTATTTTTATTTTATTTTATTTTTATTGAACCTGGAAATTTTCATAGCATCTACATTAGCACTGCATATTACATACTACATAATTGCATTAAAAAAAATCGCATGCGACATAGCAGCGTCGCTGACGCGTCCGCATCACAAGTGTATTAGGAGAAAAGAAAAGTGAACAGAGAGTCACGCGAGAGCGTGGCTGGAGGCGTGCCTTAGGCACAAAATTACCCATGCGACCGCGTCACTGACGCGTCCGCATCATATTGGAAAATAGCCTCACACGCGTCCGCGTCACCCACACGAATGCGTGATTCTATGGAATCGATGTAAATGGGTGTATGGCAGTAAGTTGGGTTGGAATGAGGCTGGACCCATGCTGGAAGCGCAAGCCCACTCACGCGAATGCATGCCCCACGTGTTCGCATCATTTTCCAAACATGGGCATCCACGCGATCGCGTCAACCACGCGACCACGTCACCCAAAAATCTGGTGAAAAGAGTTTCGAAAAAAGAGTTGCGCGAACGCGAGGCTGCACTCGCGCCAATCGCACAAATCAGGCCACGCGATCGCGTGACCCACGCGTCCGCGTCACCTGACCTTATCGCGCACCACGCGACCGCGTCTCTCACGCGTCTGCGTCGCCTATGCCACACAACTCATCCAAATCAGCGCCAATTATCTTCTCTTTTCTTTTCTAATCATAATTTCTTCTATGTTTTCTTCTTTCTTTCTTACTTTATTTCTTTCACTTCTCATTTCTTTTCACCTTCAGTCTATTTTACTTAATTTATTTGCATGTTGCATTCATTGCATTTTAATTTAGTGCATATTTTTCTTTTTCTTTTCTATATTCATTATTTTTCCTTTGGTGTTGATTTTCTTATTTAACTGTTGCATCTTCTCTTGAATTATTTTGGGTGCTTAGTGGCTTGTTTTATTCTGGTTAGGTAATATTATTTAAATCAATGCCAATCTTTTATACCTGTATTACCTTTACATTGACATGAATTTATATTATCTCTCCTTACCCACACTCTCTTCCCTATTGTTGCAAATTTTCGCACTCTTGATTTGCCATGTACTTCTACTGTTTTCTAACTTGCATGTTGTAGCTACCATGTAATTGAGACCCTCATTATTTGGCATTAACCCAACCATATTTTATTTTATCTTTATTTATGGGTTACTGTTCTTCTTTTTCCCTTCTTTCAGGCTGGCCACCGAAGACGGAAAAAGGGAGAAACTTCTAAAAGGGGAGACAAACAAGTCCATCTGCACAATCCTTGAAGAAAAACACCAGTTGGAACAACCCATCCACCTACACATCTTAGCATGCACCGAGGACGGTGCAATCTTTAAGTGTGGGGAGGTTGATACCGATCTCCATGGGTTAGTTATTTTCTTCTCAACACCAATATTTTGTTTTCTTTGTTAATTGCTGCATTTGCATATTTAATTGCATGTTTGTTTGATTTTATGCCTTTAGTTACCACTTAGTTGAAGTAATATTTTCTTTTTCAAGAAATTTTTATAGTATTTCACTAATTTAAATTAAAAAACTTTTCTATTAAAACTTGTTTGAAGTTGTATTTGGAACATGATTTTTGAGCCAAAGAACTCACAACCTGTGAGATTTTGAGCTTATTTACATGGTTACATTATTTAACCTTAAATTTTTATTCTTGTGTGTTTTCTTCTCTATGATTGTAATCTTTGCTTTATTCCTTTTCTATGTCCATTATTAAGTATATTTACATGCTTGCATATGATTGAGGCCATTATTTGAATTTTTACTCACTTATCCCAAATAAGCCTACCCTTTTAATTACCTTTGTTAGCCACTTTGAGCCTTTTAATCCCCATTTGTTATATATTTTACCACATCACTATCCTTAAGCGGAAAAACAAGTAATCACCCCAATTGAATCTTTGGTTAGCTTAAGATAGAGATTGTGCATCAACTAAGTGTGGGAAAATTGTGGGAACATGGGTTAATAAGGGAATGTATCATGTTTCTAATTTATTTGAATATTAAAGTATATAGAGTATATGTATATTAGGTGAGAGCTTAGGTTAATTAAAGATTCATATTATAGCTCACTTGGCCATACATATATCCTCACCCTTACCTTAGCCCCATTACAACCCTGAAAAGACCTCATGATGTTTGCATTGGTATACTAAATATTTTTTGATTGGTTAGATGAAGAACAATGTTTAGAAAGCATGACTAGGGAAGAGTAGAGTGATTGACGCTAGACACTTGAGAGTTAGAGTGATATACACCACCAGTAAGGGTTCAATGCTTGACTCTATGTTCCCTACTTTCATGAGCTGTCTTCTTACAAGTTTACCTATCTTTCATTATATAATTTGAATTAGTGGAATTTGATTCATATTGGTCTTGGAGAACTTATTTATTTTTAACGAAGTAGGTAGAAACATTTTGCATGTAGTTTCATTCACATAGATAGGCTGCATTGCATACTCTCTATCATTCCACTTCACTTTTATAGCTTCTCTTAAGCTTAGCATGAGGACATGCTATTGTTTAAGTGTGGGGAGGTTGATAAACCACTATTTTATGGTTTATCTTGTGCTCATTTGAGTGGTTTTTATCAAGTTCTTACCCACTTATTCTTACTATTTGCATGGTTTTATATTTTCCTTCCTGATTTTGTGCTATAATTGAAAACATGTTTTCTTTGGTCTTAATTTGCTAATATTAATCCTCTCTTATTACCATTAGATGCCTTGATATGTGTGTTAAGTGATTTCAGAGCTTATAGGGCAGGAATGGCTCAGAGGATGGGAAGAAAGCATGCAAAAGTGGAAGGAATACAAGAAGTTGAAGAAATTGCTAAGTTGTCCTGCCTGACCTCTTCGCACTCAAACGGTCATAACTTGAGCTATAAAAGTTCAAATGATGTGGTTCCAGTTGCGTTGGAAAGCTAACATCCGGGGCTTCGATTTGATATATAATATGCTATAGCTACCCCAACGCCAGGCGACGCGAACGCGTGGATCACGCGGACGCGTGACCTGGCATAAATGCAATCCACGCAAACGCGTGGACGACGCCTCCGCGTCACTTTGCCGCAACCTGAACGTAACAGAAATCGCTGGGGGCAATTTTTGGGCTGTTTTTGACCCAATTTTCGGCCCGAAAAACATAGATTAGAAGCTATAAAATGGGGGAATGCATCCATTCATCATGATGCCTTCCATTATTCACTTTTCATAATTTAGATGTAGTTTTTAGAGAGAGAGGTTCTCTCCTCTCTCTTAGGATTTAGGATTAGGATTCCTCTTAAAGGATTTAGGATTATTTCTTCTCAATTTCCAGGTTTAATGTTCCTCTTATTTATTTTCTACTTTTATTATATACTTTTAATTATTATTTATCTTTTCAATTTGCTTATGCTACATTCATGTTATGAGTTTCTTAATTAATATTATTTGAGGTATTTTAGTTTATGATTGTTTTATTCTATTTATGAATGCTTTTAATTTAATTTAGATATTTTTTCTTTTTGACTTTGGTTAAGTAATTAGTAACACTTGAGTTATCAAACTCAGCAGTGGTTGAAATTGGCAGATTACTAATTGATCTAGATCGCTCTAAAGCTAGTTTTCCCACGGGGATTGACTAGGACTTGAGGATCAAGCTAATTAGTCCACTTGACTTAAATAAGTGGGATTAAAACCCAATTCTCATCACACCTGATAAGGATAACTAGGATAGAAATTCCAAATTCTAATACCTTGCCAAGAGATTTTATTATTATTAATTTATTTTTCTTGTCATTTAAATTACTTGCTCCTTATTTCAAAAACCCCCAATTTACAAAACTCATAACCAATAATAAGAACATACCTCCCTGCAATTCCTTGAGAAGACGACCCGAGGTTTGAATACTTCGGTTATAAATTTTAAAGGGGTTTGTTACTTGTGACAACTAAAACTTTTGTAAGAAAGGAATTCTTGTCGGTCTAGAAGCTATACTTACAACGGGAACTTATTTGTGAAAATTCTAGATCGCACGAGAGTTTCTCTCTTCACTCCACTTCTAGGATGTAGTTCTGAGGCATCTCATTCCTTCTTGTCAATCCTCCAGCTCTTTGGCATTCATTACATTGGTGAACGAACTCTCTGGCATCCTTGAAGATGGTTGGCCAATAGAATCCACTCTGTAGTACTTTAGCCACTGTTCTCTCTGCTCCAAAGTGTCCACCATAGGCTGAACCATGACAATGCCACAATATATCTCTCATTTCATTTTCAGGGACACACCTCCTAATCATTCCATCAGAGCATCTCTTGATTAAGAAAGGTTCGACCCACAAAAACTTCCTTGCTTCATTGAGTAGCTTTTTCACTTGTTGCTTGGAAAATTCTTAAGGTACCTTCCTTCCCACCTTATAGTTTGCTATGTCAGCAAACCAAGGTGCTTGCTGAACTTGGAAAAGATGCTCATCAGGGAATTTTTCATTCACTTGCTGTGGTGTATCTTGATTGGCCTCTTGTGGCACTCTTGACAAATGATCTGCTACTTGATTCTCACTCCCCTTCCTATATCTCTCACTTCAATGTCGAATTCTTGTAGCAGTAGCACCCACCAAATAAGCCTTGGCTTTAAATCCTGTTTAGACATTAGATACTTGAGAGCAGCATGGTCAGTATACACTATAACCTTTGAACCAATCAAGTATTGTCTAAATTTATCAAATGCATATATAATTGCCAAAAGCTCTTTCTCAGTGGTGGTATAATTTTTTTGTGCTTTATTTAACACCTTTCTAGCATAATATATGACATGGTGTAGCTTGTCTTTCTTTTGCCCCAACACAGCACCAATTGCAAAGTCACTTGCATCACACATAAATTCAAAAGGTTCCAATCAGGGGGTGTGATAATTGGTGCTGTAATGAGTTTTCTCTTTAAAGTTTCAAAGGCATACTCGCAACTGTCATCAAAGATAAAAGGGCTATTAATCATTAGCAAATTGCCCAATGGTTTTGCTATTTTTGAAAAATCTTTGATGAACCTCCTGTAAAAACCAGCATGCCTAAGAAAACTCCTTACTGCTTTCACATTAATAGGTATAGGAAGCTTTTCAATGATTTATATTTTAGCTTTATCAACTTCTATACCTTTGCTTGACACTTTATGCCCAAGAACTATCCCTTCAGGAACCATGAAATGGCATTTCTCCCAGTTCAATACCAGGTTAGTTTCTTGGCATCTTTTCAAAAAAAAAGTTAAATGATGCAAGCAAGTGTTAAATGAATTGCCAAAGACAGAAAAATCATCCATAAAGACTTCTAAAACCTTTTCCACCATGCCAGAGAAAATGAAAAGTATACACCTTTGAAAGGTGGCTGGGGCATTGCATAGCCCAAATGACATCCTTCTGTAGGCAAAAACACCAAATGGACATGTGAAGGAGGTCTTTTCTTGGTCCATGGGATCCACCACTATCTGATTATACCCGGAATACCCATCCAGGAAGCAGTAATAAGCATGGCCTGCCAATCTCTCCAACATCTGATCAATGAAGGGTAGAGGGAAGTGATCTTTTCTTGTAGCATCATTCAGTCTTCTATAATCTATGCACATCCTCTATCCAGTCACTGTCCTTATGGGAATTAACTCATTTTTCTCATTGGAGATGACTGTCATTCCTCCCTTCTTTGGTACAACTTGAACCGGACTCACCCATGAGCTGTCAGAGATTGGAAAGATTATCCAACATTCCATAGCTTCATCACTTCTTTTTGAACCACCTTCTTCATGGTTGGGTTAAGTCTTCTTTGGGGTTAAACCACAGGTTTTGACTCTTCCTCCAATAGAATTTCATGCATACAAATGGCAGGGATGATGCCTTTGATATCCTTAATTGTCCAACCCAAGGCTGTTTTGTGAGCTTTTAACACTTCAATCAACATTGTTTCTTCTTCCATGTTCAAGGAGGAGTTTATGATCACTGGCAGGGCCTCTGCTTCTCCAAGAAACACGTATTTAATGTGAGGGGGAAGAGACTTCAACTCTTATTTTGGCTTCTCCTTTTCCTTGTCTTCAATAGAGATCTCCACCACTTCCTCTCCTTGTTCCTCCTGGTTGTCATCTTCCAGTAACTCCTCCTCCACTTCTTCTTCCTGTTGCTCATGACAATTGGCTTCTAACATTTCTTCTAACAGACCTTCTATCATATCCACCTTCATCTAGTACTCTTGCTCAGGGGAATGTTGCATTGATTTGAAAACATTGATGACCATTTGCTCATTGTGCACCCTGAAGATCATTTCTCCCTTTTCTACATCGATTTAGCTCTTGCTATAGCTAGAAATGGTCTTTCCATGATAATTGAGTTGTTTCCTTCCTCTTCTGTGTCCAGGATCACAAAGTCTGCAGGGAAGATAAACTCTCCAACCTTCACTAATAGATTTTCCACAACTCCATTGGGTGTCTTGATTAATCTATCGGCCATCACCAATGACATCCTGGTAGGTTTGATTTCTTCATCATTGAGAGGGGCATCAAGTTGATACTAGCACCTAGATCGTAGAGAGCTTTCTCTAATGTCATCTTGCCTATGGTGCATGAAACTACAAAGCTCCCTGGATCTTTGAGCTTTGGTGGGATACCTCTTTGGATCAGAGCACTGCATTCTTCAGTGAGCATAATGGTTTCCTTCTCATGCCAGCTTCTCTTTTTGTTGATAAGCTCTTTTAAGAACTTTGCATATAAAGGCATTTGCTCTAATGCTTCAGCCAGGGGAATGTTGATTTTCAGCTTCTTGAAGACTTCAAGGAATTTGGGGAAATGTTGTTCCTTGGTTTTCTTGTTGAACCATTGAGGATATGGCAGAAGAGGTGTGAAAGTCTTCTCCACCTGCTTCTTTCCTTGAGATGGTTCCTCCATTACTTGCTTCCCTTTCCTTGAATTTTGTGGCTAGTCATCTTTTTCTTTAAGCTTCTCTTGATCTTGCTTGCTTGCTGTCATCTCTTCCTTATTGTTAGCCTCATTTTTCTCAGCTAGCTTCTTGTCATTCTCCATAGGCTTCTTGTTGGCTTCTTTATTATTCACCAAGGTTCTTCCACTCCTCAGTTGGATGGCTTTGCATTCTTCTTTAGGATTTAGAATGGTATCACCTCGGAGTGAGCTTGTTGGCCTTTCAATCACTGCTTGCTTGGACAGTTGTCCAATCTACCTCTATAAGTTTTTCATTGAGGCTTCATGATTCTTGCTTGTCACCTCCTGATGCTTCATCATCTTTTCTATCAGTATCTCCAAATTGGAGATCCTTTGAGATTCTTATGGTATTTGTGGTTGGTTATGAAATGTTAAGGATGGATGATGGTTATTTTGGTTAGTGGCTGGGTTATTAGGTAGATAATAGCTAGAATTGAGGTGGTTATTTTGAGGTTTTCTATATGGATTGTGGTTAGTATTTTGCTGGTTGTTGTGGTTGATGTTTCTTGAGTTGTTTTGGGTCTTTGCCATGGCTGTTGGTTTTGATTCTGGTTGTCTTCCCATCTTACGTTTGGATGGTTCTTCCAAGAGGGGGTTATATGTATCTCCATAAAATTCATTCTGGCTGGATCATTGGTTATGAATGTAGTTCACTTGTTCTTGCTGCTGATCTTCACAATTTTCCTCACATTGTCCCCACCCAGTTGGTGGTTGATTTGTGACATTCACTGATGCAACTTGTAAGCTATCAATCCTCTTGGCCATCTGCTCAAATTGTTGCTAGATTTGCTGCTGCATCACCTTGTGTTGAGCTAGAATGGTGTCCACACCTTCCAACTCTAGTACTCCCTTTCTTTGAGCTGGTTGGCGTTGCCTTTGATGAGCAAAGAAGTATTGATTGTTTGCCACCATATCTATGAGATTTTGGGCTTCCTCTGCTGTCTTTATTAATTGCAATGAGCCTCTTGCTAAATAGTCTAGTGCTTCCTGAGCTTTCAGAGTCAATCCTTCATAGAAATTCTGTAGTATGTCCCATTCATTGAACATTTCAGGGGGACATTTTCTGATCAGGGCCTTGTATCTCTCCCATGCCTCATAGAGAGATTATGCATCCATCTATGTGAAGGTTTGCACCTCTGTCTTCAATCTGATAATCCTTTGAGGTGGGTATAACTTGGCTAGGAACTTATTCACTAGATCCTCCCAGCTAGTGATGCTTCCTTGTGGGAAAGGCTTCAAGCCGTTAAGGAGCCTTGTCCCTCAATAAAAATGGGAACATCAGCAATTTGTATATGTCTGGATGCACACCATTGGACTTCACTGTGTCATAGATCCTCAAGAAAGTAGATAAATGCTGATTTGGCTCTTTTAATGGACCTCCCCATAGGAGCAGTTGTTTTGTACTAAGGTGATGAGTTGGGGCTTCAATTCAAAGTTGTTTGCATTGACATTTGGGGTAAGGATGCTAGTCCCATACTGCCTTGGATTAGCAAACGTATATGAAGCCAAGACTCTCCTCTAGGGTTGACCATTGTTGTTGGCCACTCCCACTGGTGGATTTATTGGATTCTCCTCCATTTCTTGGTATTCTTATTCAGAAGTTTCTCCACCAATGACTCCCTTTCCTCTGGCTTCCCTTCTCAGTCTTCGAAGAGTCCTCTCGTCATGATCACCAGAGGTAGAGACCTCTCTCCTTGCTTCTGTCATACAATCAAAACAACAAGAAACACACAAAGCACTCTGTAGCTTGAGTGCAGTGAGAGTTAGTAGAGACAAAGTCTCAAATAGTTAGTGTACTTGTTAAAAACAAAGAAAATGAACAAAAATAAAGAAAAAAGTGCTTAATCTAGACCACCACCTTACTTAATCATTGTCAATCTAGATCAATCTCTGGCAACGGCACCAAAAACTTGATGTGTATAAAATGATTCCAACACAAAACTCACCGACAAGTGTACCGAGTCGCATCAAATAGTAATTACTCACATGAGTGAGGTCGATCCCATAGGAATTAATGGATTGAGCAATTTTAGTTAGGTGGTTAATTTAATTAAGCAAACAGTTGATGATTTGAGTGAATTGTGATCAACAGAAGCTAAATTGCATGAAAATGAAAGGGAGAGGAGAAATTGACAGAATCTAAAGTGCAAAAAATATAAATTGAGCTGAAACTTAAAGTGCAAGAAAGTAAAAGAGCTGAAACTTAAAGTGCAAGTAATGTAAATGACTAAAACTTAGATTGCAAAGAATGTAAGTAGCTGAAGCTTAAAGTGCAAGAAAACTAAATGACTGAATCTAAATTGCTGAGAAATGTAAATTACTTGAAGAGTAGAAGGGATTTGGGGTGCTGGGATTTAGAATTCAACAGATAAATGTAAAATACACTCAATCAGAGAAGTAGAAGTTGGAATGAATTGCAGAGGATCGAAATAGAAATGGAAAATTTCTTGAAGAAGCAAAACAAAAAGAAAACTCAGCTCGATTATGAAATCTAAAAGAAAGATTGAATATCTAAGAGGAGCAATAAGATTAGATCACAGATCTAGATCTCAATTACACTTTTGATCAAGCAGAAAAGAAATTGCAATAAAAATGTAAATGAAATAGCTAATAAAACTCAGATCTAATTCCTTAATTCTCAAAATTTTGCAAAAGAAGAGCAAAGATAGATTTCAGATTAAGACTTGAAACACAATTCCTTCAATCTCAATCCAAAATTCAAAAAAGAAAGTAGAAGTTGCTGAAGCAAGAAAATGAAAAATAGAAAGAAAACTAAAACCCAATTCTTAGAACAATTGAGAAGAGAGGTAAAAGATGATTCTCAAACTCAGAATCAATCAAGCTCTTCAATCTCAATTCAAATTCCAAGAAGAGATAGCAGAAGTTGCAGAAGAAAATAAAAAGCAAGACTAAAAACTAAAGTTGAGCTCAAAGGTAAAATGTAAAAATGAGCAAAAGGTTCAAAAGTACTTTTCAAATCAAACTAACTCCTATTTATACACTTTCTAATTTTGATCTTCAAACTTTGGAGTGGGCTTTTCAAGTTGGTGAAGAATTGAATCCAACTTGGCTTTTGAGTGAAAATTCAACCAAGGCCACCTCCCAGGGAAGCGCTCGGTTAACTAAGGCAACGCAGCGCTACCTGGCCTTGTGTTTGGGCTTGTGCCCAATCTTCCTTCATTAGCGCTCAGTTAATTATTTTAACGTAGTGCTTCAAGCTTTTGGGTAGGACTCCCCCTTCGATCCTCACTGGCTTCAATTGTGGCCAATTTCCTTGGCCCAAGTAGCGCTCAGTGAATAAAACCAATGCAGCGCCCCTTTGTTTCGCAAGGTGAGGCTCCCTCTTTTGAGCCTTGGTGAGGCCATTTTGGCTCACTTCCTTGTGATGCAGCGCTCTTCCTATTCCTTGTGCAAGGTTCGAACCTTGGTTAGCTCCATTTTGGTGTAGCGTGCCTTGTTTTTGTTTTGAATGGAGCACGAAAAAGGTGAATGTTTTAACGGAGCGCTATGCTTGGCTTTGTTAATTTGGTATCCCTTTGAGCGCTCCGTTTGTTCTCTCAATGCAGCACCCTTGCCTTGTGCCTTTGGTGCTGAGTGCTTGGTCTCTAGCGCTCACTTTTTGAGCGCTACGCTCATTATTTGAGCGCTATGCTTGCTTGCTTGAGTGAGTGCCACGCTTTTGTTTCCTTGGGCCACGCTTGGTTGAGCAGGCTTTCCTGGTTTCTTTCTTTTCTTCACCTACAAGTAATCAAAACAACCAATCAAAGAATCACCAAATTTACAAGGTTTATGAATCATTCAAAAACCAACTAATTCTAGCTTAAACCTCATAATTTTGTGTCAAATAAAGGATGGTTGATTGATTCAACAAAACCATGCAAATCAACTTCAAATAACTTACTTATAATGCAAGAAAGTGCATAAAACCTGGTGAAACAAGTGAGAAATGCTTGAAAAGCTAGCATAAGATGACTTGTCATCACATAATTTCGAAATTTATCTTTAAATTAGTTTCATTATTTTTATGTGGTGACAATACTTCCTGCTTTCTGAATGTATGCTTAAACAGTGCATGTTTGAAATTGGAATTAAGAAAAGTTGACTCTTGAAAGAATAATGAAAAAGGATACATGTTATTGGTGATCTGAAAAATCATAAAACTAATTCTTGAAGCAAGAAAAAGCAGTGAAAAGCAAAAGCTTCCGAAAAAAAAGCGAAAAATAAACAAAAAAGAAAAAAAGCAAGCAGAAAAAGCCAATAGCTCTTTAAACCAAAAGGCAAGAGCAAAAAGCCAGTAACCCTTTAAACTAAAAGGCAAGGGTAAAGAGGATCCAAGTTTTTGAGCATCAGTGGATAGGAGGGTCCCAAAGGAATAAAATCCTGGCCTAAGCAGCTAAATCAAGCTATCTCTAACCGTGTGCTTGTGTCATGAAGGTCCAAGTGAAAAGCATGGGACTGAGTGGTAAAAGTCGTGATCCAAAGCAAAAGAGTGTGCTTAAGAACTCTGAGCACCTCTATTTGGGGACTCTAGCAAAGCTGAGTCACAATTTGAAAAGGTTCACCCAGTTATGTGTCCGTGGCATTTATGTATCCGGTGGTAATACTGGAAAACAAAATGCTAAGGGTCACGGCCAAGACTCATAAAGTAGTTGTGTTCAAGAATAAAAAAGAACTTAACTAGGAAAATCAATAACATTATCTGTTATTCTGAACTCCAATAGATAGAGAGATGCCAAAACTATTCAGAGGCAAAAAGCTACTAGTCTCGCTCATCTAATTGGAACTAAGCTTTATTGATATTTTGAAATTTATTGTATTTTCTCTTCTTTTTATCCTATTTTGTTTTTAGCTGCTTGGGGACAAGCAACAATTTAAGTTTGGTGTTGTGATGAGCGGATAATTTATATGCCTTTTGGCATTGTTTTTACATAGTTTTTAGTATGTTTTAGTTACTTTTTATTATATTTTTTTTTTAGTTTTTATGCAAAAATCACATTTCTGGACTTTACTATGAGTTTTTGTGTTTTTCTGTAATTTCAGGTATTTTCTGGCTAAAATTGAAGGACCTGAGCAAAAATCTTATTCAGAGGCGGAGAAAGGATTGCATATGCTGTTGGATTCTGACCTCCCTGCACTCAAACGCATTTTTTTGGAGCAATAGAAGTCCAATTGGCACGTTCTCAATTGGGCTGGAAAGATAACATCTTGGGCTTTCCAGCAATGTATAATAGTTTATACTTTGTCTGAGATTTGATGGCCCAAACTGGCGTTCAACACCAGCCAGAGACCCTTTTCTAGCGTAAAACGCCAGAATTGGCACCAGAACTGGAGTTAAATGCTCAAACTGGCATCCAAGCTGGCGTTTAACTCTAGAAAAGGCCTATGCACTTGTAAAGCTCAATGATCAGCCCAAGCACACACCATGTGGTCCCCGGAAGTGGATTTCTGCACTATCTGCACTTAGTTACTTATCGTCTGTAATCCTTAGTAACTAGTTTAGTATAAATAGCACTTTATACTATTGTATTCGATTATTATGCCATGTTACATTTGGGAGGCTGGCCATTCGGCCATGCCTAGACCTTTTTCTCTTATGTATTTTCCAACGGTGGAGTTTCTACACCTCATAGTTTAAGGTGCGGGGCTCTGCTGTTCTTCATGAATTAATGCAAGTACTATTGTTTTTCTTTCAATTCATGCTTACTTCTTCTCCAAGATATACTCGTACTTAATTCAGTTAAGTCAGAATGAAGGGGTGACACGTGACTATCACCCACTATCTTCGTTACTCGCTTAGCCAAGATCCGCGTGCCTGACAACCACAAGTGGTCTACATGATGTTCAACGTAGTCATTGGACGACAGCCGGAGTATAGTCTCTTGGGTCTCTGATCCACAGATTTGACTTGCCTCTCTTGACAACAGAGCATTCGAATCCGTGAGATTAGAACCTTCGTGGTAGAGGCTAGAACCAATTGGCAGCATTTCTGAGATCCAGAAAGTCTAAACCTTGTCTGTGGTATTCCGAGTAGGATCTGGGACGGGATGACTGTGACGAGCTTCAAAATCACGAATGTTGGGCACAGTGACATTGTGCAAAAGGATAGAGAGATCTTATTTTGACACAAGTGAGAACCGACAGATGATTAGCCATGTGGTAGCTGTGCCTGGTATTTTTCATCCGAGACGAGAGATCCGACAGTTCATTAGCCGTACAGAAGGAAGCCATGTGTGTTTGGAGAATAAGACAGTAGGAAATCAGAGATTCAGAAGCAACAAAGTATCTCCGAACGCTTGCCTGAAATTCCACCTCATAAATTACATAAGTATCTTATTTTATTTTATGTTTTATTTATCTTTTAATTGTCAAAACCTCATAACCATTTGAATCCGCCTGACTAAGATTTACAGGATAACCATAGCTTGCTTCAAGCCGACAATCTTCGTGGGATTGACCCTTTCTCGCGTAAGGTATTATTACCTGGACGACCCAGTGCACTTGCTAGTTAGTTATACCGGAGTTGTGAAAAGTGTGATCACAATTTCATGCACCACTTACACTCGCGCGTGGATATGAAAATTTTGCTTTTTCACGCGTACGCACATCACTCAAAAATCCTTCAGGCCCAGAATTGATCATTTTCTCACAACGTTGGGGTTAATGTTGGACCTCAAACGCCACCTCCAACGTGAGCATCAGCACACTTTACAGAGAGTTGCTCTGCTTCTCTTCCAACGTTTGAGGCAACGTTGGTGGTCCAACTTGGTCACCAACGTTGCTTCTTCTTCATTTTTTCCAGGCTCCTTCTACAACCTTCCTTCATGCTTTCTTTCACCTATCATTAACCATTACATGCATCAAATCCTTGCTAAAGTCATGAGAATTCTTATCATTCTTAGCATACAAGTAATCATAACATAAATCATCATGAAATAGCATCAAATTACTCATGGATGAATGAATCTTGGCATACATGAATTTATACCCAATTTGCTTACTTATAGCTCAAGAAAGTGCTTAAAACCTATTAAAATAAAAAAAAGGGATAGTGAAACTAGCCTAAGATGCCCTGGCATCAAAAGACGTTGGAATCAGCAATGGACCAACAATGCTCTCTCCAACGCATATACATCCACGCGTGCGCGTCATATACGCGTGCGCGTCATATACGCGTGCGCGTCATATACGCGTTGATGCACTTTTTCAAAATATGGTTTTGGAGCTCAGATCGCACACGTTGGCCTCAGCGTTGGACTGGCAACATTCCCTCCAACGTTGGCCTAACGACGAGTGTACGTTACCTACGCGTGCGCATGGATTGTCAAAAATTCACAATCCACGCGTGCGCGTATAGCACGCATACGCGTTACCATAGTTTTTCTACTTTTCCAGAAAACACTTTGTGTCCAGCGTTGGAGGTAATGTTGGCTCAGCAACGTTGCCTCCAACGTCAGTATCAGATAATTATGCGGAATCTCCCCTGTTTTATTCTTCTCAACATTTGAGGCAACGTTGGTGGTCCAACCTAGCCACCAACGTTGTTTCCTCTTCATCCTTTCCATGTCCATTCTTCAACCTCCTCCCATGCATTTCTTCTGTCATCAACCAATACATGCATCAAAGCCTTGCTAAAGTCATGAGAAATCTCATCATTCTTAGCACACAAGTAATTATGGCATAGTCCTCATGAAATTGCATCAAATTAACCATGGTTGAATGAATCTAAGCATACATGAATTTTTAACTCAATTGCTTACTTATAGCTCAAGAAAGTGCATAAAACCTAATGAAAGAAAAAGAAAAAGGCTAGTGAAACTAGCCTAAGATGCATTGGCATCACACCAACAAATTTAAATCTTGATTGTCCCCAAGCAAGCAATGAATTATTGAGAAGAATGAATGAAACAGAAGGTAATACATATCCATATCAACAAGTTATTAACATTAATTCATGGGGTTTTATGCAGAGAATGTTGCAGCTCACTTTTTATTGATCCTTAGGTAGGGAATGCCTATTTTAAGCATCAACTAACATACTGCTATGACCTCTTATTATTCACTCATCCTTGGTAATTGTTTTTCTTTATTTTTCTTTTTCTGTGCACTTATTTCTCACTTGTAGCTTAGTGTCATGTGTTGTAGCAGCTTCTTAGCTTATTTTCACTTAACACATATTCACCACAGACACTTGGCTCACAAGTCTTCTTAAGATATTGGTGCCCAGTACCTCTTTGGGTTACTAAATGCCTTGTAACTAGGTTGCTCTTGATAATGGACTTTTGGTTGATAATTGATACACGAAAACTTGTCTCTCAACAATTTCCCTCGGCAAGTATACCGAATTGTCGTCAAGTAAAAACTCACAATAGAGTGAGGTCGAATCCCACAGGGATTGATTGGTCAATCAACTTTAATTAGAGGAATGATCTAGTTGAGCTAAGCAAAATTCAATGTGAGAGTTGCAGGAAATTAATTGGCGGGAAAATAAATAGCAGAAAATGTAAATATTGGAAATAAAGAGCTGAATGTAAATGGCGGAAAGTAAATTGCAGAATGTTAAATGGGGATTTGGGAGGATGAGCATAAAAGTAAATTGCAGAAATTAAAGAGAATGGGTGAGATCAGAAATGGGAAAGTCATTGGGTTTAGGAGATGTTACATTCTCCGGATCAAGTTCATTTTCATCTCTTCCTCAATCAATGCATTCATTTATCTCCTTGGCAATCTTAAGTGATTGAATTCCAATTCCTTGGTAATTCAATCTCTCAAATCTTGATCAATAGTCAATTCCTTGGTCTAATTACTCATGAGAAGAGATGAAGTATGATCACTGATTATACCACATGTATTTCCAAATCAAAGTATTGGTAGGATTAAATGTCACTATATCCATCCAAACCCCAATTTGGTCCAACATGAGAAAGCATTTCTAGCATGATCTCTTCATTCCTCTTCCAAGGTTCCGAAGAGATCCAAGTATGAATAGCTTCTTTTCCAAGATAACTACCCAATTGGATGAAGATTGAAAGCTTTCTAGTAAAATCAAGAGAAAAGAAAGAGGAAGAATAATGAAAACTATTATTGATCCATCAAATTACAACAAAGCTCCCTAACCCAATGAAAGGGGTTTAGTTGTTCATAGCTCTGGGAATAGAAGACAAAGATGGAGAATGCATTCTGAAAGTAAAACTAGAAGTTGCAAAGAAAGTAAAATTATATAGATATTAGTTCTCCCAATCCAAAAGCTGTTTTCTAGTTCAAAACTACTCCTATATATACTACTCTTCTGATCTTCTAGTTGGCTCTTCAAGTCTTGGATATGGGTCTTTGGATCTTGAGTTTGAAGCAGTTTGGAATCTTCAGTAGGCTCAGCTTTACTTGCAGAGAAAGTGTGAAGTAGGCATAAATTTTAGCTAGGACGTTAGTGGTGTTAACGTTTAAGTGAAAATGTGGGTTTGAGAACGTTAGTGGTGTCCATCAATTTCCTACGAAACAAGAAAAAGTGTAATTATTAATTGTGTGGATAGTGGCGGCAAAATAAAAATGGGAACAATTACCACTCTTTTTTTTGTTTTTGTTTATAACTAACTAAGTAGTATTCATGAATGCCAACCAACTGATTAACTGAATATCCATGTATGCAACATTGGCAACACCAAACTTAGTTTGGTGCCATGTGGTGTAAAAGATTTGTTCAAGGCCCCTAAGATTGACATGATGTGGGTTACATTCATGTTCTCTTAGTGTGCCTTGAACACCAAACTTGTTCCTCACTATATGTTGCACACAATGATTCATTCAAGTGCATATCAAGTTGATTTAAATTTCATGAACCTTGATTTATTAACTATTTTTAAAAGCATGTAAAACATGGGTTGCCTCCCATGAAGCACTTCTTTAGCGTCACTAGCTTGACGTTCTGCCTTTATCAAGGTGGTTGGTAGTGCTTCAAGTCCTCCCCCCTTGCAGTAAATCTATCTCCATTGGCTTCATCAAGGATCTCCACATGTTCTAAGGAGAGGACTCTGTTGATGGTAAAAACTTTAGGTAGCTGAGATGGGATGGTGGGGAGATCGAGGGGAATGACTGGGAAGTAAACTGAGATTACTTTATTCCTTGGAGAGAAGTCCTCTGTAGGGATCTTCTTGTTCCTCCACCTCCTTGGTACCTTCTTCTTTGTTCCTTTTGATGTTGCCTTGCTCTTTGTGACCTCCTCTTTGAACACCTTGTTATCTTGAATCTCTTTGCATATGCTTTCAAGTATATTCTCAATCCTTGAGAGTCTATCTTCAGATGATGATGAGTTGAGGTTGGATGGGTGAGTTGGGTTATTTTGGTTTTGGTATGGATGTGGAGAGGTGTTGTTAGGGTGGTGTTGATATGATCTCTGTGTGGAATGTTGGTGAGCTGCATGGTTGTTAGGGTTGTGACGTCTCTGATCTTGGCTTTGATCTTGTTGATTTTCTCACCCAAAGTTTGGGTGATTCCTCCAACCAGGGTTGTAGGTCTTGGAGTATGGATCATGGGTCTGCTTGGGTGAGTTTCCAATGTAGTTGGCTTGTTCTTGCTCATCCTCTGCCTCTGCATTCACTCCCTCTTGGGTTGCTGATGAGGTGGTGATTACTGCAACTTGGTTCCTCTCCATCTTCTTGGTGAGGTCAGCCAGCTGCTTGGTGATAAGTTTGTTTTGGGCCAATAGTGCATCCATATTGTTTAGCTCCATCACTCCTCTAGTGTTGCCTCTTTCAGAAGCATAGAAATAGTCATTCTCTGCTACAGTCTCAATGACATCTATGGCTTCTTCAATGGACTTCTTCTTGTTCAGAGATCCCCCTGATGAGTGGTCTACTGCCTTCTTTGATTCATAAGAAAGGCCTTCATAGAAAATGTGCAGCTGCACCCATTCGTTGAACATATCTGGTGGACACCTTCTTGTCAGGTCCTTAAACCTCTCCCATGCTTCATATAGAGTCTCACCATCTTGCTGCCTGAAGGTTTGCACCTTAGCTCTCAGCCTGTTGATCCATTGAGGAGGATAGAATCTTGCCAAGAACTTGTTCACCACCTCTTTCCAGGTTGCTAAACTCTCCTTTGGGAAGGATTCCAGCCATTTAGATGCCTTGTCCTTGAGTGAGAAAGAGAACAGAAGTAGTCTATAGGTGTCAGGATGAACACCATTAGACTTCACAGTATCACATATCCTCAGGAAGGTGGTTAGATATTGACTGGGGTCTTCTTGGACACCTCCTCTAAATGAACAATTATTCTGAACAAGGGTAATAAGCTGTGGCTTTAGTTCAAAGTTGTTGGCATGTATGGTTGGCCTTTGGATGCTACTTCTGCAATTTCCTGGGTTTGGATTGATGTACGAACCCAGAACTCTTCTCTCTTGCCCAGCATGATTTGCTAGACCTTCTCTGCCATGGTTGTGAGCCTCTTCTTCATGATGGTTCTCCATATTCTCGTCCATATCTGGTTCAAAGTACTCCTCTTCTTCCTCAGCACCAACTACTCTCTTTCCTCTTGCTTCCCTCCTTAATCTAAGGAAGGTCCTCTTAGGATCAGAATCAAAGGAAGTTGAAGCCCCGCTTCTTCTCTCTGTCATACAACCAACAAGGCACAAGCAAGAAAATAGATGCAGAAAGTAATTTCTATAGAAATGCTGTTAGTGTGAGTGATGCAATATATCAAACAGTTAGTGGGTTAGTGGACTGAATTGTAAACAACTAAGAAAATGGGTAGGGGGAAGGGAAGAAAATAACTGAACAGAAAGTAAATTACTCAAATGAACTTAAATCAAACAAAAGAAAAAAATGCTCAATCTAGTTATCCTCCAATTTAATCATTGTTGATACAAAATCAATCCCCGGCAACGATGCCATAAACTTGATACACGAAAACTTGTCTCTCAACAATTTTCCTTCGGCAAGTATACCGAATTGTCGTCAAGTAAAAACTCACAATAGAGTGAGGTCGAATCCCACAGGGATTGATTGGTCAAGAAACTTTAATTAGAGGAATGTTCTAGTTGAGCGAAGCAGAATTTGATTTGAGATTTGCAGAAAATTAAATAGCGGGAAAGTAAATAGCAGAAAATGTAAATTGCTGGAAATAAAGAGCTGAATGTAAATGGCGGAAAGTAAATTGCAGAATCTTAAATGGGAATGGGGAAGATGCTCATAAAAGTAAATTACAGAAATTAAAGAGAATGGGTAATATCAGAAATGGGGAATTCATTGGGCTTAGGAGATATTGCATTCTCCGGATCAAGTTCATTTTCATGTCTTCCTCAATCAATGCGTTCATTGATCTCCTTGGCAATCTTAAGTGATCGAATTACAATTCCTTGTAATTCAATCTCTCAAATCTTGATCAATAGCCAATTCCTTGGTCAATTGCTCATGAGAAGAGATGAAGTATGGTCACTGATTATACCACATGCATTCCCAAATCAAGTGTTGGTAGAATTATAGTCACCATATCCATCCAACCCCAATTTGGTCCAACATGAGAAAGCATTTCTAGCATGATCTCTTCATTCCTCTTCCAAGGTTCAGAAGAGATCCAAGTATGAATAGCTTCTTTTCCAAGATAACTACCCAATTGGATGAAGATTGAAAGCTTTCTAGTAAAATCAAGAGAAAAGATAGAAGAAGAATAATAAAAACTAATATTAATCCATCAAATTACAACAAAGCTCCCTAACCCAATGAAAGGGGTTTAGTTGTTCGTAGCTCTGGAAATCGAAAACAAAGATGGAAAATACATTATAAAAAGTAAAACTAGAAGTGCCGAGAAAGTAAAATTATACAGAGAGTAGTTCTCCAATTTCCAACTCCCCCAAAAGGCTTCTTTTTAATTCAAAACTACCCCTATATATACTACTCTTCTGATCTTCTAGTTGGTTCTTCAAGTCTTGGATATGGGCCTTTGGATCTTGAGTTTGAAGCAGTTATCCTTTTCAGTGGGCTTAGCTTTACTTGCAGAGAGAAAGTGTGAAGTAGGCAGGGTGTTTAGCTTAGGACGTTAGTGGCGTTAACGTTAAGTGAGAGTGTGGGTTCGAGAATGTTAGTGAAAATCACCTTTTTCACTAACGTTCCTAACCCAGGGATGATCCATGTTAACTTCAACGTTAGTGGCACCAACGTGACTACTAACATTGCCTCTTGGTCCTTCGCACACGTTATTGGGACTCACCTTTTCCAGTAACGTTGAGAGTCCTCCCTTCCCTCTACGTTAGAGTCCACGTTAACTTGGTTAATGTGGCTCTTAACGTAGGCTTGCCAATCCTTCGAGAACGTTAGTGACACTTACCTTTGTCACTAACGTTCCAAGATGCCCCTACTTCCCACGTTAGAGTCCACGTTAACTAGGTTAACGTGGCTTCTAACGTGGTGTTGATAGCCATCTCCAACGTTATTGACAAAGGTGAGTGTCACTAACGTTGGCTCATCATCTCCTTTATCCACGTTAGCTTCCACGTTAACTAAGTTAACGTGGGAGCTAACGTTGCTCATAGTGGCTTGTGGTGGTACATCCCAACGTTAGTGACAAAGGTAGGTGTCACTAACGTTGGCGATCACTTGCTTTCTCCACATTAGCTTCCACGTTAACTAAGTTAACGTGGCAACTAACGTGGCTCATTGTGGCTTGGCCAACGTTAGTGACAAAGGTGAGTGTCACTAACGTTGGCTTCTCTTTTGCTTCCCAACGTTAGAGTCCACGTTAGTTCATGGGGTTTCATGCAGATCAATAGTAGCTCATTTATTACCTGCTGTTAAACAAACAATGTTTCCTCAAGGGTTCACTAAGTTGCTGCTACAATGCCTTGCTTTTTGCTTACTTCCCTTGTTAACTTTTTCATTCTTTCTTTTGCTTAGAGAGCTTATTACTCATTGAAAGCTTGGTGACAAATGTTGCAGTGGCCTTTGGCTTAATTTCACTCAACATTGCTTCACCACAGACACATGGCTCACATTTTCTTCCTAAGATCATTGATGCCCAGCATCTCTTTGGATTACTAAATGTTTTGTAGCTAGGTTGCTCTTTATTGTGGACTTTCAGTTGGCAATCCCAAATCAGTTGATCTAAGTGGCCAAGTTTTGAAATACTCCTTAGAACTTACTTGTCCAAGCATATCCCAGTACAAAAACACCACAGGCATGTGTCCTAGGGTCCAAGCTATTGGTGTCTAGCCTTATTTTCTGTTTCTTTGCCACTTTCTTTGGCTTTTTCTATTTCTTTTTCTTTCTGTTTTGGTTTATTTTCAAGGGATTTCCATTAGTTGAAGGATCATAGCAGCAAACTAGCTTAAGCTTCAAGTAACATGTCATTTTACAGCAATTATTTTGTGAGCTAACAATTGAATCAAACACATACCACCACTAACTTTCATTCTAACTTTTGCAACATTGAACAATTACTTTTCTAATTCAAATATCTCTCTTTTATTCAAACAGCAAGGGGAACAAAACAAAATACTCAAGCTAATGAAGGATGACAAGATTATGCAGATAGCTTTCTTGACAAACAATTCCACTTGCAACCAAATAAACACTGTAGCAAGACATACAAGAATTCCCCAAATTAAAGCACTTCCCAGCAACAAGGATTGAGTGTAAATACAACCTGTTGTGTTGCAGCTTTTCATTCTTCCTTCTGTTGTGTCCCTTTTGAGTCATAATGCAGACTGTCTCCAAATGTTGGCTTCTTTCCTGCATAATTCTCAAAAGTGGCTTGCTTCTCAAGCCCTTATGTAAATGGTTAATATGCATGAATTTAAGATGGCTTTCAAACTTATTTTGGTGTGGGAACACCAAACTTAATTCCGTGCCAATGCCTCTGATGCAACTAGTTAACGAATTATGAATTCTCTTTGTTATGGAGCTAAAATTAGAAAGCAACTAAATGGTTACATGATTTGTCTGATTGCTTGGAGCTAGCATTATGCAGGAAGTGAGAGTATGCTTTTTAGATAGAATGTTGGTGGAACACCAAACTTAGAATCCTTCATTCTCCCTTAAATTATTTTGGTGTACAACACCAAACTTAGATCCTTGCAATACAGACAAAACCACTTAACCTTTGTATTGAAATAGCTATGAAAAGAAAACTACCTCAAGTTGGGTTGCCTCCCAACAAGCGCTTCTTTATTGTCATTAGCTTGACATTTCATCCTTTGATCATGGGGGTTGAAAATCATAGTGCCTTAGCTTTTCTCCTCTTACTGTGAACTTCCTTCTGGTCTCCTCTTTGATGATCTCTAGGTGTTCAAGTGAAAGGACCCGGTTCACAGTGTAGTATTCAGATGATTATGGGGACACCTTCATTGGTTAGGTGTTTAACACTACTTTATCCCCTGGTGAAAAGCCTTCAGTAGGGATCTTCTTGTTTCTCCACCCTCTTGGCCTCTTCTTCTTTTCTTTCTCAAAAGATACTCCCTGCCTTGGTGGTTCCTTATCTGAGATGTTGAATTTCTCATCTGGAGGTTTTGGATCTAGTTTCTCCTTGATTTCTTTGGTTTGTTGCACCATCTCTACTGCTTTCAAGCATGGATTTAGAAGTCTTGGAGCTAACTCATTGACTACCTCCTTCAAACTTTGATCTCTGGCCTTATCCTTCATAGAATCTTTTTCTTGAATGGGCTCATGCAAGGTTTTAAAAACATGGAATGCTAGGTGCTCATCATGCACTCTCAGCAACAATTCCCCTTTTTTAACATCTATCAATGCTCTGTCCATAGCTAGGAAAGGCCTCCCCAGGATGATAGGAATGTTAGGGTCCTCTTCTATATCTGAGATAACAAAGTCAGCTGGGAGAAAGAATTTTTCCACTTTTACCAACACATTCTCCACAACTCCCAGTGCTTGCTTAATGGATTTGTCAGTCATTTGGAGAACTATTCGTGTGGGCTTCAGCTTAGAAATTTGAAGTTTCCTCATTAGAGACAAAGGCATCAAGTTTATGCTTGCACCAAGGTCACAGAATGACTTTTCAATTGTTATGTCTCCTATGGTGCAAGGTATATAAAAACTCCCAGGATCATCTTTCTTCTCTGGCAACTCTCTTTGGAGAATAGCACTACATTCCATTGTCATCTCAATAATTTGTCCTTCTTTTAGGGACTTTTTCTTTGTCAGCACTTCCTTCATAAATTTGGCATACACTGGCATCTGTTCACGTGCTTCTATGAAAGTAATATTGATGCTGAGTGTCTTGAATATATCCAGGAACTTTGAGTATTGCTTATCCTCATTCTCTTTTTTGAACCTCTGAGGGTATGGAAGTTTGGGGATATATGGCTTCACCCCTTCCTTCTTCTCTTGTAGCTGTGTTTCAAGGATGTTCTTATCTCTCTTTGAGCTTTTTGCATTCTTGGTCTTTCTCTCCTCTTCATTTCTCTCTTCTGTCTCTTCTTGTGGAACTTCTTTGTTGTGTTCTTCTTGATTGATGGCTTCCTTCTCCCTAGTCTTCTCACTTTCCACTATGATTGCTTTGCACTCCCCCCACTTTGTAGATTTTCCTTTGTTCCTTGGGTGGTCTTGAGTAGCAATAGGGGATGCATTTGATTGCTTCTCACCCATCTCTGTAATTCGTTTAGCCATTTGTTCCATATGCCTCTCAAGATTTTTGATTGAAGCTTCTTGGTTTTTTATTGAAGCTTCTTGGTTTTTGATTGAGGCTTCTTGGTTTTTACTTGTTATGGCTTGATCCTTCCGTGTTGCTTCCTGATCTTGTCTTGCCATCTCTTAATTTTTCATGAGTTTCTCCATCATTATCTCTAGACTAGAGATTCTTTGAGAGTCTGGATTTGGTTGTGGTTGTGTAAAGTGAGATGGTTATTGCTGAAAGTTGTTTGAAATATTTGCAGGATTATTTTGTTGGTGGAATGTGGATGTAGAAAGGCTATTTTGGTGGTTTTGTGAGTTGTTATGGGGTTAGTGATATGTGTTTTGTGAATTTTTGAATTGGCTGGTATTATTGGATGAATGGTTATGGTTGTTTGTGTTGCTGAGGCTGCCAGAGTTGAAGTCCCTTTGTCCTTGATTATGATGCTCACCTCGCCTTGAATTAGAATGAGTCCTCCAGGGTGTCTTGGGTGCATCACCATGAAAATTGTGTTGAAATGAACTTGAAGTGTTATTCATGCATTGCACCTGCTCCGGGCTTTGTTGCTCATAATTGAATGTCCCAAAACTTTCTTCAGATTGCTTCCACCCATGTGAGGTTTGAGATTGGCTTTGTGTATTTACTGCAGCGATTTGCAGTCCATCAATTTTTTTAGCCATCTGTTCAAATTGTTGCTGAATTTGTTGATGCATCACTTTGAAGATGGTATCCACACCTTCCAGCTCTAATACTCCTTTCCTTTGAGCTGGTTGGTGTTGTCTTTGATGAGCATAGAAATATTAATTGTTTGCCACTGTGTCTATGAGGTTTTGGGCTTCTTCAGCTGTCTTCATGAGTTGCATTGAGCCTCCTGCTGAGCCATCTGTTGCTGAATTTGTTGATGCATCACTTTGAAGATGGTATCCACACCTTCCAGCTCTAATACTCCTTTCCTTTGAGCTGGTTGGTGTTGTCTTTGATGAGCATAGAAATATTAATTGTTTGCCACTGTGTCTATTGTGTCTATGA
>NC_029794.2:81769819-81800711 GCF_000816755.2 Arachis ipaensis
TCTAACACTCCTTTCCTTAGTGATGGTTGGCGTTGTCTCTGATGAGCAAAGAAGTATTGATTGTTTGCCACCATATCAATGAGGTTCTGAGCTTCTTCAGCTGTCTTCATAAGTTGCATCGAGCCTCCTGCAGAATAGTCAAGTGCCTCTTGAGCTTTCATTGTCAGTCCTTCATAGAAATTTTGGAGTTTATCCTATTCATTAAACATCTCAGGAGGTCACTTCCTGATTAGAGCCTTGTATCTCTCCCATGCCTCATAGAGAGGTTCAGCATCCATCTGTGTGAATGTTTGTACTTCGGTCTTCAATCTAATAAACCTATGAGGCGGGTAAAATTTAGCAAGGAATTCGCTCACTAGATCTTCCCAATTGTTGATGCTATCTCTTGGAAATGATTCCAACAAATGAGTGGCCTTGTCTTTGAGGGAAAATGGAAATAGCAGCAATTTGTAACTATCAGGATGCACACCATTGGTCTTCACTGTGTTACATATCCTCAGGAAGGTGGATATATGCTGGTTTGGATCTTCCAAGGGGCCTCCTTGATGAGAGGAACTTTTGCGTGGTCTGGAAATTTGCGGATAAATCCTCGTTGCAAGTATAGTTTCTAAACCTTCAAAAGTCCTTTCATACAAACGTTTTGGGTGTCACAAGTAACAAACCCCTTTAGAAATTGTTAACCAAGTATTCAAACCTCGGGTCGTCTTCTCAAGGAACTACGAGGAAGTATGTTCTTATTATTGGCTATAAAGGTTGTAATCGGGGTTTAGAAGATGAGATGCAAGTAATTTTGAATGACAAGTAAAGTAAATGGCAATTAAAATAAATAAATACTGTAAAGCAGACTTTTGGCAAGGTAAGAGAAGTTAGAGGTCCAACGTAGTTATCTCTCTCAACTATTTCTTAAGAGAAGTCAGGGGACTAATTAAATTGACCTCTGAATCTTAATTATTTCTTAAGAAAAGGTTGGGATTACTTAAGTTCAGCTCAATTAGCAAGATAACGATTATTAATTATGTTGAGTTTAATAACTGTTGAGTTACTAAATTCTTAACCAGGACCAAAAGGGGAAAAAGTAAAATTGCTGAAATAATAAGAATGTCCTTAGATGGGAAGCAATGGTAACTTAAATCAAGAGAACAATCATAAACTGAAAATACCTCAATTATCATTAATTCAAATAACAGTCTGTAACATGGAAGAATTCATAGATCCAATTATAAAGGTAAATAGCCAACTCAGATACTGAAATAAATAAATAAAGTGAAAGGGAAGTTTAAAACAAAGAAATATAAAACATGGATTGAGAGTCACTCTTAAAACAAGAAGAAATCCTAAATCCTAAGAGAGAGAGAGAGAGGATCTCCCTCTCAACTAAATCTAAATCATTGAAAAATAAAATATCCGAGCTCTCTTTGAATGGGTGCATTCCCACACTTTATAACCTCTGGTCTATGCTGTCTGTACTTGGATCTGGGCCAAAAAGGGCTTCAGAAATCGCTATGAGCGTTTTCTACAATTTCTGGTGCGTGGCCTCTGTCACGCGTCCGCGTGGGTCTCGCGGTCGCGTCATTTGGAGCTTTTCCTTTGCATGCGGTCACGTCAGTCATGCGACTGCGTCATGTGCGTTCTGCTTAAGGCGCGCGGTCGCGTCAGTCATGCGGCCGCGTCGCTGCTGATTTGTGCTTGGCACGCGATCGCGTCGTCCATGTGATCGCGTGAATACCAGTTTCCTTCAAAGCTCTGTTTTGCCTTCTCCTTCCATTTTTGTATGTTTCCTTTTTCATCCTTTAAGTCATTCTGCCTTAAAAAACCTGAAACTACTCAACACACTAATCACGGCATCGAATGGAAATAAAGGTAATTAAAAATAATTAATTTTTAAAGCTTAGGAAACATGTTTTTCACAATATGACATAATAAGGAAGGGAAAGTAAAACCATGCAGTTAATGTGAATAACTAAGTGAAGGATTGTATAAATCACTCAAATTAAGCACAAAAGAACTCATGAAATATGGGTTTATCAACCTCCCCACACTTAAACACTAGCATGTCCTCATGCTAAATCCAAGATAAATAATTAAAGTTAAAGTGATGGAATGTCATGCAATGCAACCTAGTTTAAATGCAACTACCTAAATGAATGATGCATCATGCAACTCTAAATTATTCACTCATATATAAAGCTTACATGTAATTAAGTTGATTCACATTCTCAAGGAGTCATGTATATATGTATAGCCAATCCCTTAAATAATAAAGCATTTTAGCAAATGAGATGGGAAAGAAAACATTGTATAAACTTGCAAAACAATTAGTAAATTTAAGCATAGATATATGTTGATGAGTTATTGAACCCTCACTGGATTTTGTGTTTACTCTCTAGTCACTCAGTATTTGTTGGGTTTATTCACTCTATTTTTCTTTTTATTCTTACTTTCTATAACTTTGTTCTTCATCTAACCAATCAACAATTATAGAATATAGTCACACCAAAAAGTCATGAGGTCTTTAATTGAGGTTGTAATGGGGTCAAGGTAAGGGTAAGGATTTATGTATAGGGTCAAGTGAGCTAATAAGTGAATCCTTAATTAGACTAAGATCTCACCTATCATACATATTTAGTAAAACAAAATCTCTTTACCTATTTTCCCATATTATCCCACTTATTGTTACATGCTCATGTTTCACTTTTTTTTTATTCCATGTGCATTGCTTTTATTTTGCATTGGGGAATTTCTTTTGTATCCCCCTTTTATTTTAAATGCTAAAAAATAAAAAAATTTTTTCAAGGCACATGGCAATTAAATCACTTTGATTTTCTCATGAGCATGCTTCCCAAATTTTATTTTCTTCCTTTTAACTTTTCTACCTTTTGTTTCTATCATCCATGTTCCCAAAAGGTTTCCCACATTTAACTCTATTCATGATTTTCTATCTTAAGCTAACCAAGGATTCACTTGGGATTTTCTTTTGTTTTTCTGCTTAAGGCTAGTAATTTGGCTAAAATAGAATAAAGGGGTTTTAAAAGGCTCAAGGGGGCTAACAAGGGTGATGTAAAAAGGTAGGCTAATATGGGGCAAGTGAGCTGAAATCAAATGATGGCCTCAATCATTCTCTTGGTATGTATCTACATTCTATATTCTATAATTGGACATATAGATTAAAGCAAAGTAAAGAACATCAGAATGAAAAGAAATGAAACACACAGAAATGAAATTATGGTTTGAATGCAACCATACAATTAAGCTCAAGACTCACATGCTGTGTGTTCTCTAACTCAAGCATCATATATCATTTATATGTTGTATGCAGGTTTAGTTAAAAATTTCCATTATTCTCATAAAAAAATTTATTTAGGGTAGCTTTTAAAGTTTTAATGTTCCTCCTTGATGAAATGTTGTAAGCTTAACTACATCATGTAATGCTATATATAAAGTTTGTGGATTTAAATCTGATATGTTCAATTTCCTAGCTTACTTCCGTTTTATATTTTTCTATTTAAACTATACTATCTTATGCTAAAAAGGGTAAACTATACTAATTAATCCACTAATAAATCAGAATTGCAAACTAAACTAAATAACTAAAATAAACTAAATGGCTAAAATATGAACTAAAGATGCAAAATGCAGAAAATAGAGTAAAAATACATAAAAGCAATGTATAAGTACTCAGAAAATAACAGTAAAAAGAAAAATATAGAATAATATCCAAAATAAAAGAAAAAAAAAGATGTAGTGGTCCACCAAAATAAACGCCAGAGATGGCGACCTCCCCACACTTAAAAGGAAGCATTGTCCCCGATGCTCAATCAAGCCGGGTGTGAAGGAGTGTCATCACTGGTAGGGATGGTAGCTGGAGTCTCAGTGGTGGTGGGCTGAGGGTCTGGCTGCTGTGGAGGAAGTGCTGACTGGATCGGGATCTCAAGATCCGCAGCCTCAATCTGATGTGGGATCGCTGCCTGTGGTGCGGCTAGTGCTGCCTCTCCCTGGGGATGGGTCTCTGCCTCGGGCGCATCTGCCTCCTCCTCAGATGCCTCGGATGGTGTGTCAGGCTCGGAGGAGATGTCACCGGATCGTATCATCAGCTATAGGTGCTCATAGCGCCGCTTGTTGCGACGCTCCATCTGGTCAAGTCGTCGAAACAAGCGATGCACCAGATGATAGACAGGCTCTGTGGCAGGTGGAGGTGCAGTAGTGGTAGCAGGGGTAGGTGGTGCAGCAGTGGAGGAAGAGGGTCCAGCAGACGGTGGGGCTGACTCATCGGTAGTAGTGAATGGTGGTGGTCTGTGGCCCAGGGCTAAGAGGTTCTGACTGTGCGGAATGATCTTCCTGCAATCCGCCGCTGGTGGTCTCTCATCGGCAGCCTCCCATGGCACGTCAGCTCGACGGCCAAGCTGTGTAACTATATATGGAAAAGGGAGGGTGCCTCGGACGTGGACCCTGGCCATATAGTGTCAAATGAAACGTGGTAGATAAAGGTCCTTACCCTCCAGCACACACCAAGGAAGGGTGATCATAGCAGCCGGGATCTCCGTCTCGTGAGTACTCGGCATCACACAATTACTCAAGATCTGATGCCATAACCGAGCCTCATCATTTAAGTACGCTCTCTTGATCCCTCTAGGCATGGTAGTATCCTGACCCATCTCCCAAGGAACTGTCGGGTCGAGAGCTATCCGTAACTTCACGGCATCCCAATCAAACTGCATCTGACGCATGTCCTCCTCAGCCTTTGAATAACCATCAGGCTGATCGAACTTGGCTGGAAGCCGGAGAATGTCCTCTAAAGCCTCTTCAGTGACCAGAATTTGTTTTCCTCTCAGGTTCACTGCATCTAGGGTGGTGAGGTAGTAGTTGCAGTAGAATTCCCGGACCCAAGATGCGTTGACCTCTGTCAGTGTTCTCTCCAGAAAGAACCAGCCCCTTTGTTTGATTTGCTCAGTAGTGTACTGCTGGAGTGCTTTTGGAATCTTCAGAGTTCGCTCCAGGTATAGATTCCTGGAGTTTGCAAAAGCCGGGTACTTCAGCTCACAGTACCGGTTCGCAAATTTTATTGGATCATTTGCAGGGAGCAGCTGGTCAGCTTTCTCCTGCTGTGTGAAGTTCTTCTCCCGCCATGAAGAATCGTGCATTAGAGCAATGATGGACTGGGAGGAATCTCCTCTCTTATGCTTGCCAGTAGCCTTGCCTTTACCTTTCCTCTGTGAGGCAGACATCCTGAAAAACAGAAAACCAGGATATGGATAAAAATAGTAAAGCAAATAGGCAATTAAACAAAGGAAGCTCAAAGCGGCAAAGGATAAGTAAAGTAAGGAAAATGAGTAAATAAAATATGATTGAATTTATGTTAAATGGAAAAATAATCAATATGCCATGGTTAGAAAGTTAGAGGAAAGTGAAAATAATCAGAAAAGAGATCAAAAGGGTTAGTCTGGTTAGAATGTGAAAAAGAAATTAGTAAATTAAAATTAGTGAGTTAGTAAAGTGCGGGTTAAAGTAAGTGGCATAGAAAAATTCCATATAACAAGGATTCACAGGTGAGAATAAAAGTACTCATAATCGAACAAGGAAAACAGGGTGATGCTGATTCGAATAGAAATAAAGAAAGTAAAAATTGGAATCAGTGAATCACAAATGTAGTTTATGAACCAGGAAATCAAAGAGGATAAGAAAGTCTGCCATAGCATTCATGAAATAGTTTGGGTAAAGCAGTGTAAAACAGAGTTCAGAAATGCCAAACCAAAACATGAATGAAAACAATTTACAAAAAATTTGGGCAGCATTCCGGCTAAAATTGGATTGTCCCGGAAAATAAACAGCAAACATAGCAGTTCATATGAATTAAAAACTTGCTGCAGTTACCAGTAATGAATAGAAACAGGAAAATTTAGAGTAACAAGCAGCAATTGCAAGAAATCACAGCATATGAACGAGGTCACAGGAATAGCAGAATCGCAGTTATGATAAAACATAAACAGGAACAGTGCAAGTAAACAGACCTAGATCCACTAACCACAGCCTAAGCTACCTAACAACCTAAAAAATTCCACTACAACATGCATATCTATCTATCCTAATTATGAACAGAAACGGAAAAAAATTACAGAAAAATGACAAACGGATAAAAGGGGTTGCGTTTTGCGAAACCTGGTAGGCGGGAGGGGTGGAATGGGGAAGAAGGTGGCTGCGGCGGTGTCTAGTGCGGTGGCAGGGCACGGCGTCGCGGTGGCGGCTGAGGGAGAAAGGGGATAGGGTCTTAGGGTTAGGGATAGATGAAGGGAGGGGGGTTGCGGGTGGGTGGCGGAGAGAAAACGCACAAGGGCCGCACGATTCCAGCCTAACTTTCTATTCGTTGGATCCTTACGCCGATATATATATCACGCGGCTGCGTGGGTCACGCGGTCGCGCGGGTGGTGTTTTTCGCAGTATGACGCGATCGCATGGGGCATGCGGTCGCGTCATGCACCCTTTTTTTTATATGCATGAAAAATGTAGAATGCAATGATTAACATGAATGCTATGCATGATTCCAGGTTTAATAAGTTAAAATAAAAAAGGAAAAAATGAAAGCAATTAACAAGAAATAAATTGAAAAAGAAGTGACCATACCATGGTGGGTTGTCTCCCACCTAGCACTTTTAGTTAAAGTCCTTAAGTTGGACATTGGAGGAGGATCCTGTTATGGTGGTTTATGTTTAAATTCGTCTAAAAATCTCCACCAGTGCTTGGAATGCCAATAGCCTCCGGGGTCCCAAACTAAGCATGTGAAGCTTCTGAGCAGCTTCAAACAGATTGTTAGGCTCACGGGGTGACAAATGTCAGAATAAACTCCAGGATTCCAAGCCTTGCTTTTAAATCCGCCTCTGTCTTGATCTACATGTCTCCATCTGGGCGGTTTAAAAAGTAGAATCTCACCGTGGTGACCAAACGTTCTCCGTGATCCATGTAATTGAGCATGATACCAATCCGTGTACTTCGAGGTGAAGCGTGGAACCTTATTGAACCTTGTGCACCAGCTCTGAGTACGAGCCATTTCCCTCTTACTCTTAAAGCCGCAGAGAGCTCTAAGCTGGCCATCTGTTTCAAGCAAACCGTATTCAAGTGAATAAGTAAAGTTATAAGTTAAGCATTGTACCCACTTGAAGCTTGTATTAGGTGGTAATGGCCTTGGGATAGGTGTTTTTGGTCGTTCTGCTAGTTCCATTTCCTTGTGCTCTTCTGTAAATTCCTCCACTTCTTTGCAAAGATCTTCAATTGTATCTGCGTCCTGGTCAAAGTCTTCTATGTCTTCCTCATCACTTGAGTCATAGATTAGAGGTTGAGAGAAATCTACCTCTGCATCATCTTCATATTCACTTGGGGAAGATTCTTCGATCTCAGAGAATTCACTTGCGGATGCAAGTTCATCACCAAGAGAGCTAGACTTGTGACTATTATCATCAAAGGAAATTGCTTCTTGGATTTTTCCGTCTGATTCTTCATAAACGACTTGCCTTGGAGATTGTACAGTATCCTCCTTAGCATCAACTGTAGCATCTTGGACGGAGTTTTACTCAATTCTGGATTCCCATGGAAGTTCAGCATCTCCTATGTCTTCAACCAACTCTTCTTCTTGAACAAAGACAGTTTCTTCTAATTGTTCTAGTACAAATTCATTCTCTGTCTTGTCTACTGGGGTTTCTGGTATCTCCTTCGTGCTACGCTCTTCATTGGGCTGTCCACATGGAGCTGTGGCTGATCCTTGTGTATTTGAGTGCCTAGAAGACCATTGAATTATCACTTGCTCCAGTTGTTGAATGGTTGTTTGAAATTTTCTTACTGTTTCCTTTAGGCGATCCTCTGCTTCTCGGGTTGCTGGACTTGGACACGATACAAAGGAAAGTGGTGGTGATTGGGAGTTATTGGATTGGTATTGGGGTAAGGAAGGATCATATGGTGGCGAATGGTGAAGAGAAGCTTGTGAGTGTGGTGGTTCGAGGTTATGTTGAAAGGTTGGTTTATATGCACGGGGTGGGGCTTGTTGGTAGTTACAAGGTTGTCCACCATGTCTTTCAGCTGGGTATGCACTGTAGAATGGTCTTTGTCCAGGATATCTCGGACCCCGGCAACGGCGCCATTTTGATGAGAGGAACTTTTGCGTGGTCTAGAAATTTGCGGATAAATCCTCGTTGCAAGTATAGTTTCTAAACCTTCAAAAGTCCTTTCGTACAAACGTTTTCGGTGTCACAAGTAACAAACCCCTTTAGAAATTGTTAACCGAGTATTCAAACCTCGGGTCGTCTTCTCAAGGAACTGTGAGGAAGTATGTTCTTATTATTGGCTATAAAGGATGTAATCGGGGTTTAGAAGATGAGAAGTAAGTAATTTTGAATGACAAGTAAAGTAGATGGCAATTAAAATAAATAAATACTGTAAAGCAGACTTTTGGCAAGGTAAGAGAAGTTGGAGGTCCAACGTAGTTATCTCTCTCAACTATAATGAAAGTTGAATCTAAACTCCACTTGATCAACCTTTACTAGGGCAAAGGAAAGTCAGGGGACTAATTAAATTGACCTTTGAATCCTAATTATTTCTTAAGAAAAGGTTGGGATTACTTAAGTTCAGCTCAATTAGCAAGATAACGATTATTAATTATGTTGAGTTTAATAACTGTTGAGTTACTAAATTCTTAACCAGGACCAAAAGGGGAAAAAGTAAAATTGCTGAAATAATAAGAATGTCCTTAGATGGGAAGCAATGGTAACTTAAATCATGAGAACAATCATAAATTGAAAATACCTCAATTATCATTAATTCAAATAACAGTCTGTAACATGGAAGAATTCATAGATCCAATTATAAAGGTAAATAGCCAACTCACATACTGAAATAAATAAATAAAATGAAAGGGAAGTTTAAAACAAAGAAATATAAAACCTGGATTGAGAGTCACTCTTAAAAGAAGAAGAAATCCTAAATCCTAAGAGAGAGAGAGAGAAGATATCCCTCTCAACTAAATCTAAATCATTGAAAAATAAAATATGCGAGCTCTCTTTGAATGGGTGCATTCCCACACTTTATAACCTCTGGTCTATGCTGTCTGTACTTGGATCTGGGCCAAAAAGGGCTTCAGAAATTGCTATGAGCGTTTTCTGCAATTTCTGGTGCGTGGCCTCTGTCACGCGGTCGCGTCATTTGGAGCTTTTCCTTGCCACGCGGTCGCGTCAGTCATGCGACCGCGTCATGTGCGTTCTGCTTAAGGCGCGCGGTCGCGTCAAGCATGCGACCGCGTCGCTGCTGATTCGTGCATGGCACGCGATCGCGTCGTCCATGCGATCGCGTGAATACCAGTTTCCTTCAAAGCTCCGTTTAGCCTTCTCCTTCCATTTTTGTATGTTTCCTTTTTCATTCTTTAAGTCATTCTGCCTTAGAAAACCTGAAACTACTCAACACACTAATCACGGCATCGAATGGAAATAAAGGTAATTAAAAATAATTAATTTTTAAAGCCTAGGAAACATGTTTTTCACAATATGACATAATAAGGAAGGGAAAGTAAAACCATGCAGTTAATGTGAATAAGTTGGTGAAGGATTGTACAAATCACTCAAATTAAGCACAAAAGAACTCATGAAATATGGGTTTATCACTCCTCCATAGGAATAGTTGTTCTTCACCAAGGTGATGAGTTGGGGCTTCAATTCAAAGTTACTTGCATCGACATTTGGGGTCAGGATGCTACTCCCACAATGCCTTGGATTAGCAAATGTATATGAAGCCAATACTCTCTTTTGGGGCTGACCATTGTCGTTGGCCACTCCCACTTGTGGATTTGTTGGATTTTCCTCCATTTCTTGGTTCTCTTCTCAACCTCCAAAGTGTTTCAGGATCAAAAGGTGTGGATTCATTGCTTTTTTCTCCTGACATAAACACAGAACCAGAAACCAGAATTATACACTCTATTGTTAGTGTGCTTAGAAAAAAGAAAAAGAAAATGCTTAATCTAGACCACCACCTTACTTAATCATTGTCAATCTAATCAATCCCCGGCAACAGCACCAAAAACTTGATTTGTGAAAAACGATCCAACACAAAACTTGCCGGCAAGTGTACTGGGTCGCATCAAGTAATAATAACTCACATGAGTGAGGTCGATCCCACAGGGATTGAAGGATTGAGCAATTTTAGTTTAGTGGTTGATTTAGTCAAGCGAATCAAATATTGATTTGAGTGGTTTGTAATTGACAGAAGCTAAATGGCATGAAATGTAAAGGGAGAGGGAGAATTGCAGTAAATTAAGGAGAGCAGAAAGTAAAAGTGCCAAATCTTAAAGAACAAGTAAATTAAATTGTAGAAACTTAGATTGCAAGAAATGTAAATAACTGAATCTTAAAGTGCAAGAAATATAAATTGCTCGAATTATAAAAGGAATTGGGAGCTGGGATTTGCAGAAATTAAACAAGCAAAAGTAAATTGCAACAAACAGAAGAGCAAAATATGAATTGAATTGAAGTAGATCTCAAACAGAAGAGTAAAAATGCTTGAATAATAAAAACAGACAGTGACTGATGCTTAGTTGCAGCAATTTAAAAGAATGTTGAAGATCTCAGGAGTGGAAGAGACTAGAAAACAAGTCTAGATCTCAAATCCTTCCTTGATCCAACAAGAACAATTCCAAAATGAAAATAGAAAAGTAAATTGCAGAAGAAGTAGAAAGATGGAAGCAGGAAACAGAATTGGAATTCAAATCTCAAATTCTAGAATTATGTAGAAAGTAAACAAGAGATCTCAAGATGAGATTGAAACAGAAGTTCTTGAATTCTCCACCCAAGATCCAAGATGAAAAGTAAAGAGTGCTCAAGCAAGAACAAGGAAGAAGAGAGATCAATTCTCCTTCCAAATTCTCCAATATCCAAGTTCAAAGTAAAAGCTCCAAATTACCAAAATGAAAATTAAAAGAAGCAAAAAGGTAAAAGTTTAAAAAATGAAGTAAAGGTACATTCTAAATCAAACTACCTTCGATTTATACACTTTCTATTCTTGGATTTAAGAATTTGGGTGGGCTTTTTAATTTGGTGAAGAGTTGTATTTAATTGGATTTTTTTAATTAAATTTCTAGCCCAAGTGTTGCTCCCAGGAGGATGCTCTGCTCTTGTGGGGAGCGGAGCATTGAGGCTTGTGCTGGAGCCCTTTGTTGCGTGCCAAGGCTTGGGACAATCAGGATAGCGCTCCGCTCTTGTGGGGAGTGGAGCATTGTGGCTTGTGTTGGAGTCTTGTGCGCACCAAGCTCCCTCTGCCCATGTCATGTTGCACAAGTAATGAGGAGTGTGGGAAAGTAGCGCTCTGCTCTTGGCAAGAGCGGAGCATCCCTTGCTTGTGTTGGGCCTTGCCTTGGTCCCTTGAAATATTTCGCATGCCAAGTCTTGGTCATCATCAGGGTAGCGCTCAAGTGGTGCTAAGAGCGTAGCTTCCTTGCTTTGTTAGTGAATCCTCCGTGTTTGAGACTTGCTGGGAGCATTTTGGCCAATTTTGGCTTATTTTCCTTGCAAGGAGCACTCCTTCCTTCCCTTGGGTCATGGGTTCAAACCTTGTAGCCTTCATTATCAAAATTTTTCTTTGAATTTTTCTTAGATGAAGCCCGATAATGCTCTCAAGGGGAGCGGAGCATCATTCTTCCCTCCTTTGTTTCTTGACTCCAAATTGTGCTCCGCTCTGAAGGAGAGCGTAGCATCCAAGCTTGCTTCCTTAGTTCTTTGTTATGCTCCCAGTAGAGTGTTGTGGCTTGCCTCCTTCATTGTGCCACACTTCTTTGTTGCTTTTACTACATTCTTTTCTTCCTTGGGCCACGCTTCTTAGGCCACGCTTTCTTGTTTTCTTTTTTTCTTCACCTACAAGTAATCAAAACAACAAATCAAAGTATCACCAAATTCACAAGATTTATAAATCATTTAAAAATCATTTAAATTTAGCTTAAACCTCATGATTTAGTATCAATTAAATAGTGGTTGATTGATTCAAAGAAACCATGCAATTCCATTCCAAAATACTTACTTATAATGCAAGAAAGTGCATGAAACCTAATAAAACTAAAGAAAAAGACTAGTAAAACTAGCCTAAGATGACTTGTCATCACACACATGTGAGAAACGCAAGGAAAACAGTCATTAAATTCTAATGATTTAAACTAAAGAGTAACTATTAATCAAGGGCACATTCGGACTTCCAATTGTTTTGCATTCCAAGTATATGGAGTTATGTAATAATACAACCTTTGGGTGGTGGCTTCTAGCTATCCTTTTGTCATCATCCATAGTTTTTTGCATCCTTCTTCACCTTCTTGGATGATAGTGCACCATTTCTCCAGAAGATTCCTGCAAAGTTGTTGGAAGTTGCTTGTTCCCAAAGCACTTGAGAAATAGTTAGCATGCATGTATGGATTGTGAATTTTTGAACTAAGTTTGGTGTGTGCACACCAAACTTAGTTCCTTGCCTAGTATGGCAGATTGAGTACATGCGGAGAACCTCATGTGTTGTTATTAACGAAATAACTATAAACTAGAAACTAAACTACTGTTAAGTGGTTTCCCTGATTGGTTGGAGCTAGCAATTTGCCATTGAAGGAGTGTAGTGTGATTCTAACTGAAATCTTTGGTGGAACACCAAACCTAGAATTACACATTCACTCTTGTATTGTTTTGGTGTGTAACACCAAACTTAGCTCCTCACGATACAGGGGAAACTACTTGTGATTTTTATTGAAATGACAATGAAAAGAAAACTACCTTAGGTTAGGTTGCCTCCTAACGAAGCGCTCTTTTGGCGTCGCTAGCTCGATGATTCCTCCATTAATTGAGATGATACTTCATTTTGGGGTTTTCCCCCATGTTGCCCATGTAGTGCTTCAGCCTTTGTCCGTTCACAGTGAAAGTCCTCTTCGAACTTTCCTCCATGATTTCTATGTGTCCATATGGTGAGACTTTTGTGACAAGAAAGGGTCCTGACCACCTTGACTTGAGTTTTCTAGGAAAAGTCTCAATTTGGAGTTGTAGAGGAGCACTTGCTGTCCTTTTTCGAAGCTCTTGGGTGTCAGATTGAGGTCATGTCTTCTCTTTGCCTTTTCTTTATAGATTTTGCATTTTCATAGGCTTGAGATCTGAACTCCTCCATTTCTTGCAGCTGGAAGAATCTTTTTTCACCAGCAGCAATGCTATCAAAATTTAGTAGCTTGAGAGCCCAAAGGGCTTTATGTTCTAGCTCCAGTGGTAAATGACAAGCTTTTCCATACACCAGTTGGTATGGGTGATGGGATATTTTCGCAGAGAAACGAATTTCTCCAAAACACCCAAATCTAACCGGCAAGTGCACCGGGTCGCATCAAGTAATAATAACTCACGTGAGTGAGGTCGATCCCACAGGGATTGAAGGATTGAGCAATTTTAGTTTGGTGGTTGATTTAGTCAAGCGAATCAAGATTTGGTTGAGAGATTTGTGATTTGCAGAATTGAAATTGCATAGAAAGTAAAGGAAATGGGTAAATTGCATGAAATTAAAGAGAACTGGAATTTAAAGTGCTGAATCTTAAAGAGCAAGAAATTAAATGGCAGAAACTTAGAACGCAAGAAATATAAATTGCAGAATCTAAAAGTGCAAGAAATGTAAATGGCTTGAATTGTAAAGGGAATTTGGAATTGGATTTGCAGAAATTAAACAAGGAAATGAAAAATTGCAACAAGCAGAGAAATAGAAGAAGACTTGGATTGAACCGGATCTTAAAACAGAAATGTAAATAAGCATGAAAACAGTAAACAGGGAATGGGAAATGGGAAATCCGGATCTCAGGACCCAAGAGACTAGATAACCAAGTCTAGATCTCAATGCCTTCCTAGATCCAACAAGCACAATTGCAAAGGAAATTGTAAATTGCACAGAAAGTAGATGAAGAACAATTAACCAAAACTGAAATTCAATTAAGCAAAAAATTAAACAAGATCCCAAGGTGAGATTGAAACAGAAGTTCTTCAATTCTCCACCCAAGATCCAAGACAAGAAAAGTAAAGAGTGCTGGGCAAGAACAAGGAAGAAGAGAGATCAATTCTCCTCCCAAATTCTCTTGAATTAAAACAACAATGCTAGAATGTAAAAGTGAGCTCTCAATCAAACCAGAAAAGAAAGCTCTTCTGAAAACTCAAAAAAGAAGCTCCTCTAAAACTTAAATTCTAATCTATTTGTACACTTTCTTCAAATGGTCTTCAAGCCTTCAATTGGGCCTTTGCTCTTGGTGGAATTGGGTTGAGAGAGGCCTTGGTTGATTGCTCTTGGAGTTTGGAGAAGAACCGAATTGAACCGGGTTGGAATCATGAAAGCTTGAGTGAAAGTTGGAGTAAAAGTTAGGGTCTAACTTTTGCTCCAACTTTTCACATCAGCACCCTTGTTTTGCTGATACCAACGTTCCTAACTTTTGCCCCAACGTTGGCCTCCCCTTAGTTATTCATGGCGCCAACGTTAGCCAGAAAGTTAGGGGCTAACGTTGGCGCAAACTTTTGCTAGCCCAGGGAGAGTTTTCCAGGCGCCAACGTTAGCCAAAAAGTTAGGGGCTAACGTTGGCGCAAACTTTTGGTGCATCCAGGGAGTGTTTTTCATGCCAAAAGTTAGCCAAAAAGTTAGGGGCTAACTTTTAGTCCAGCTTTTGCCCAAAAGTTAGCCAAAAAGTTAGGGGCTAACTTTTGCTCCAACTTTTGCCTAAAAGTTAGCCAAAGAGTTAGGGGCTAACTTTTGCTCCAGCTTTTGCCCAAAAGTTAGCCAAAAAGTTAGGGGCTAACTTTTGCTCCAACTTTTGCTTCCTGGTTCATAATTAATTCAAGACTCAAGTCATTCCTCCTAGCCATTCCTTCTTGCATCAACCTTTCTCCGAGCTTTCTTCACCTATCATTAATCAACCAAACACATCAAAGCTATGCTCAAAATCATGAGATATTCATTCTTTCATAATATATGACAATTATAGCATAAAACCTCATGAAATAGCATGAATTCATACATGGTTGATTAAATCAAAGGAAACATGAAAATCTACCCAATTGGCTTGCTTTTGGCTCAAGAAAGTGCATAATTCAATTGAAAACAAAAGAAAAAGGCTAGTGAAACTATGCTAAGATGACTTGTCATCAATGGGGACATTCCAAGAGGTGTTTTGAATTCCGTTCTGTATGCCCAAAGAGCATCATCTAGCTTCTTCGCCCAGTCTTTTCTTGATGCTCCTATAGTCTTCTCCAGAATCTTTTTTAACTCTTTGTTAGATATCTCGGTTTGCCCACTTGTTTGGGAGTGGTATGGTGTGGCAACCTTATGTTTCACCCCATATCGTAGGAGAAGAGATTCTAGTGGTCTGTTACAGAAATGGCTTCCTCCATCACTGATGAGTGCTCGTGGGACTCTGAACCGGCTAAAGATATTCTTTCTGAGGAAGTTTATGACCACCTTGTTATCATTTGTTGGGGTTGGAACAGCCTCTACCCACTTGGAAACGTAATCCACTGCTACCAAGATGTACTTGTTTGAATATGAGGTTGAAAAAGGTCCCATGGAATCGATTCCCCATACGTCAAACAGTTCCAGCTCTAAAATAAAATTCTGTGCCATCTCATTTCTTTTGGGTAGGTTGCCAGCTCTTTGGCATTCATTGCAGTTCTTTGCTACTTCCTTGGCATCCTTGAAAATGTTAGGCCAAAAGAATCCACTCTGTAATACCTTGGCTGCAGTTCTTTTCCCTCCAAAGTGGCCTTCATAGCATGAGCCATGGCAGCTTCATAGGACCTCTCTTCCCTCTTCTGAAACACATCTTCTCAGGATTCTACCTGAACACTTCTTGAAGAGATATGGCTCATCCCAGACAAAATATTTTGCATCATTGATGAGCTTTTTTTTTTTTTGATGTTTGTTGATCTCTGGAGGTAAAGCCCCAGTTGCCTTGAAATTGGCAATGTTTGCGAACTAGGGTGCTTTGTGAATCGTCATTAACTACTCATCTGGGAAACATTCATTCACGCTTGTATCATGTGTTCCACCTTTGTCATGAGGGATCCTGGATAGGTGATCGGCTACCTTGATCTCCACTCCTTTCTTGTCTCTAATCTCAATATTGAATTCCTGCAACAATAAGATCCATCTTATCAGTATTGGTTTTGATTCCAGCTTGGCAAACAAATATTTAAATGCTGTATGGTCTGTGAAAACAATCACTTTGGCACCAATGAGGTATGATCTAAACTTGTCAAATACAAAAACTATTGCCAGCAACTCCTTTTCAGTAGTGGTATAATTTCTTTGAGTGTCATTGAGGACTTTGCTGGCATAGTATATCACATGGACTAAGTTATCTTTCCTCTGTCCTAACACTGCCCCAACTGCAAAATCAGATGCATCACACATCAATTCAAATGGTAAGTTCCAGTCAAGTGGAGAGATGATAGGGGCAGAGGACAGCCTCTTCTTTAAATTTTTGAATGCTAGCATGCATTTTTCATCAAAGACAAATGGTGTATCAGATATAAGGAGATTGCTTAGGGGCTTGGCTATCTTTGAAAAATCTTTAATAAACCTTCTGTAAAAACCAGCATGCCCCAGAAAATCTCCTAATTGCCTTGACATCACTTGGTGGGGGTAATTTTTCAATGAGTTCCACCTTAACTCTGTCTACCTCAATGCCTTGGTTAGAAACTTTATGGCCAAGAACTATTCCTCCTGTCACCATAAAGTGACATTTCTCCCAGTTCAAGACCAAGTTGGTTTCTTGACATCTTTTTAATACCAGGGCCAGGTGATTTAGGCAATTAGGGAAGAAATCTTCGAATACCGAAAAGTCATCCATAAAGACTTCAATGAATTTTTCTATCATATCTGAGAAAATGGAGAGCATGCAGCGTTAGAAAGTTACAGGTGCATTACATAGCCCAAATGGCATGCGCCTGTAGGCAAACACTCCATATGGGCAAGTGAATAAGGTTTTCTCTTAGTCTCTCGGATCAATCACTATTTGGTTATATCCTGAATAACCATCGAGAAAACAGTAATATGCTTGTCCTGCAAGTCTTTCCAGCATCTGATCCATAAAAGGAAGGGGAAAATGTTCTTTTCTTGTAGCTTCATTGAGTTTTCTGTAGTCTATGCACATCCGCCATCCTGTGACGGTCCTTGTAGGGATTAGTTCGTTCCTCTCATTGGGGACTACAGTGATTCCTCCCTTTTTTGGGACAACTTGCATGGGGCTGACCCATGGACTGTCGGAGATCGGGTAGATTACCCCTCCCTGCCATAACTTCATAACTTCTTTCTGTACCACTTCCTTCATGACTGGATTCAGCCTCTTTTGGGGTTGAATGGATGGGTTGGCATCATCTTCCAACAGTATCTTATGCATGCATATGGCCGAACTGATTCCTTTCAGGTCAGCGAGGGTCCATCCAATGGCCTCCTTATGCTTTCGTAATACTTGGAGTAATTCATCCTCTTGATCTCGGCTGAGGGATGAGTTTATGATCACTGGGTAACTTTCACTTTCTCCTAAGTATGCATATTTGAGAGTGGGTGGCAGTGCTTTGAGTTCAAGTTTGGGTGCTTCTATCTTTTCATTCTCTTCCTTTGGCGTACCCTGTATATGAATCTCTGCTGTTGCAGCCTCTTCACTAGATGTTGATTCCTCCTCTGTTAACCCTTCAAGTTCTTCCTTTTAAAAAATTTCCTGTACTGCATCTTCCAGTGAATCCAACCTCATACATTCTCCCAATGGTTCTGGTGGGTAACTCATGGCCATGAACACATTGAATGTCATCTTTTCATTATGTAATCTCAGAGTGAGTTCACCTTTTTAAACGTCGATGACAGCTCTAGCAGTGGCCAAGAACGGTCTCCTCAGGATGATGGAGGCTTTGGCTTCCTCCTGCATGTCCAGCACTACAAAGTCTGCTGGGAAGATGAATTCTCCTACCTTGACCAGCAAATCTTCTACTATGCCATGAGGAAACTTGAATGATCGGTCTGCCAGTTGTAGGGCCATTTTTGTTGGCTTAGCCTCCTCAATCCTCATTTTTCTCATCATAGCTACTGACATCAGATTTATGCTGGCTCCTGAGTCACACAGAGCTTTCTCCGCTGTGATTTTCCCTATAATACAAGGGATCTGGAAACTCCCAGGATCCTTCAATTTCTGGGGTAGTTTGTACTGAATGATGGCACTACATTCTTCGGTTAGTATCACAGTCTCATTGCTCTTCCAGCTTCTCTTCTTAGTCATTAATTCCTTTAAAAACTTGGCATAGAGCGGCATTTGCTCTATTGCTTCAGCAAAGGGTATGTTGATTTGTAATTTCTTGAAGATTTCCAAAAATCTTAAGAACTGGTTGTCGTCCCCCTTCTTCCTTAATTGCTGAGGGTTTGGAGCCTTTGGGACGTCTGGCTTCAGCATTTCTCCTTTTTGCTGTGAACTGGGAATGGGAATTTAGACTTCATCTCGCTCCTATTTCCTTTCGATTGAGTTCTTCTCTTTTGAATTCTTAGGAATTTCTTTCAATTCCTTCCCACTTCTGAGGGTGATGGCCTGACATTCCTCTCTTGGGTTTGGATCGGTGTTGCTGCACAGGTTATGGCTGGGAATTTGCTTGAATAGGTAGCCAATTTGTGTCTTAAGTTTCTTGATGGCAGCATCTTGATTCTCCATATTGGACCGCACTTCCTCTCGGAACACTTTACTGTCCTGGACTTCCTTACATAGACTTCAAGTAGAGTCTCAATCCTTGAGAGTCTGTCTTCGGATGATGGTGGGTTGGAGTTGGAGTGATGAGAAGGGCCAGTCTGGCTTTGGTATGGATGTTGAGGTGTGTTATTGGGTAGGTGCTGATATGATCTCTGTGTGGAATGTTGGTGAGCCGCATTGTTGTTGGGGTTGTGACGTCTCTAATCTTGGCCTTGATATTGTTGGTTCCCCCACCCAAAGTTTGGGTGGTTCCTCTAACTAGGATTGTAAGTCTTGGAGTATGGATCATGTGCCTGCCTAGGTGAGTTTCCAATGTAGTTGGCTTGTTCCTGATCACCCTCTGCCTCTGCATTTACTCCTTCTTGAGTTGCTAATGAGGTGGTGATTGCTGCTACTTGGTTCCTCTCCATCTTCTTGGTAAGGTCAGCCAGCTGCCTGGTAATCAGCTTGTTCTGGGCCAGCAGTGTATCCACATTATTTAGCTCCATTACTCCTCTAATGTTGCCCCTTTCAGAGGCATAGAAGTAGTCATTCTCGGCTACAGTCTCAATGACATCTATGGCTTCTTCAATGGTTTTCTTCTTGTTCAGAGATCCCCCGAATGAGAGGTCTACTGCCTTCTTTGATTCGTAAGAAAGGCCTTCATAAAAAATGTGTAGCTATACCCATTCATTGAACATATCTGGTGGGCACCTTGTTGTCAGATCCTTAAACCTCTCCCATGCTTCATAGAGAGTCTCACCATCTTGTTGCCTGAAAGTTTGAACCTCATCTCTCAACCTGTTGATTCTTTGAGGATGATAGAATCTCGCCAAGAATTTATTCACCACATCTTCCCAGGTTGTTAAGCTCTCGTTCGAAAAGAATTCCAGCTATTTAGATGCCTTGTCCTTGAGTGAGAAGGGGAATAGGAGCAGTCTATAGGTGTCAGGATGAACACCATTAGACTTCACAGTATCACAAATCCTCAGGAAGGTGGTTAGATGTTGATTGGGGTCTTCTTGGACACCCCCTCCGAACGAACAGTTGTTCTGAACAAGGGTGATGAGTTGTGGCTTAAGTTCAAAGTTATTGGCATGTATGGTTGGCTTTTGGATGCTACTTCCACAGTTTCCTGGGTTTGGATTTATATAAGATCCCGGAACTCTTCTTTCTTGCCCAGCATGATGCACTGGGCCTTCTCTGTCATGGTTGTGAGCTTCTTCTTCATGATGATTCTCCATATTCTCATCCATGTCTGGTTCAAAATACTCCTCTTCTTCCCTCTTTAATCTAAGGAAGGTCCTCTCAGATTCAGAATCAAAGGAAGTTGAAGCCCCGCTTCTTCTACCTGTCATACAACTAACAAGGCAAAAGCAAGACGGGAGTAGATGCAGAGAGTATTCTTGTTAGAATTGCTGTTAGTGTGAGTGATACAATATATCAAACAGTTAGTGGGTTAGTGAACTGAATTGTAAACAACTAAGAAAAGGGTAGGGGAAAAGGAAGAAAATAGCTAAACTGAAAGTGAATTACTCAAATGAAATCAAAAAAATAAAAAAAAAGCTCAATCTAGTTATCCACCAATTTAATCATTGTTGATATAAAATCAATCCCCGGCAACGGCGCCATAAACTTGATGCATGGAAAGTTGTCTCTCAACAATTTCCCTCGGCAAGTATACCGAATTGTCGTCAAGTAAAAACTCACAATAGAGTGAGGTCGAATCCCACAGGGATTGATTGGTCAATCAACTTTAATTAGAGGAATGTTCTATTTGAGCTAAGCAAAATTCAATGTGAGAGTTGCAGGAAATTAAATGGCGGGAAAGTAAATAGCAGAAAATGTAAATACTGGAAATAAAGAGCTGAATGTAAATGGCAGAAAGTAAATTGCAGAATGTTTAATGGGGATTTGGGAGGATGAGCATAAAAGTAAATTTCAGAAATTAAAGAGAATGGGTGAGATCAGAAATGGGGAAGTCATTGGGTTTAGGAGATGTTGCATTCTCCGGATCAAGTTCATTTTCATCTCTTCCTCAATCAATGCATTCATTGATCTCCTTGGCAATCTTAAGTGATTGAATTACAATTCCTTGGTAATTCAATCTCTCAAATCTTGATCAATAGCCAATTCCTTGGTCTAATTGCTCATGAGAAGAGATGAAGTATGGTCACTGATTATACCACATGTATTTCCAAATCAAAGTATTGGTAGGATTATATGTCACTATATCCATCCAAACCCTAATTTGGTCCAACATGAGAAAGTTTTTCTAGCATGATCTCTTCATTCCTCTTCCAAGGTTCCGAAGAGATCCAAGTATGAATAGCTTCTTTTCCAAGATAACTAGCCAATTGGATGAAGATTGAAAGCTTTCTAGTAAAATCAAGAGAAAAGAAAGAGGAAGAATAATGAAAACTATTATTGATCCATCAAATTACAACAGAGCTCCCTAACCCAATGAAAGGGGTTTAGTTGTTCATAGCTCTGGGAATAGAAAACAATGATGGAGAATGCATTCTGAAAGTAAAACTAGAAGTTGCAGAAAAAGTAAAATTATACAGATAGTAGTTCTCCCAATCCAAAAGTTGTTTTCTAGTTCAAAACTACTCCTATATATACTACTCTTCTGATCTTCTAGTTGGCTCTTCAAGTCTTGGATATGGGCCTTTGGATCTTGAGTTTGAAGCAGTTTGGAATCTTCAGTGGGCTCAGCTTTACTTGCAGAGAAAGTATGAAGTAGGCATAGATTTTGGCTAGGACGTTAGTGGGGTTAACGTTTAAATGAAAATGTGGGTTTGAGAACGTTAGTGACAATCACCTTTTTCACTAATGTTTCTAGCCCAAGATGGTTCACGTTAACTTCAACGTTAGTGGCACTAACGTGACCACTAACGTTGCCTCTTGATCCTTCGCGAACGTTATTGGGGTTTACCTTTTTCACTAACGTTGCTCTTAACCCCCTTTTCTCACGTTAGAGTCCACGTTAGTATAACTAACGTGGCTCTTAACGTAGGCATGCCTTAGCCTCAAGAGCGTTAGTGACACTTACCTTTGTCACTAACGCTCCAAACACCCTTCTTCCCACGTTAGAGTTCACATTACTTAGGTTAACGTGACTTCTAACGTGGTAGTAATAGCCATCTCCAACGTTAGTGACAAAGGTGAGTGTCAGTAATGTTGGCTCATCATTCCTTTCCTCCATGTTAGCTTCCACGTTAATGCAATTAACGTGGCTACTAACGTGGTTAATAGTGGCTTAGTCCAACGTTAGTGACAAAGGTGAGTGTCACTAACGTTGGCACTTCTTTCCTTCCACCTTAGAGCTCACGTTAATGTACTTAACGTGACTCTTAACATGGCTAGGTGTGCCCCCTTTTCCAACGTTAGTGGCATTCACTTTTACCACTAACGTTGGAGCTTTACTTCTTTTCCACGTTAGCTTCCACGTTAACGTAGTTAACGTGGCAACTAACGTGGGCTATGATGGCTCACGCAGGCGTTATTGGCGATCACTTTTCTCATTAACGTTGCAAGCTATCCTCCATTCCACGTTAATGGTCATGTTAGTTAGACTAACGTGGCTATTAACGTGGCATCTTCCTTGCTTCCTTTGTCCTGAAATCAAGCAAATAAAGTGCATCAAAGCTAGGTTCTAACCCATGAGATCATGCATCATTTATTTTATCATTCAATTCATGCATAATTCTCATAAAATCATATAAAATTCACACTGTTTGCTTGAATCAAGATGTAAATGATTATTTATCCAAAACTTGCTTATTTCCTAAGAAACTGCATGAAACTACCCTAAAACAGTAAAGAAAAGGTCAGTGAAACTGGCCAAAATGCCCTGGCATCAATAATCCCGGATCAGTTAACCCAAGTTATCAAGTGTTAAGGCACTCCATGGAACCTAATCATCCAAGTAGATCCTAGTACAAAGACACCACAGGTATACGTCTTAAGGTCCAAGCTATTGGTGTCTAGCCTTGTTCTTTGTTTCTTCTATTTTTGTTGCCACTTTTGGCTTTTCTTTTCTTTCTTTTTATTTGTTTTCTTTCTTCCAAGGATTTTCAATTGCTAAGATTCATATACAGCAGCCAAATTTACACTAAAGAGAGACACTCTACCCTTTTATTCATTATTAGTGAGCTAGCTACAGCATCATACATACATACCACCACTCAATCTTTATTTTATTCCTTACCAAATGGAACAAATTTCACTTCTGTTCAAACATTTCTTTTATTTAATTAAAACAAGGGATCAAGCATACATCCAAGCAGGTGAAATTAACTAGGCACATAGACTAAAACACTTATTTGGAATTTAAAGACAAACAAACAAGCAAAATTCAAACACAGGCATACTAATCAGTAGAAGTACATTCAGACTTCTAATTCAAGTAATTCAAGTGAAAACAGTTAAGCGACAACACAACCTTTTGGGCTCTTTTTCATTGTTCCTCATCTTTCCTATCCTTGGTGTTCTTTTTGTCCCTGGATGTTGGTGCATAGTCTATCCTAAGGGTTGATTGTCTTCCTGCAAAACTTTTTTTTTTGGAAGTTGCTTGTCCCTCAAGCACTTGAGAAATGGTTAGTCTGTATGTATGCTTATGATTTTTTGGACCTAAGTTGGTGTGTGAACACCAAACTTAGTTCCTTTCTTACAGCAAAATGAATACATACATGAAACATCAAGTGCTTCTAAAACTATGACCTGTGACTAAAATTGAAACAATTGTTAAGTAGTTTCCCTGATTATTTGGAGCTAGTGATCAAACTGAGGGTAGAAAGGTATTTCAATAATTGGTGGAACACCAAACTTAGCATCCCGCATTAACCCTTGAATTGTTTTGGTGTGCAACACCAAACTTAGCTCCTTGCAATGCAGAGAAACCTTCTTAACTCTTTTATTGACAAGCTATGAAAAGAAAATTACCTTTGGTGGTTGCCTCCCAACAAGCGCTCTTTTAACGTCACTAGCTTGACGTTCTCTCCATTAGTTGAGATGAAACTTCATCTTCGGGCCTTCTTACATACTGCCTAGGTAGTGTTTGAACCTTTTTCCATTCACAGTGAAGGTCCGCTTTGAGCTTTCTTCCATGATTTCTATGTGTCCATACGGAGAGACCTTGGTGACAAGAAAAGGTCTTGACCATCTTGACTTTAGCTTCCCAGGGAATAGCTTTAGCATGGAATTGTAGAGGAGCACTCTCTGCCCATCCTCGAAGCTTCTTGGTTCCAACTTTAGGTCATGTCTTTCTTTTGCCTTTTCTTTGTAAATTTTTGCAATTTCATAGGCCTGAGACCTGAGCTATTCTAGTTCTTGCAATTGCAAAAGCCTTCTTTCCCCAGCAGCAACATTATTGAAAGTCAGGTGCTTGAGAGCCCAGAATGCTTTGTGTTCAAGCTCCAGTGGTAGATGACAAGCTTTCCCATACACTAATTGATATGGAGACATCCTAATTGGTGTTTTGAAGGCTGTCCTATAGGCCCAAAGAGCATCATCCAACTTCTTGGACTAGTCTTTTCTTGAAGCTCCCATAGTCTTTTCCAAGATTTTTTTGAGCTCTCTGTTTGATATCTCTGTCTACCCACTTGTTTGGGGATGGTAGGGTGTGGCAACCTTGTGCTTCACTCCATACCTCAGGAGGAGACTTTCCAAAGGTCTGTTGGAAAAATGGCTTCCTCCATCACTGATAAGAGCTCTAGGTACCCCAAATCGGCTAAAGATATTCTTTATGAGAAAGTTTATCACCACCGTATTATCATTTGTTGGAGTTGCAATGGCTTCCACCTATTTTGAAACATAATCCACTGCCACCAAGATATATTTATTTGAGTATGAGGTTGGGAATGGTCCCATGAAATCAATCCCCCATACATCAAATAATTCAAGTTCTAAGATGAATTGTTGTGGCATTTCATTTCTTTTGGGTAGGTTCCCTATTCTCTGGCATTCATTGTAGTGCTGTATCATTTCTTTTGCATCGTTGAAAATTGTGGGCCAAAAGAATCCACATTGTAGTACTTTTGCTGTATTCCTTGCTACTCTAAAATGTCCCCTACAGCAAGAACCATGACAATTCCATAAGACTTCACTTCCTTCTTCCTCTGAGAAGCATCTTCTAAGTATTCCATCTGAACATTTCTTGAAAAGGTATGGTTCATCCCAGATGAAGTACTTGGCATCATTAATAAGCTTCCTCTTCTGGTGTTTGTTGAATTATGGGGGCACCTCCCTAGTGGCTTTAAAATTTGCAATGTCTACAAACCATGGTGCCTTGTGAACCAACATCAGTTGCTCATTAGGGAAACATTCATTTATATTCAAGATGTGTGTGTTTCCTTCTTCACGGGGAATCCTTGACAAGTGATCTGTCACCTTATTCTCCACTCCTTTCTTGTCCTTAATTTCAATGTTAAATTCCTACAGCAACAAAATCCATCTTATCAGCCTTGGTTTTGATTCATGCTTAGCAAGTAAATATTTCAATGCAGAATGATCAGTAAAAACAATCACTTTAGATCCTATGAGATATGATCTAAACTTATCAAATGCAAACACTATTGCCAGTAGTTGCTTTTCAGTAGTTGTGTAATTCCTTTGGGTTTCATTTAGGACTTTGATGCCAGGGCATTTCGGCCATTTTCACTGACCTTTTCTTTACTGTTTAAGGGTAGTTTCTTGCATTTTCTTAGGAAATAAGCAAGTTTTGGGTAGAATTTCACTTACATCTTGATTCAAGCAAACATTGTGAATTTTATATGATTTCATGAGAATTATGCATGAATTTAATGACAAATTGGATGATGTATGACTCATAACTTGGATTAGAGCTTTGATGCACTTTATTTGCTTGATTTCAGGACAAAGGAGGCAAGGAAAAGCCACGTTAGTAGCCACGTTAGTCTATCTAACGTGACCACTAACGTGGAATGGGATCTAGCTTGCAACGTTAATGAGAAACGTGATCGCCAAAAACGTCTTCGAAGCCATCATAGCCCACGTTAAATACCACATTAACTACATTAACGTGGTAGTTAACGTGGAGGAAAAGGAAGCTCCAAGCGTTAGTGGTAAAAGTGAGTGCCACTAACGCTCCAGAAAGGGCAATTGGCCACATTAAGAGTCACGTTAACTCAGTTCACATGAACTCTAACGTGGAAGAGAAAGATAATGCCAACGTTAGTGACACTCACCTTTATCACTAACGTTGGACTAAGCCCATATTGGCTACGTTAAGAGCCACGTTAACTTAGTTAACGTGAACTTTAACGTGGAAGGAGCAAGGAATCGCCAACATTAGTGACACTCACCTTTGTCACTAACGTTGGACTAAGCCACCATGAGCCACGTTAGTTACCACGTTAATTACATTAACGTGGAAGCTAACGTGAAGGAAAGGGATAATGAGCCAACGTTAGTGACACTCACCTTTGTCACTAACATTGGAGATGGCAATTAACACCACATTAGTGGTTACGTTAATGTAATTAACGTGAGGCACTAACGTGGAAAAAGGGGCATTTTGGAGCGTTAGTAAAAAAGGTAGGTGTCACTAACGCTCTCGAAGATTTGGCAAGCCTACGTTAAAGGTCACGTTAACTATACTAACGTGAACTCTAACGTAGGGAGAAAGGGGGACTCTCAACATTATTGGGAAAGGTAAACCCCAGTAACGTTTGCGAAGGGCCAAGAGGCAATGTTAGTGGTCACGTTAGTGCCACTAACGTTGAAGTTAACGTGGACCATTTTGGGTTAGGAACGTTAGTGAAAAAGGTGATTGTCACTAACGTTCTCGAGCCCACAGTTTCACTTAACGTTAACACCACTAATGCCCTAAGCTAAAGTCCATGCCTACTGCACACTTTCTCTGCAAGTGAAGCTGAGCCCACTAAAGTTGATAACTGCTTCAACTCAAGATCCAAAGGCCCATATCCAAGACTTGAAGAGCCAACTGGAAGATCAGAAGAGTAGTATATATAGGAGTAGTTTTGAACTAGAGAAGAGCTTTTGGATTGAGAGAACTACTCTCTGTATAATTTTACTTTCTATGCAACTTCTAGTTTTACTTTTAGAATGCATTCTCCATCTTTGTTTTCCATTTCCAGAGCCATGAACAACTAAACCCCTTTCATTGGGTTAGGGAGCTATGTTGTAATTTGATGGATCAATAATAGTTTTCATTATTCTTCTTCTTTCTTTTCTCTTGATTTTACTAGAAAGCTTTCAATCTTCATCCAATTAGGTAGTTGTCTTGGAAAAGAAGCTATTCATACTTGTATCTCTTCGAAACCTTGGAAGAGTAATGAAGGGATCATGTTAGAAATGATTTCTCATGTTGGACCAAATTAGGGGTTGGGCAGATATGGTGACGTATAATTCTCCCAATACTTTGATTTGGAAATACATATGGTACAATCAGTGACCATACTTCATCTCTTCTCATGAGCAATTAGACCAAGGAATTGGCTATTGATCAAGATTTGAGAGATTGAATTACCAAGGAATTGGAATTCAATCACTTAAGATTGCCAAGGAGATCAATGAATGCATTGATTGATCATGAGTAATTAGACCAAGGAATTGGCTATTGATCAAGATTTGAGAGATTGAATTACCAAGGAATTAGAGTTCAATCACTTAAGATTGCCAAGGAGATCAATGAATGCATTGATTGAGGAAGAGATGAAAATGAACTTGATCTGGAGAATGCAACATCTCCTAAACCCAATGAATCCCCTATTTCTGATCTTACCCATTCTCTTTAATTTCTGCAATTTACTTTCATGCTAAATTCCCCATTCCCCATTTAAGATTCTGCAATTTACCTTCCGCCATTTACATTCATCTCTTTATTTCCAGTATTTACATTTTCTGTTATTTACTTTTCCGCCATCTAATTTCCTGCAACTCTCATATTAAATTCTGCTTAGCTCAACTAGAACATTCCCCTAATTAAAGTTGATTGACCAATCAATCCCTGTGGGATTTGACCTCACTCTATTGTGAGTTTTTACTTGACGACAATTCGGTATACTTGCCGAGGAAAATTTGTTGAGAGACAAGTTTCTATGCATCAGACTTTACTGGCATAGTATATAACATGCACTAAATTGTCTTTCCTCTGTCCTAACACTGTCCTAATAGCAACATTTGATGCATCAAACATCAATTCAAAGGGTAGATCCCAGTTAGGTGGGACAATGATAGGTGCTGAGGAAAGCTTTTTCTTCAGAGTTTCAAAAGCTAGCATACAATTCTGATCAAATACAAAAGATGTATCAGAAACAAGTAAGTTACTCAAAGGCTTGGCTATTTTTGAAAAATCTCTGATAAACCTTCTGTAAAATCCAGCATGTCCTAGGAAACTCCTAGTTGCTTTGAAATTACTAGGTGGAGGTAATTTCTCAATTAATTTTACCTTAGCTCTGTCTATCTCAATGCCATGGTCAGAGACCTTATGACCAAGAACTATTCATTCTGTCACTATAAAATGGTATTTCTCCCAATTCAAAACCAGGTTGGTCTCTTGACATCTTTTCAATACCAAGGTGAGGTGATTTAGGAAATTAGGGAAGGAATCCCCAAATACTGAAAAGTCGTCCATAAAGACTTCAATGAATTTTTCAATCATGTCTGAAAAGATAGATAACATACAGCGTTGGAAAGTTGCAGGTGCATTGCATAGCCCAAATGGCATGTGCCTGTAAGCAAAGACTCCATATGGACAAGTGAATGATGTTTTCTCCTGGTCTCTTGGATCAACCACTATTTGATTGTATCCCGAATAGCCATCCATGAAGCAATAATATGCATATCCTGCAAGCCTTTCTAGCATTTGGTCCATGAAAGGGAGTGGGAAGTGATCTTTTCTTGTGGCTTCATTAAGCTTTCTATAATCAATGCACATCCTCCATCCTGGTACAGTTCTTGTATGGATGAGTTCATTCTTTTCATTGGGTACCACAGTGATGCCTCCCTTGTTAGGAACCACTTGGACAGGGCTCACCCATGGGCTATCTGAAATTAGGTAGATCACCCCTGCCTGCCAAAGCTTCATAACCTCCTTTTGCACCACTTCATTCATGACTGGATTCAATCTTTTTTGGGCTTGATTGGAGGGCTTAACATCTTCTTCTAACAGGATCTTGTGCATGCATATGGATGAGCTTATCCCTTTCAAATCAGCAAGGGTCCATCCGATGGCATCGTGATGCTTTTGCAGCACCTTTATTAACTCAATTTCCTATTCTTGACTGAGAGTAGAGTTGATGATTACTGGATAACTCTTATTACTTCCAAGGTATGCATACTTGAGAGTGGGGGGCAGTGCTTTCAGTTCAAGCTTGGGTGCTTCTTTCTCCTTTTTCCTTCCCTCTGGTGCGCTTGGGATGGGCATTTCAGCAGCTTTGATATCTGATGTGGGTGGAAACTGTCTCTCAATAAATTTCCTTCGGCAAGTGTACCGAATTTGTCGTCAAGTAAAAACTCACAATAGAGTGAGGTCGAATCCCACAGGGATTGATTGATCAAACAACTTTAATTAGAAGAATGTTCTAGTTGAGCAAATCCAGAATTTGGGTTGAGAGTTGCAGAAAATAAAATGGCGGGAATGTAAATAACAGAAAAGTAAATGCTAGAATTAAAGGACTGGAAGTAAATGACTGAAAGTAAATTGCAGAATTGTAAATGGGAATGGGGGATTTGCTCATAAAAGTAAATGGCAGAAATTAAAGAGAATGGGTAAGATCAGAGATGGGGAGTTCATTGGGCTTAGGAGATGTTGCAATTCTCCGGATCAAGTTCATTTTCATCTCTTCCTCAATCAACGTACTCATTAATCTCCTTGGCAATCTTAATTGATTGAATTACAAATTCAATCTCTCAAATCTTGATCAATAGCCAATTCCTTGGTCAATTGCTCATGAGAAGAGATGAAGTATGGTCACTCATTATACCACATGCATTTCCCAAATCAAGTATTGAGAGGGTTATAGTCACATACCCATCCAAACCCAATTTGGTCCAGCATGAGAAAGCATTTCTAGCTTGATCTCTTCATTCCTCTTTCAAGGTTCAGAAGAGATCCAAGTTTGAATAGCTTCTTTTCCAAGATAACTACCCAATTGGATGAAGATCGAAAGCTTTCAAGTAAAATCAAGAGAAAAGATAGAAGAAGAATAATGAAAATTAGTATTGATCCATCAAACTACAACAGAGCTCCCTAACCCAATGAAAGGGGTTTAGTTGTTCATAGCTCTAGAAAATGACAACAAAGATGGAGAATACATCATAAAATTAGAAAATGCAGAGAAGGTAAAATACAGAGAGTAGTTCTCTTTTCCCCCCAACTTCCAGAACTCATAAACAATTCAAAGCTACTCCTATATATACTACTTTTCTCAGCTTCTAGTTGTCTCTTCAAGTCTTGGCCCTTTGGATCTTGAGTTTGAAGCCGTTCTCTTCTTCATTTGGTTTGGGCTTGGCTTTACTTGCAGAGAAAAAATGTGAAGTGGGCAGAGACTTGAGCTCAGGACGTTAGGGGTGTTAACGTTTAGTGAAAATATGAGTTCGAGAACGTTAGTGACAATCAACTTTCTCACTAATGTTCCTAAGTAAAAGCCACGTTAACTTCAACGTTAGTGGCACAAACGTTGCCACTAACGTTGCCTCTAAGTCCTTCGCACACGTTATTAAGACTTAACATTCCCAATAACTTTGAAAAGCCCCCTTTGTTCCCACGTTAGAGCCCACGTTAACTTAGTTAACGTGGCTCTTTAACGTGGGCTTGCCATCCTTCGAGAACGTTAGTGACACTCAACATTGTTACTAACGTTCCAAGGTGCCCCTATGTTCCCCTTTGTTCCCACGTTAACTTAGTTAACGTGGCTCTTTAACGTGGGCTTGCCATCCTTCGAGAACGTTAGTGACACTCAACATTGTTAGCTTCCACGTTAACTAAGTTAACGTGGAAGTTAACGTGGCTTCTTGGGGGGTTGTGTGGTTGCTTCCAACGTTAGTGACAATGTTGGGTGTCACTAACATTGTCGACCACTCTTTCTTCTTACGTTAGCTCCCACGTTAACCAAGTTAACGTGGTATGTTTCTCCTTAGGCCAACGTTAGTGATAATGTTGAATGTCACTAACGTTGGCGTTTCTCCCCC
>NC_029794.2:81801365-81802037 GCF_000816755.2 Arachis ipaensis
AACGTGGCCATGCTTAGCCATCCCCAACGTTAGTGACAATGTTGAGTGTCACTAACGTTGGCCATTCTTTCACTCATCAACGTTAGCTTCCACGTTAACTAAGTTAACGTGGAGGTAAACGTGGCTCCTTGGGGGGTTGTGTTGTTGCTTCCAAAGTTAGTGACAATGTTGGGTGTCACTAACGTTGTCGACCACTCTTGCTTCTTACGTTAGCTCCCACGTTAAAACTAGTTTATTTCCTAAGGGAATGCATGAAACTATCCTAAAAACAGTAAAGAAAAGGTTAGTGAAACTGGCCAATATGCCCTGGCATCACAACACCAAACTTAAAGCTTGCTTGTCCCTAAGCAAGTACTGGAACAAGAGAATGATGAATGGAATGCCAAGAGCAATGAGTCATTCTTGTGGAAGTCATATCACTGATTTTATGGTGGTTTCATGCATAGCAACTTAGGTTCATTCCTTTACTGGCTTTCAGACCGTTATCATGTCCTAAAACACTCACCTTGCTTACATCCCCTGAGACTTTTATTCATTGATCCCTTTATCGTCATTTCAGAGCTTATTGGTGTTCCTAGGCTAAGTGCTTTGTAAGGGAGCAACTTTTTAAGATAAGCTTTCAGCCAACACTCCCGAACCAGTTGGTTCAAGGTGCTAGGTGTTGAAGCACCC
>NC_029794.2:81802139-81804338 GCF_000816755.2 Arachis ipaensis
CAAAAGGAACAAGCATACAAGTAAGTAAAGTAAGGATGCAGTGACATAAAGACTAGCACACAGAGACCTTCTTCAATACCAAAGACTTAAAAGATAGAATTGAAAAAGGTTTCAACTACGCGTAACTACAAATCAAAAGTGCATTCGGAGCAGATGTGCTGTTTTGGTTTTGATAGGCGTGTGGAGAAGTGTTGTTGTGGGGGTGTTGAGATGTCCTCTGTGTGAATTGTTGGTGAGCTGCATTGTTGTTGGAATTGTAACGTCTCTGGTCTTGGTTTTGATCTTGCTGACTTCCCCACCCAAAGTTTGGGTGGTTTCTCCATCCAGGGTTGTAGGTCTTGGAGTATGGATCATAGTTTTGCCTTGGTGAATTCCCAATGTAGTTGGCTTGCTCCTGACTACCCTCTGCTTCTTCATTCACTCCTTCTTGGGTTGTTGATGAAGTAGAGATTACTGCTACTTGGTTTCTCTCCATCTTCTTGGTGAGGTCAGCCAGCTGCTGGGTAATGAGCTTGTTTTGGGCCAACAGAGAATCTACATTGTTTAGCTCCATTACTCCTCTTGTGTTCCCTCTTTCGGAAGCATAGAAGTAGTCGTTCTCTGCTACTGTTTCAATAACATCTATGGCTTCCTCAATAGTTTTCTTCTTGTTCAAAGATCCTCCGGATGAATGGTCTACGGCCTTCTTTGACTAATAAGAAAGCCCTTCATAGAAAATGTGCAGCTGCACCCATTCGTTGAACATATCTGGTGGGCACCTCCTTGTTAGGTCTTTAAACCTCTCCCATGCTTCATATAGAGTCTCACCATCTTGTTGCCTGAAAGTTTGGACATCAGCTCTCAGCCTATTGATTCGTTGAGGAGGGTAAAATCTTGCTAAGAATTTGTTCACCACGTCTTCCCAAGTTGTCAAGCTTTCCCTTGGGTAAGATTCCAGCCACTTGGCTGCCTTGTCCTTAAGTGAGAATGGAAACAAGAGCAGTCTATAGGTGTCAGGATGAACACCATTAGACTTCACTGTGTCACATATCCTCAAGAAGGTGGTTAGATGTTGATTGGGGTCTTCTTGGACACGTCCTCTAAACGAACAGTTGTTCTGAACAAGGGTGATGAGCTGTGGTTTAAGTTCAAAGTTGTTGGCAAGGATTGTTGGCTTTTGGATGCTACTTCCACAATTGCCTGGATTTGGATTGATGTAAGAGCCCAAAACTCTTCTATCCTCCCCAGTATGATTTGCTCTACCTCCTCCCCCATGGTTGTGATCCTCTTCTTCATGATGGTTTTCCATGTTGTCTTCCATGTTTGGTTCAAAGAATTCCTCCTCTTCCTCAGCACCAACCACTTTCTTCCCTCTTGCCTCCCTCCTTAATCTAAGGAAGGTCCTCTCAGGTTCAGAATCGAAGGAAGTTGAAGCCCCGCTTCTTCTCCCTGTCATACAACCATCAAGTGCAAGCAAGAAAAGATATGTGCAGAAAGTATTTTTGTTAGAATTACTGTTAGTTGTGGGTGATGCAATATATCAAATAGTTAGTGGGTTAGTAAACAGAATTGAAAATAACAAAGAAAAACAAAAGAGTAGAGGGGGAAGGGAAGAAGTTTAACTAAAACATAAAGTAAATCACTCAAACAGAAAATGAAATTCACAAAACAAAAATGCTCAATCTAGTGATCTTCCAATTTAATCATTGTTGATGCACAATCAATCCCCGGCAACGGCGCCATAAACTTGATGCGGGAGAAAACTGTCTCTCAACAAATTTCCTTCGGCAAGTGTACCGAATTTGTCGTCAAGTAAAAACTCACAATAGAGTGAGGTCGAATCCCACAGGGATTGATTGATCAAGCAACTTTAATTAGAAGAATGTTCTAGTTGAGCGAATCCAGAATTTGGGTTGAGAGTTGCAGAAAATAAAATGGCAGGAACGTAAATAACAGAAAAGTAAATGCTAGAATTAAAGGACTGGAAGTAAATGACTGAAAGTAAATTGCAGAATTGTAAATGGGAATGGGGGATTTTCTCATAAAAGTAAATGGCAGAAATTAAAGAGAATGGGTAAGATCAGAGATGGGGAGTTCATTGGGCTTAGGAGATGTTGCAATTCTCCGGATCAAGTTCATTTTCATCTCTTCCTCAATCAATGCACTCATTGATCTCCTTGGCAATCTTAATTGATTGAATTACAAATTCAATCTCTCAAA
>NC_029794.2:81804877-81821962 GCF_000816755.2 Arachis ipaensis
CCTAACCCAATGAAAGGGGTTTAGTTGTTCATAGCTCTAGAAAATGAAAACAAAGATGGAGAATACATCATAAAACTAGAAAATGCAGAGAAGGTAAAATACAGAGAGTAGTTATCTTTTCCAACTTTCCAGGACTTTTTTTTTAAACAATTCAAAGCTACTCCTATATATACTATTTTTCTCAGCTTCTAGTTGGCTCTTCAAGTTCTTGGGCCTTTGGATCTTGAGTTTGAAGCAGTTCTCTTCTTTATTTGGGCTTGGCTTTACTTGCAGAGAGAAAGTGTGAAGTGGGCAGAGACTTGAGCTCAGGACGTTAAGGGTGTTAACGTTTAGTGAAAATATGAGTTCGAGAATGTTAGTGACAATCAACTTTCTCACTAACGTTCCTAAGTAAAAGCCACGTTAACTTCAACGTTAGTGGTACAAACGTTGCCACTAACGTTGCCTCTAAGTCCTTCGCACACATTATTGAGACTTAACATTCCCAATAACTTTGAAAAGCCCCCTTTGTTCCCACGTTAGAGCCCACGTTAACTTAGTTAACGTGGCTCTTTAACGTGGGCTTGCCATCCTTCGAGAACGTTAGTGACACTCAACATTGTCACTAATGTTCCAAGGTGCCCCTATGTCTCACGTTAGAGTCCACGTTAACTAGGTTAACGTGGGTTCTAACGTGGCCATGCTTAGCAATCCCCAACGTTAGTGACAATGTTAAGTGTCACTAACGTTGGCCATTCTTTCACTCATCAACGTTAGCTTCCATGTTAACTAAGTTAACGTGGAGGTTAACGTGGCTCCTTGGGGGGTTGTGTTGTTGCTTCCAATGTTAGTGACAATGTTGGGTGTCACTAACGTTGTCGACCACTCTTGCTTCTTACGTTAGCTCCCATGTTAACCAAGTTAACGTGGTATATTTCTCCTTATGCCAACGAGAGATCTCATTAACTTAGTTAACGTGACTCTTAACGTGGTCAATGATGGCTTCGAGAGAGTTATTGGCAATCACTTTTCTCATTAACTTTGCAAGTTACCTCCCATTCCTTGCTTCCTTTGGTCCTGAAATCAAGTAATAGAGTGCATCAAAGTTCTAGTCCAAGTCATGGGTAATGCAACATACAATTTGTTACTAAACTCATGCAAAATCCTCATGAAATAATGTAAAATGCACAATGTATGGTTGAATCAAGGTTTAAATGAATATCTACCCAAAACTAGCTTATTTCCTAAGGGAATTCATGAAACTATCCTAAAAATAGTAAAGAAAAGGTCAGTGAAACTGGCCAAGATGCCCTGGCATCAATATCAGCAACCTCAAATGTCTAGTGTGGAATCCTCTGCTGTTACTTCTTCAAGTGTTTCTTCAAATATTTCTTGTACCACAATGTCCACTGCATCCAACCTCATACATTCTCCTAGTGACTCCTGTGGGTAGCTCATGGCTTTGAACACATTAAACACCTGTTTTCTCATCATGTAACCTAAGGGTAAGTTCACCCTTTTAGACATCAGTGATGGCTCCAGCAGTAGCTAAAAATGGCCTTCCCAGTATTATTGAAGCTTTGGCTTCTTCCTCCATATCCAACACCACAAAGTCAGCAGGGAAGATGAAGTCTCCCAGTTACACCAACAAATCTTCTACTATTCCAAGAGGGAATTTGAATGATCGGTTTGCTAATTGGAGAGCTATTCTTGTTGGTTTGGCTTCCTCAATCTTCATTCTTTTCATCATTGTTAAGGACATCAAATTTATGCTGGCTCCCAAATCACATAAGGCTTTCTCCACTGTGATTTCTCCTATGATGCAGGGGATTTGGAAGCTCCCTGGGTCCTTCAATTTTTGAGGCAGTTTATGTTAGATGATAGCACTACATTCTTCAGTTAAAACCACAGTTTCATCATTCCTCTAACTTCTCTTCTTGGTCATCAATTCCTTCAGAAACTTAGCATAGAGTGGCATTTGCTCAAATGCTTTAGCGAAGGGAATGTTGATCTGCAGTCTCTTAAACACCTCTAGGAATCTGGAGAATTGGCTGTCTTTTGCATTTTTCATCAGCCGTTAAGGTTAAGGGGCCTTTGGGACATATGGCCTTAGGACTTCTTTTTCTTCCGATGGATTGGAAGCAGGTGTTTGTGCTTCTTTCTTGTCACTTGAACTTCCCTCTGGTTCCTCCTCTTGAGTTTCCTTTGAAGTCTCTTTCAATTCCCTTCCACTTCTGAGGGTAATAGCTTTGCATTCCTCTCCCGAAGTTGTCTTGGTGGTATTACAAGAACTGTGGCCAAGGGCTTGCTTGGACAAGTATCCAATTTATGCTTCAAGTTTCTGAATGGCAGCATCTTGATTTTGCAGATTAGATCTCACTTCCTCTTTAAAATTTTTCATGTCTTGAGACTCCTTACAAAGGTTGGTGAGCATAGCTTCAATCCTGGACAGCTTATCTTCAGATGGTGGATTGGAAATCGAGTGTTGAGGCTGATTGGCTTGGGTTTGATATGGTGGCTGAGAAGAATTATTGTATAGGTGTTGATATGATCTTGGATTGGATTGTTGGTAAGTGTACTAGTTGGGATTATGAGGTTTCTGATCTTGGCCTTGGTTTTGTTGGTTTCCCCACCCATAGTTTGGGTGGTTCCTCCAACCAGGGTTATAGGTTTTAGAATATGGATCATGAGCTTGCCTAGATGAAATCTTAAGGTAATTGGCTTCCTCCCAGTTAACTCCTTCCTCTGTGTCCAACTCTCGTGGAGGTGATGGTTGAGTATGGATGGCTGCAGCCTAATTTTTCTACATTTGCTTGGTCAAATTAGCCAGTTACTTAGTGATCATCTTATTCTGGGCCAGGATTGGATCCTCATGGTTTAGCTCTATAACTCCCCTGTTGTTGCTTCTGTCAGAGGCATAAAAATACTCATTGTCAGCCACTGTTTCTATGACATCAATGACTTCTTCAATGGTCTTCTTCTTGTTAAAGGAGCCTCCAGATGAGTGGTCTACAGCTTTCTTTGAATCATAGGAAAGCCTTTCATAAAAGATATGCAGTTGCACCCACTCATTAAACATATCAGGGAGGCATTTCCTTGTCAAATCTTTGAATCTCTCCCAGGCTTCATATAAGGTTTCACTATCCTACTGTCTGAATGTCTGCACTTCAGTTCTCAGTCTATTCACTCTTTGAGGAGGGTAGAACCTTGCTAAGAATCTATTCACCATATCTTCCCAGGTTGTCAACCTTTCTTTGGGAAATTATTCTAACCATTTTGATGCTTTGTCCCTCAAAGAGAATGGAAACAGTAGTAATCTATAGGTGTCAGGATGAACATCATTAGATTTAACTCTATCATAGATCCTTAGGAATGTACTGAGATGCAGATTAGGGTCTTCTTGGGCACTTCCTCCAAAAGAATAATTGTTCTGGACGAGAGTGATGAGCTAAGGCTTCAATTCAAAATTATTAGCATGGATAGTTGGGTTTTAAATGCTGCTACCACAGTTTCCCAGGTTTGGATTGATATAAGAGCCTAGAACTCTCCTCTCTTGTCCAACAGGGTTGGCTGCACCTCCTCTGGCATGATTATTCACCTCTCCTTCATGATGGTTTTTCATATCATCCTCCATGTTTATATCCAAGTCTTCCTCCTCTTCCTCTGCACCAATAGCCTTCTTTCATCTTGCTTCCCTTGTTAATTTTAGGAAGGTTCTCTTCAGTTCACTGTCAAAAGAGGTTGAGACCTCTCTTCTACCTGGCATACAAGTACCAAAACAAGCAGCAACCAGCAAGTGAAGATTTCACAGTTAATAAAAAAGTGTGGTTAGAGCAATTGAGGCAATTAATCAAACAGTTAATGAGTTAGTGGATTAGTTTTGCTGGAAAGTAAAGTAATAACGAAAAATAAAGAGAAATAACTAAAATTGCAGAAAGTAAATGTAACAGCAGAAATTGAAATTCAATTAACAAAAGAATAGAAAAATGCTCAATATAGTTATCCTCCAATTTAGTAATTGTCAATACAAAAACCAATCCCTGGCAACGGCGCCATAAACTTGATCTCCTGAAAACTGTCTCTCAACAATTTTCTACCGGCAAGTGCACCGAATTGTCGTCAAGTAAAAACTCACTGTAGAGTGAGGTCGAATCCCACAGGGATTGGTTGGTTGATCAATGTTAATTGGAGAATTGTTCTAGTTGAACGAGATCAGAATTAAATTGATGTTGCAGAATGTAAATTAGCGGGAAACTTAAATTGCAAGAAATTAAAGGAACAGAAATTAAAGCGCAGAATAAAAAGAACAGAAACTTAAATTGCAAGTAATTAAAGGGCAGAAGCTTAAACTGCAAGAAAATAAATGGGAACGGGGAAATTGAGCAACAAATTAAAGACATAATGTAAAAGAATTGGTAGATCAGAGATTGGAAAGCTCATTGGGGTCAGGAGATGTTATAATTCTCCATATCAAATTCATTTTCATCTCTTCCTCAATCAATGCATTCATTGATCTCCTTGACAATATTAGGTGATTAGATCCCATTTCTTTGGCAATCCAATCTCTCTAAGCATGAACAATTGCCCAATTCCTTGATTTAAGTGCTCATGGGAAGAGATGAGGTATGGTCACTAATTATACCACACACATTCATAGATCAAAGTGTTGGTAGGATTACATGTCACGATATCCATCCAAACCCCAATCTAATCCAATGTGAGAAAGCATTTCTAGCACGATATCCTCATTCCTCTTCCAAGGTTTAGAGAGGATCCAATTATGGATAGCTTCTTTCCCAAGACAACTATCCACTAGGATAAAAACGAAAGCTTTCCAACAAGATCAAGAGAAAAGAAAGAAGAAGAAGCATGAAAACTAATATTGATCCATTGAATTACACAGAGCTCCTTAACCCAATAAAAGGGGTTTAGTTGTTCATAGCTCTCAAAATAGAAATTGAATCTGGAAAATACATTACAGAATTGAAAAGTTACAGAAAGAGGGAAATCGGGCAGAGTTCCAATACAGTATGTCAGCACCCCTACTTAACTTAAATTCTAAAATATTTATACACTTTATTTGTTGATCTTCAGTCTCTGAATTGGGCTCCTTACCTTAGTTGAAATGGGTTGAAGTTGCTCCAATTGGCTTCCCTTGCTGTTGAGAAGAGATCTGCTTGAATTGCAATGTTCTGATGCTCAAGTTGGAGTCCACGTTTGATGGCCAACGTTGAGTCAAACATCATTCAGAGAAATTGAGTTTTGGACATTTTGAGCAATGTTTGACTCAACGTTGGAGTGCAAACATTTTCTTGTCCATGCATACGCCTGACATACGTGTGCGCGTGGATGGTGTTAATTACCATCTCACGCGTATGCGCTGCCTATGCGTGTGTGCGTTTGGGGCCAAAATGCTCATCTACGCGTGCTCGTATCCTACGCGTGCACATGGATGAAAATTCCCAAACTTCAACTTTTAAAACGTTTTCGAAGATGTTGGCATCAGCGTTGGATAAACAACGCTACCTCCAATGTTGATACATCCACGCGTGCGCGCCATATACGCGTGTGCGTGGATTGCCAATTTTTACGCTCACACGTAAGCGTAGCATACGCGTGCGCGTTGATGCGCTTTTTCAAAATATGGTTTTGGAGCTCAGATCGCGCACGTTGGCCTCAACGTTGGACTGGCAACGTTCCCTCCAATGTTGGCCTATCCACACGTGCGCGTTACCTACGTGTGCGCGTGGATTGTCAAGAATTCGCAATCTATGCGTGCCCGTTTAGCATGCGTACCCGTCGCCAAAGTTTTTCTAATTTTCCAGAAAGCATTTTGTGTCCACCGTTGGAGGTAACGTTGGCTCACCAACGTTCCCTCCAACGTGAGTATTAGATAATTATGTAGAAGCTCCCCTGTTTCATTCCTCTCAATGTTTGAGGCAACGTTGGTGGTCCAACTTGGCCACCAATGTTGCTTTCTCTTCATCCTTTCCATGGCCATTCTTCAACCTCCTCCCATGCATTTCTTCACCTGTCATTAACCAATACATGCATCAAAGCCTTGCTAAAGTCATGAGAAATCTCATCATTCTTAGCACACAAGTAATTATGGCATAGTCCTCATGAAATTGCATCAAATTAACCATGGTTGAATGAATCTAGGCATACATGAATTTTTAACCCAATTGCTTACTTATAGCTCAAGTAAGTGCTTAAAACCTAATGAAAGCAAAAGAAAAAGGCTAGTGAAACTAGCCTAAGATGCCTTGGCATCATAACACCAAACTTAAATCTTGATTGTCCCCAAGCAAGCAATGAATTATTGAGAAGAATGAATGAAACAGAAGGTAATACATATCCATATCAACAAGTCATTAACATTAATTCATGGGGTTTTATGCAGAGAATGTTGCAGCTCACTTTTTATTGATCCTTAGGTAGGGAATGTCTCTTTTAAGCATCAACTAACATACTGCTATGACCTCTTATTATTCACTCATCCTTGGTAATTGCTTTTCTTTGTTTTTCTTTTTCTGTGCACATATTTCTAACTTGTAGCTTAGTGTCATGTGTTGTAGCAGCTTCTTAGCTTATTTTCACTTAACACATATTCACCACAGACACTTGGCTCACAATTCTTCTTAAGACATTGGTGCCCAGCACCTCTTTGGGTTACTAAATGCCTTGTAACTAGGTTGCTCTTGATAATGGACTTTTGGTTGATAATCCCGGATTAGTTAACCCAAGTTATCAAGTGTTAAGGCACTCCACAGAATCTAATCATCCAAGCAGATCCTAGTACAATGACACCACAGGCATATGTCTTAAGGTCCAAACTATTGGTGTCTAGCCTTATTCTTTGTTTCTTCTATTTTTGTTGCCACTTTTGGCTTTTCTTTTCTTTCTTTATATTTGTTTTCTTTCATTCAAGGATTTCTAATTGCTAAGATTCATAGACAGCAGCCAAATTTACACTAAAGAGAGACACTCTACCCTTTTATTCCTTATTAGTGAGCTAGCTACACCATCAGACATACATACCACCACTCAATCTTTATTTTATTCCTTACCAAATGGAACAAATTTTACTTCTATTCAAACATTTCTTTTATTTAATTAAAACAAGGGAACAAGCATACATCCAAGCAAGTGAAATTAACCAAGCACTTAGACTAAAACACTTATTTGGAATTTAAAGACAAACAAACAAATAGAATTCAAACCCATGCATACTAATCAGCAGAGGTACATTCAGACTTCCAATTCAAGCAATTCAAGTGAAAGCAGTTAAGCGACAACACAACCTTTTTGCCTCTTTTTCATTGTTCTTCATCTTTCATAGCCTTGGTGTTCTTTTCGTCCTTGGATGTTGGTGTTGCATAGTCTATCCTAAGAGTTGATTGCCTTCCTACAAAACTTTTTTTTTTTTGGAAGTTGCTTGTCCCTCAAGCACTTGAGAAATGGTTAGTCTGTATGTATGCTTATGATTTTCTGGGCCTAAGTTGGTGTGTGAATACCAAACTTAGTTCCTTTTTTACAGCAAAATGAATGCATACATGAAACATCAAGTGCTTCTAAAACTATGACCTGTGACTAAAATTGAAATAGTTGTTAAGTAGTTTCCCTGATTGTTTAGAGCTAGTGATCAAACTGAGAGTAGAAATGTATTTTTATAATTAGTGAAACACCAAACTTAGCATCCCGCATTCACCCTTGAATTGTTTTGGTGTGCAACACTAAACTTAGCTCCTTGCAATGCAGAGAAATCTTCTTAACTCTTTTATTGACAACATATGAAAAGAAAATTACCTTTGATTAGGTTGCCTCCCAACAAGTGCTCTTTTAACATCACGAGCTTGACGTTCTCTCCATTAGTTGAGCTGATACTTCATCTTGGGGCCTTCTCCCATACTGCCTAGGTAGTGTTTGAGCTTTTGTCCATTTACAGTGAAGGTCCGCTTTGAGCTTTCTTCCATGATTTCTGTGTGTCCATGCGGAGAGACCTTGGTGACAAGAAAAGGTCCTGACCATCTTGACTTTAGCCTCCCTTGGAATTGTAGAGGAGCACTCTCTGCCCTTTCTCGAAGCTTCTTGGCGCCAAATTTAGGTCATGTCTTTCTTTTGCCTTTTCTTTATAAATTTTTGCATTTTCATAGGCCTGAGACCTGAACTCTTCTAGTTCTTGCAATTGCAAAAGCCTTCTTTCCCCAGCAATAGCATTATTGAAATTCAGTAGCTTGAGAGCCCAGAATGCTTTGTGTTCAAGCTCCAATGGTAGATGACAAGCTTTCCCATACACCAATTGATATGGTGACATCCCAATTGGTGTTTTGAAGGCTTTCCTATAGGCCCAAAGAGCATCGTCCAACTTCTTGGACCAGTCTTTTCTTGAAGCTCCCACAGTCTTTTTCAAGATTCTTTTGAGCTCTCTGTTTGATATCTCTATCTGCCCACTTGTTTGGGGATGGTAGGGTGTGACAACCTTGTGCTTCACTCCATACCTTAGGAGGAGACTTTCTAATGGTCTGTTGCAAAAATGGCTTCCTCCATCACTGATAAGAGCTCTAGGTACCCCAAGTCGGCTAAAGATATTTTTTTATGAGAAAGTTTATCACCAACGTATTATCATTTGTTGGAGTTTCAATGGCTTCCACCCATTTTGGTTTATAGTCCTAAAGTTGGATTTGGTGAGGAGATCCTTGTTAGGGCGGCTTATGTTTCCACTTCTCCTTGAATCTCCAACCAAGTTTGCTCTTGATTTGACATCCGGGGTTCCAAATGAATTGTGTCAAACTCTTAAGAGACTTCAAGCTAGCAACTAGGATCCTTAATTGTTGATTCTTGAAATTAATACCCGGATCCCATAATTGAGTTCCTTTATCACCATTGACATGCTTGTGCACTCTCCGGAATCCACTAAATTGACTCTTGCACGAAAATTGAGATCCAAATGTTGATTTGGTTTCTTCGATGAACTTTCCATTTTCTTGCCAAATAACATTCTTCTCTTCACCATCCACTACTCCAAAAAGGGTTTGAAGTTGACGATCCGTCCCTAAGAAGGCATATTGATGCGGGCCTATAAACATTATTGGAGAAGTCTTCACCCGCTCAACTCGTTCTTGCACAACTATCTTTACTTCTTGGTGAATAGAATCTTCCTCAACCTCCTCTAAACCTTCCTCATCATCACTAAAGTAAAACATTGGAGGTTGTGTGAAGTCCACATCAACATCTCCTTCCAAATCCAATAAGGGAGGCTTATGAAGGTCATTGGCGGGGTTGACCAAGTTGGACAAAAAATCTTGAATGATGGAATCCTCTTGATCTCTCCTTACCAACTCTTCAATTATCTCCTCTTGTGCTTCATGTTATGACTTGATATCTTCTACTTGGTTTTGCAATTCTTCGCTCACTTCACACTTGTCACTTGGTTCTACACATTCATCCACTAGAATTTCTCGTTCATGGCGTGAACGCAATGAAGCTAACCAGTCAAGAGTTTCCGCTACTGTAGACATGACTTGCTCTTGCTTCTTCCGAAACTCTTGTTGTTCTTGAATGAGCATGAAAAGTACTTCTTGTGTGGCTTGATCTATATGTGAACATGAAGATTGAGGTGATGAAGATTGACAATTAAACTCATGAGGGTAAGGGTTTTGGTTTGTTTTGTAGTGAGGTGATGGTGTATAGAATTGGTGACTAGAAAAGTAAGTGTTTGGATTCCATTCGGGTGCATTATGGTGATGGTGTGAAAAAGTCATAAAGAGAATATAAACAAAAACTTACTAACAAAAGCAACCGAAAAGTGCTATTTACACTATTAACATATTTACAACAACCAAAAGATATAACACTATTTGCATCCCGGGCATCGGCACCAAAAACTTGATAGTGACGACTATAGTCGATCTAGAAATTTCACCAAATATGGATTCTCGCTGCAAATATAGTATAGACCAACAAATAATCCTCAATCAAAGTTTAATTCAAATCAAAATAATAACCGAGATCAAGAGTACTTCAACCTCAAGTCGTTCTCCCTAGGAATGCAATCGAAATGTTACTTCCTTAGTTGTTAAGACAAAAGGGGGTTTTGTAATCAAGAAATGAAATATTAAAAGAACTAAGCAATCAAAGAACTAAGGAATGATTAAAATTGTAATTAATGCAATTGAAGCGAATGTAAGCTCAAAACTAGTGAAAATGCTATAAATGCATGAAAAACCTTGACTTGGGAATGAGGGTCTAAGAATCCTATCATTGCCATAACCACAACTATGGTAATTATGATGAGTCAAACTCGCTTAGTTAACCCCAAACATCAAGGAGTAAGTCAAGCAAGCATAATTGACCTTAATCCATAAGTCCTAGCCAACTTACCAAACTAGTTGACAAAAGGCTAGCGTCAATGGAACCAAGAGTCAACTAACTACCCAAGAATTACCACTAAATGTCAGACATTATGACTCTAGTATCCTAGGAACTCAAATCACAAGCCAGTATAGGAAAATCTGCTCAAAATCTAAAGTTGGCATTTTCACAAACACCTTGTATGCATAAAAGTAAAACATGGGAAATTGCAAGGGAAATTAGAAAATTATAACCAACTATCAACAAAACCAAATGTAGACAAGCAATCAAACATAAAGGAAGCATGAAACATAAAATTCATTGATCAAAACTTCAAGAAATTCAAAATTGCAAATATGAACAATGTAACTTGAACCAAAGGAAATGGAAGTGAAAGTGCTATAATTAAAGATGAAATTGAGAGTACTTACAATTAGAGAGGAAAATCCAAAATCAAAGCTTGCTATAAAATGCTACGAAGAAAATTGATAAACCCTAAGAGAAAAATCCACTCTACTCCTACTCCTACTCCTAATTACTCTTTAAAACTATCTAAGTGAGCTCTTCTCATCATATGTGTTGAATTCCCCTTCATATAGCACTCCAATTCAGCATCCAAGCCTTCTAAAATGGCCCAAAAGGCCTCAGAAAATGCGCTGCACGTGTTTCATTAATGAAATCACATGTTGGGTCCTATGTGGATGCACAGATGTGTGCGTCTGCACACTTGGCTAAATGTTGACCTGTGTGTACGCACAGGTGCTCGTGTGCACGCACACTTCGCTATGTGTGCTTTTCTTTGTTTTCTTCATGTTTTCTCCCTTGTACATGCTTTCTTCCACTTTTGGCTATCCATTCTTGCCTCCAAGGCCTGAAATCACTCAGCAAACATGTCATGGCATCAAATGGAATAAAAGTGGAATTAAATTGCTCATTTCAAGCACAAAATTGCATGTTTTCACATTTAGGATCAAATTGGGAACAAAACAAAAAAGTATGCTATTTTGGTGCTTAAGTATGAGTTCATGTGCTAGAATCCATTCAAAATATACCATCAAATATGGACTCATCAATTCTCCTACACTTAAACAATAGCATGTCCTCATGCTAAACCAACAAGGAGAATGATCAAAAAAGGGGTAATCAACTTATTAAATGTAACTACCTATATGCATGTAAGTATACTATATACTATCTATACCTATATATCTATCTATAGTTTCTATATGAAATTGGTGAAGACAAACAATTAAATTCCCAAGCAAGTATAGACAAATAATGCAAAGCAAGGAAATAATCCATTGCAACCAAAAATCTAAAGAATTGATTCAACTCATCAAATTGAAGTAACTTGCAAGAATACATGATAAAAGGCATGGAAACATAGAGTTGAGTAATTGAACCCTCACTAGGTGTGTGTATACACTCCAATCACTCGGTATCTAAGGGTCAATTCACTCAAGTCTCCTCTAATCATGTTTTCAAGGATTTGCTTTTCATCTAACAATCAACAACAAGTGATGTATGAATGCAATCATCATGAGGACTTATTAAGGTTCTAATGGGGTTAGGGTCAAGGTGGGATAGATATGGCTAAGTGGACTAAAATGATTGAATCCTTGATTAGTTTAAGTATCCAACTCAACCTATATCAACCAAATCAAAATAAAATGCAATCCTAACCTTCCATCATTTCTTTTTCACAAACACTCATGTATGATTTATCATTCACATCACATATGCATTTCTCATTCATTTCCCTTCACTTAGGGGTAAATTTCATCCCCTTTTCAGCATGAATTTTTTTATGGAAATAAAATGCATATGGTTTTAGTAGTTCATACACGATTGTTCTCATTTTCCAAAATTTCCAATAAATTACCCAAAAATGCACAATTTAATTTACTACCAATGTTTCCCAAAATTTCCCCACACTTAATTGAAACATACTTCTTCAACCTAAGCTAATTAAGGATGTGATCCAAGGTAAGTCATAGTTTTCTGCTTAAGGTTGTGATGTGCTAATATCAAGAATAATGGGGTAAATAAATATCAAAGGGGGTTAACAAGGGTAGATACAAAGGGTAGGCAATATGGGTAAAGTAAGCGTTTATCAAAGATGGCCTCAATCATGCTCAATGCAATTCAAAACATCAATCATTGGACATAAAAAATTAAGCAAAACCAAGATTACAATCATTGAAGAGATACTACACACAATAAACAAAATTAGTGGTTAAAATGTGTAACCACTCAATATAGCTCAAAAACTCACAAGGTATTTGTTCTTTACTCTTCTATGTTCCATAAAGAATTCATTCAAGCAAGTTTGAAACAATTTTCTCAATCAATTCAATAGAATGCCCTTGAAACAAAATTTTTGAAAAATTTGTTGTTTTTTTTTTACCAAAATTTATTTCCTATATGTATGTATGTTGTGATGGATGCAAAATTTTTCAAAATTTCCTAGTTCTTTCCTAATTTTTAACAAGCAAAAAGTAACATGAACAATTAGGATAAAAATAAACTAGGCATATGCTATTCACATAATCCAATCACAATCCATATCTATACTATATACCAAGCAAAACAAGCTCAGAACATATATATACCATAATTAAAATGCAATACTAAAGATGGCTAGAAACAACTAATATATATATGTATATATGTATATATATATATATATATATATATATATATATATATATATATATATATATATATATATATATATATATATATACAAAAAGTACTAAACAGTAGCAAAAGGTAAAGTGCTGTAAATATCTACAAAGGCAGAATACAACTGAAATAAACTAAATGAAAAGTGTTCAGGAGAGAATGTTTACACCAAAAATATCGTAGATCCTCCCTCACACTTAAATCATGCACTGTCCTCAGTGCCAAAAGAATCAAAGGGGGGATCAACCATGAGAAGCTCCACCGTCAGATGGTGGTGGGTAGTGATGACGGTGATACACAATGATGGCTCTGGATGTCTCTGTGGTAGTCTAAGCTGCCGGCTCCTTAACTGCCTGGTCAGTTGGCTCTGCTGCCATCTCTACTATCTGTTCGGCTCCAGCTGCCGACTCCTCAAGTCTAGGCTCCTCAACTCGCTGAACTATAGCCTCCTCAACTGTGGGTTTCACCGGTCTCTGCTCAGGGGTCCCAACTGCCTAGCCAGCTTCAGCTGCTAGCTCCTCGGTCTTAGCCTCTGGCTCTGGTGTATCTGGAGGAGGTGGCCCAAGGTCTATACCCTCAAACTTCGCCTCTATCCACTGGAAGCGGTGAGCGTTGCGGTACTCAAAACGGTAGAGGAGCTGAATGATCTCCAAATCCAGCTCATAGGGTGTTTGTAGTCGGGGTGTAGGTGCGAGAGCTGTGGGAGGTGCTGATGGCTCTGCTACGGATGATGGATCAATGGTCTTTCTCTTCTTCTGAGGCAGTTCATCATAGTCGACGTATGGTAGGAATGGTTGCTTGTTGATGAAGACAGACATCCGGTCTGTTGGGCGTCTCTCCACTCCAAACAAAGCGGCTAATTTGGTGATCAACGATGCGAAGGGAATGTTGTATTTCTGCTGTTGGTTCACCTTCCGCATCGAATCTCTAGTTAGGGGAAGAACAGAGATCTTCTTCCCCTCCAGAATAGCCCAAAGCAAAACCGCCACACAGACTCTGATATGCGTGACATGCGTGCTCAGTAGAATATAGTCGGCAATGATCTGCTGCCAGATCCTTGTCTCAAGATTGAGATCAGTGCATGCGATGCTAATTGGAACCGAGTTCTCCCCTCAGCTGTACTCCCATCTGGCCTCAGGCAAGCCAATCTTTTGCAGAACCATATCAAAAGAAAGTTTGCCCGTTGTCAATTCTTTCAATATTTAAGGATAAGCGTCACGAGCCGGAGGAATATGCGGAATATCTAAGAGGGCCTCTAAAGCAGTATCAGAGGTGTCAGGTGTGACAACTCTTAGAAAAAATAGTTGGGGCATCCCTCTTTAGGAAATTTTCGTAGAATTCCTTGACCTGGTGTTCATTAACTTTCACAGGATCGAATTCTACGAATTTCCAATTGCAAAAGTTTAATCAATTAAGATTCTGATCCGTATATTTCTCGGGCAAGTTCAGCTTTCTCTTGTAGTGAAAGGCTCACTTTTCTAATTATTTGTACTATTCTTGGGCTTCTACATTAATGAATGTGTCTGGTTGGTTACTCGGAGGCACAGGAGGAGAATGAGCCAAAGGATTGGCTTTCTCCTTTCCTTTGCGAGCCATCCTGAAAAAGACAAAAACAAAGTACAACTCAGGTGAAACAGATAAGAATCACAGAAAGAAGAAGAATATAATCAAACAGTTCAAGTAAGAGCCAATAAGATAAACAAATACTCAATTTAGGGGAAAACATGTAAAAAGCGGTTGAATGCTCAAAAGGAGATGTATTTTCCCAAAATCAAGCAACCTAAGTAACAAATGAAGGAATGAACAAAAATTAGAGCACACATATGACTTAAGTGTACAATGCAAGTGAATTAACTTGAAAGAAATTGATTATTGCAATTTGCACTTGAAATTGGAAGACTTAGCAAAAATTGGCATAAAAGAAATAATCAATGCAATAGTGGGAATATGCATTTATTCATGTTGAGAGGATAAGAAATGATCACACATACATAATTTCTTGTCCAAAGCAATACTCGATTGAGAAACAGAATGCATTGCTTAAAAACATAAAGGAATAAGTGGCTATGTATATGGTCATTGATGTTAAAAACACATGAATAAGCATTTAATCAACTCACTCAAAAATCAATGTATGTACTACTACAAATGGCACCAAACAGAATTAAAAATGTACAGGTCTAAGACTACTTTGGTGTTTGAGAAAAAAGAAAAGAGCAGTCAGTACAAAATGCAGCTAATTAGCATGTAAGAACCGGAAAAAACTATTTTTATAAAAATAACAATTTTAAGTGCTAGAGATAGATTCAAAATTTAGAAGTTTTAATTTGAAAATATAAATGTGAAATTTGATTCCAGTGAATTTTTCTGAGTTGGAAAATGTTTGTTTTTCAGATTTTTGTAAAAAATGCGTACTGGCGCTTAAGTTGGGAGTACCGGCTCTAGTCTGTCCAGTATCGTGTATTTTGGGAGAATAATATTTTGAAAAAATTGATTTATTATTTTGAAAGGATAAAAATAATTTAGAATTGAAAACTGGACACTAATCTTAATGATTTTTGGCCCAAAGTGGGCCAAACGGGTTAAAACCACTAACGGGTTGGACTGGGCCCAAACCGGGCCCAAGGCCCAACATATATAAGTTCATTAATGAGCATTTCAGCTCATTTGATGCAAAAAGAGAGAGAGGGGCACGGTTTAGAAGAAAGGAGGAGAAGAAGCCATTGTTACTATTCACCTCTACCTTCCGGGAGCCATAACTTGAGCTACGGAACTCCAATTGATGAGTCGTCTACGGCCGCGCGAAGCTCTTGATGAGCTCTTTATTTCTATTAATGTTGTTTCGGTAAGAGCTTGCAACCCAAGCACCAGTTTCCTGCCCTAACTTTCTGCGTATTTTTGGGTTTGGTTTTTGAGCAAGTTTTCTGGTTTGGGTTGTTTAGGTGATCTCTAGTAGCGGGTAATTGTTGAAAATTGCCCCAATCCTCTTTGGACAAGGTAAAGTGCTCATAAACACTTGTGGTGTTATATGTTGTGGTTTCTAGGTTTTGATTTTGGTTATATATATGATGTTAGATTGAGTTTTGGGTGTTTGTTGGAGTTGGTTGAGGCTTTGGATCAAGCTTGGTGGCTTCATTTTAGTGTTTGGTGCGTTTCGGAATCGGACAAGGTATGGTTTCAGTTTTTTTTGTGTAATATATAATGTTTCTGGACACTTAATCTAGTTGACCATAAGATAGGATTGAATGATATTGGTGTATGAATAATTGTATGCGAATTGGTGAAATTGTTGGTTATATTAGATTATTATGGTTGAAGATGATTATTAGGAATTGTTGGTGTTAATGAGTATTGATGATTGGTATTGTTGATGAGGGTTGTTGATATGGTTGATGAGTAATGATGAATATTGATGTTGTTGGTAATTGAAGGTGAGAGTTGAGATTGTTGATAAATAATATGAATTATGATTCTGGATGAGTAATGTTATTGATATTGAGAATGATTGGGGTTGAATGGGGTTAACTCATGATGATTGTTAGTGATATGATGATGATGGGTGATAGTGTGGGTTGAGAATAGTCTTTGTATGATAACGTTGATGTTTGAGGTTGATTATATAATAATGTGTTGGTGGAGGATTGATTATAATGTTATATATTTGATATTTGAGGTTGAGAATAATGAAGTGTGAAGAAAAATTTGGTATAAATGATGGAATGGGATGCAAAGGGTGAGTTATGATGTAATTCAGAGTTTATTATGGCTTTGGGTTGATTTTGGTTGAGGATTATGGAAAGTTGAGATTTGTGTGAGTTTTGGTAAAAAGGGAATTTTGGATGAACTTTGTCTGATCATAACTTATGCCTCGGTTTTCAAAAATTGTTGAAACGTATTTAGAATTAAAGTTCATTGAAAAGTCTTCAAATTGATATAAAGTTTGTAAAATTTAGAATTTTTTAGAGGAAGTTATGATCATTCAAAGTTTGGTGTCAAAATCTGAAATTCTACAGAGTTGCAGAATTTTGTAATTTCTGGTATGTGCGCACGCACAGCCTTGTGCGCACC
>NC_029794.2:81822004-81855893 GCF_000816755.2 Arachis ipaensis
AGGGTTCCTGTTTTTAGCGCCATCACAGCTTATGCGCGCACATAACCAAGGAGGGTTTACAACCTGTGCGTATGCATAGCCCTGTGCGCACGCACACGTTGGGAAGGTTAGTTTGTTGAGGGCACTAGCACAGACTTGTGAATTTTTGTATCTGTGCATACGCATACCTCTATGCGTACGCACACATTTTGAAACATCTCCTGGGCATGTGATGCCAAGGCATCTTAAGCTAGTTTCACTAGCCTTTTTCTTTGTTTTTCATTAGGTTTCATGCATTTCTTAGGCAATAAGTAAGTATTTGGATGAGAATTTCATGCATGCCTTGATTCAATTAAACATTGTTATTTTGATGCATTTTCATAAGAATTTTGCTATGTTTACTTGTTGATTATGAATGATGCAAATTCTTTGATTTATTTGTTTGGTTTATGATAGGAGAAAAGAAGCAGAGAAGAGAAGGAACAATAAAAGAGGGCAATGCAACTTTCTGCAAGTTTTTGGTGCCAACGTTGGAGAGAACATTGGTAGTCCAGTGTTACCTCCAACGTATTTCAATACAGTGTGCTTTCTGGAAATTGGAAAAATTTGGTGCGACGTATACGCGTGGGTGACGCGCACGCGTCGATTGTGGCATTTTGATAATCCATGCGTACGCGTGGCTGACGCACACGCGTGGAAGGCCAACGTTGGAGGGAGCGTTTGTGGTCCAACGCTGAGGCCAACGAACGCAATGAGACTCCCAAAACTAGAAGTGGGAAAATTTGAGGTGACGCTTATGCGTCTATGATGCGTACGCGTGGATACGAATTTTCGCCTTGCAGGCGAACGCCTGAGCGACGCATACGCCTCGAAATTGGTTTTACGCGAACGCGTGGGCTACGGACCCGCGTGGAATGGCAATTTTGACCATCCACGCATACGCGTGGGTCATGCGCACGCGTGGATGCGCGAAGGTAGGTGCACCAACGTTGAGTCAAACTTTGCTCAAAACGTCCAGAATGCATTTTTCTGAAGCAACGTTTGACCCAACGTTTTTATACCAACGTGATCACCAACGTTAAGATAATTTCATTCGAGAATGCACTCATACAGAATATGAAATTTAGTAGCCAATACCCATCACTAAAGAATCACTCCTAAATGCTTCAGCTAAGGCCCACGTCTAATTACTTGATCCAATTGAAGATGAGAAAGAAGAGTATAAATAGAAGGATTGTTGAAGACTGAAGGGAGCTCTCTGGGAGGCCCTGAGGGGCTCTGGGAGTTCAGAATTCTGTTATTTCTCTTCTGCACTTTTTCCGTTTTTAGTTTTATGTACTTTCTTTTCTTTTACTTTCTAGCTAGGCTTTATTTTCCTGCACTCTTCTTCCTCTGTAAATTGAATAGAGGTATGAACAACTAAATCCCTTTCTTTGGGTTAGGGAGCTTTGTATAATTCAATGGATCAATATTAGTTTTCAATTTTCTTCTTCTTCCTTTTCTCTTGATTTTGCTAGAAAGCTTTCGTTCTTCATCCTATTGGATAGTTATCTTGGGAAAGAAGCTATTCATAATTGGATCTCCTTTGAATCTTGGAAGAGGAATGAGGAGATCATGCTAGAAATACTTTCTCACATTTAGATGGATATCGTGACATGTGATCCTACCAACACTTGGATCTATGAATATGTGTGGTATAATCAGTGACCATACTTTATCTCTTCCCATGAGCACTTAAATAAATGAATTGGGAAATTATTCATGCTTAGAGAGATTAGATTTCAAAGGAATTGGGATCTGATCACCTAAGATTGCCAAGGAGATCAATGAATGCATTGATTGAGGAATAGATGAAAATGAATTTGATCCGGAGAATTATAACATCTCCTGACCCCAATGAGCTTTCCCATCTCTGATCTACCCATTCTTTTATATTCTTCTTTTTTAATTTCATGCTAAATCCCCATTCCTTTTTAATTACTTACAATTTAAGTTTTTGTTCTTTATATTCTGCAATTTAATTTCTGTTCTTTTAATTTCTTGCAATTTAAGTTTTCCACCAATTTTACTTTTTGCAATCCCAATTTAATTCTGATTTCGCTCAACCAGAACAATTCTCCAATTAATATTGATCAACCAACCAATCCCTGTGGGATTTGACCTCACTCTATAGTGAGTTTTTACTTGAAGACAAATCTGGTGCACGTGCCGGTAGAAAATTGTTGAGAGACAGTTTTTGAGTGAATCAGTGATGCGGGCAGAGATTGGCGAATTAAAAATTGTTAATTTATATACGTTGCAAGTATAGTTCTTAACTCGCCAGAAATCTGCCTATCAATTTAGAAAGGTGTCACAGAAAATTGAAATTAAAATACTGGGAGTATGAATCCCAGGTCGTCTCCCAACGAATTGCAGAAAAGTGTACTATTTTATTAATCAGATGTTTTCAAAAAGGTTTGAGTTGAGTAAACAGGAAATTAAATTGGTGAATTTGAATAATGTAAATAAAAGCCTTGACTGGGAGTTGATTAGTTGGAATCCCTATTATTGTTGGAATACTCTCAAGATTAATTGACAATTAAAGGTTGTCCTGTTTAGTTATCCTTTACTAGGTAAGGGAAAGTCAAACAAGTTGGAATGCTATGTCTGTTCACAAGTTGCAATCCACTTAATTAAAAGAGATTGGTGTTAGTGACTAGAAGGCAATCCAACCATAAACCCAATTACAATTTTTCTTTCAAGCTTTCAAACTCAAAGGTTCCTTTCAATCAACTCCCCATCAAGTTAGGGAACTACTCGCTCATTGTGAATATAAAATTCATAGCATATGAAAAGGAATTAAGGAAAGACATCGTAAATAAAAATTGAAATAGTCAATTAAAAATAAAAGTGATCCTTGTATTAAATAATCCTAAAAATATTCCAATGGTAAAATTAAACAAAGCAAAAGACATGGAAGAGTAAAGCCAAGTAAAGAAAACGAACTAGAATGATGAAGTCTTGATGAGGTAATAGCTCTTCTCAATATCTCAATGCAAAAGCGAGAGAAAATTAAAATCCTAAGAACTATGAATGTACAGAGAGAAAACCTAGCGGAGGAATAAAAACTAGATCTAAAACTAAAACTGTGTAGAATGAATGTTGTCGTTGGTTTTCGCATGTTCTCCGGCTCTAGTCTGTTGTTCTGGGCCGAAAACTGGGTCAAAATAGGGTCCAAAATCGCCCCCAGTGAATTCTGCAGATTATGCGGATCGCGCACGTCACGCGATCGCGTTGCTCATGCGGACACGTCATTCGCGTTGTTCCATGCCGCGCGGTCGCGTCATCCACACCTCCGTGTCGCTTGTGCTTCTCCATTCCGCGCAGTCGCGTGATCCATGCAGCTGCGTCACTGCGATTTCTCCTCTTCCGCGCAGTCGCGTGAGCCATGCGGCCGCGTCACTTCTCGCTGGTTGTCTCCTCAATTTCTTGTGTTCCTTCCATTTTTGCTAGCTTCCTTTCCAATCTCCAACTCATTCATGCCCTAGCTACCCAGAATTCCCATTTTCATTCCATACTCATGTATCAACTTTTTATTTTAATTTTATCATATGTGCATTGATCTTTGAATTCTTAATTCAGCATTGGGGTGATTTTGTCCCCTTATTTATTTATTGATATTGTTTTTTTTTTTTTATAAACATAGCTTATCAATACACATAGATTTTTAATTCTTATAGTTTCACATGAGTAGTTATCCAAATTCCCATTGTATTATCATGACACATTCCCTTAATAACTTTTGTTCCCACAATTTCCCATATTTAACTAGCACACACAATTCTATCTTAAGCTAACCAAAGATTCAATTTGGGGTATACAATTGTTTTTCCGCTTAAGGCTAGTAATGTGGTGAAATATAGAACAAACGGGATTTAAAGGCTCAAAGTGGTTAACAAAGGTAATTGAAAAGGGTAGGCTTAATTTGGATAAGTGAGTTTAAATAAAAAATGGCCTCAATCATATGCAAGCATACAAATATAATAAATATTGGACATATAGGATTAAACAAAATATATATTACAATCATAGAGAAGTAAACACACAAGAATAAAATATTTATGGTTAAATAATGTAACCATGCATAAAGGCTCAAATCTTCACAGGTTGTGTGTTCTTTAGCTCAAAAATCATGTTCCAAATACAACTTCAAGCAGATTTATCATAAAAAAATTTTCAAAATTAGTGAAATTTTGTTCCAAAGATAGAGTCTTAGAAGAAACTTATTTTCTTTATAATCAAGTAGAACATGCATGCAACTAACCTATTACTATGCAATTTATCCTATTCTATAAAAGAAAGAAAATCTAACTAAAATATCCTAATTTATTGGTGCTAGGGAAGAGAAATTACCTCCGGAAGTCAGGTACTGACCGACCTCCCCACACTTAAGGCTTTGCACCATCCTCGGTGCCATCTGTCAGGAACAGGGGTGGGCTGGTGGCAGTATCTCCACATTCGGGACCATCATGGCTCCCTGTGCTGGTAAAGGAAGTGGAGTCCGGGGTGTCTGAGTCCTTGAAGTGTCCCTTGAGTAACTCCTTGAGGTGTTTGAATCGGCGCTCGTTACGGCGCTCTCTTAACTTCGCTTTTTGTTCTTGCCGATCCAACCTTTCGATTATCTGCTGGAGCCGTGCGCTACAAGAAAAATACCTATTCAGCCACACTTTTTTTAAGCTACATTTGAAAAGCGTAGCCTATTCTATGAATAGACTACGCTTTTCTCCGTGTTGCCTATTTATAAGAGAAAAAGATACACAATTATGGCATCATTTAAAAAGTGTAGCCTTAGGTATTATAGAAATCACTTATAAAGCGTAGCCTTATCTTAAAAGCTATGGACTCACTCTTTACATCAAATAAAGCGTTTTTGAAGTGTAGCCTGTTTGTCATGTTTCAGGTGCGCTTTTAACATGTTGTCTAATATAAAAAAACCAGATAAACACTTAATAAAAATTTTTTGCCCTCTTCGTATACATTCAGCTTCACTCACACACTCTCATCCTCCCTTAACTCACACACACGAAAGAGAAAAACTCAGAAAGGGGGAGCACAGGAAGAAGAGAAGAAGAGAGGAGAGGGGAAGGAAGGAAAGAAAGGACGACACCGCCTAGGGCTCCGCCGCCATCGTTTTCGTTATCGAGCGCCAGTGAAAGAGAGCTCGAGGAAGAGAGAAAACGCGAGGGAGTAGAGAAGAAGGGGGTGCTCGGTCGCCGCTGAAACTCCACCGCCACTGCTAGGGCTTGTTGCCTTCGCTGTTCTGCCACCGTCGGACTGCTGTTCCGCCGCCAAGGAGCTCGAAGGGAGTATCCCGTGTCACCAGGTAAATTCTCTGTTCTGTATCAGTTTGTTTTGAATAAATTTATTAGTCCTTATCAGTTTGTTTTGAATAAATTTTCTAACAAAAAAAAATTATATGCATATATAGTTTGATTTCCACATTGAAATATTCAGTGATACCTTATAAACGGGACCAAAACCTCCTTCCCCTAATTTGCAAGAATTTAAAAAGTTATTAGTGCTCTGTCGAATCCAAATCAGAGGAACGGTAGGAAAGTCAGCATTCAATGTTTCGTGTCTTTGACCTTCTTGAGAGTTATACTGTATTGATATAGGAGTGTCCTCTGGCAATAATACATCTACAGATAAAAAAACTTTGTTATATGAGTTTATAACGTTTATTGATATAGGCAAGTACTTAAAATGAGCTTAGAGAACTTAATAGTGTTAGTTACCATTGTTTATTTGATTCTTCCGCCATAATAAGTAGACGCCAGAAATTAGTAGCACTACTGGCACCAACACACACGCTATGATGATGATCACAGTTTTTGTCTTGCTTGAATTGTTCTTGGCTGCAATAATAGCATAGGTCAACAAGTTGAATTTAATTGCTCATATATATCCATATATATAGAGGAATATATACTCTACAAGTAATTAATAAAAATAATTAGTTACCTGAATTAGGCAAAGGAGAAGATCCTTGAATCTTGTAGAACATATAATCATTATACCTTGTCAAACAGCTTGGAGATCCAACTTGCCATCCAACTTTTGCAACACAGCATTTAGGAACTTGATCCAACATAGCATTCAAACACTGCCTACACTTGTCACTAGTAAGGTCCCTAGTACACTGCACCAATCCATACCTTTTCCCTAATGAACCACCAGCATTGAACTCACCCACTGCATACAACAGGTAATTGCTCTCTGCAGTAGCATTCTTTATCAAGCTCTGCATATAAGTCTCTGCTTTCTGGAGTTCTTGTGTGCTGTTGGTGCTGTTCTTGGTCCCAAGAGTTTGCCATGATGGAGTCATTATAAGGTTACCATGGAAGTCATGGTTAGAGTATCTGAGTATGCAGTAGTTATACCATATCACTGCTGATGACCTGTTTGGGCAGTGCTGGAGAATGTCTGAAGCTGCGGTGGAGAGGCAAAACTGGCAGCTTGTAGGTTCATTTCTAAAATTGAGGCAATTTATCGTCTCTGGATGGCTGATGGTCCTAACAATTTCTTGGTATGCTTGTTTAATTTCAAGTTTCGGGATTTAAATTTAAGAAATAACTTTCCTTTTAAATAAATTATATGTTTGATTTGGATTATCTCGTGGTAAATACAGTTTGTTTAGTTGCTGCAAGTATGAATATTGAAATCTTTAATAGCAGTTCTAAGATATTATCAGTTTAGTATACCAAGTGTGTTTTCCTATTCTTTACATTTCTATTAATGGAATTTTACTGTTTTCTTTGATTCTAGGCTGTTGAGTGCTGTTGCAATTGCTATGTCAAATAGTTTAAGAGACTATGGTGGGTTTCTTTCCTCTCTAATTGCTCAAGATCTCTTCACTTGTCCATCTTAAATGAAGTGATCTGACTTTTTAACTTGCTTCTAACTTTATACCCATGTCAAATGGGAAGCAGCCCAGTATTTCTTTCTACACTCCATGTGATGGAATCTATCTTTCTAGCTAGAACGAGTTCTTATGGATTTTGTGCTGGAATTGTAGATTTTCTGTTCTTGGTATTAGATTTCTTTGTTTTCTCTTTTCAAATAGGATATTGTTCAAAGCTTATTTTTGGTTTTATAATGTAACTGTTTAGGATGCTGGTTTCAATCGTAATCATTCCAGTGAAGTTTCTTCTCCAGTTGCTGGGTACCTTCTAGGTTATATGGACTATCAAGTAGGAATGAGACCATAGATCCCTGTTGAGAGAAAATGGGCTCTCGGGATTCAGGTGCAGTGTTTTACTTGGCTATTTAGTAGTATTTACACAACTGGATTCAGTGATATGGAGTTTCTATTTCGCTTGTTTTATTCAATTGATGCCGTCAATAAAAAATGAATTAATGATGATTTCTTGCTGTTAGAGGAAATAATAGTTTTATCAATGTCTGCGATTGTCTAACTGGTTCCAGATCTCTGGTTAGTTTAGGGAATTAGAATTGCTAATTAAATGTGTTCCTTATACAATTCATTGCTTGTTGGCTTGAAGGGTTATCGGTCACAAATCCAAAAGGGTTGAAAGAATCAGAATGTAAATCTTCTTTGTCCTTTTCATTGGAGGAGCTGCTACTACTACTGCTACTGCTACTGCTACCTCTCACTCTCACTGTTCTTCTTCTTGTGTTGTGTCCTTCTCCTTCTGTAACTGTAATAATACTTATTGGAGGAAACAGAACAAGAATGAGAAGAAGACAGCAAGGTTGAGGGTGGGAGAGAACACTGAAGAAAACACCATTGCTATTTTGGTATTATGAACTTATGATCAGTACCAATATTTTTCTCTTTTTAGTATCGTTAGCTTCTCTGGGTATGATTTTCTTAATGCAAATTCTGAATCTCTTAATGCACATTGTTTAGGTTTTTCAATGCGTATATATTTTGGTAATGTCCTAACCTACTTCAGAAAAGTTTCTAAGTGACATTCTAAATTATTGGTAATGTCCTAACCTACTTCAGCATTTAGGTCTTGACTATTAATTGTAGTACTGCACTGAGTTATTAACCTTAATCCTATTACACTCTTCAATGTTGTTGCCGTAACTGTGCCTTTCTTTCTTTGATTTTCACATATGAATAGTATGTTAATATTGTTTAGCTTTGAAGATTGAAACTCTGAGCGATTCCTAATTTTATTTGTATCACTGCTGCAGGCCATGCAATTCTGATATTTTGAAAACTGGTGCATTCTCCCAAAATCCTGCACTTGTTCTTGCCCCAGTTGTCCCAAGGTATGCCCTTGTTACTGTTGTACAAAGTTCTTTTGGAGAAGTGCTTTCTGCTATTTCTGTTGTTAGTATTTCAAATTATATTATATTACTTGCTCAATTTGCAATTCTGATATAGTTAGAGTATAAACAGTTATGATTGCTAAGATTTAGTGCTCATTTATTTTAATGTCTTTGTCAAGTTTGTCAATGTTGTTGATTAGTATTTGTCTTTTGCTTCACTTCTTATCATGCTTTCAAATTAAGGAATTAAGTTGCATAGGCTTCTATTTTATTTTCTCTATTTTCAGTTTCTATTTGGCGCAAAAGTGCATGGTGTTGCTCTGTATTTGTACAATTGTTGCTTTTTACAATTGATTTTACACTGCCAAGTACCTAGAATTTATGACTTTGATTTAAGAACCCTTGTGGTTTGGTACAAAATGGCGCATTTCTTTTTGCTAAATGTCTTTTTATTGTTTTCAGATAAATAGCAATGAGTATATTTGGTGGAAGGCTAATGCTAGAGAGACAAAGGAAGAACTAATTAATAGAGGGCCTAAGTTCCTAGACTAGTATATTTCTGTTCACGAAAACAATTATATAAAGAACAGTGTATTATAGATGTGCTAAGGGATAACTCTATTTATTTTGTAGAAGCTAATTTAATTTTACTTATCTTCTTTTTATTTTAATATGAGATGTATGAATATTCAAAATTATGATCATTCTAATACTTTTGGTTCATTATAAATATATTTGTTTAAGGATAATTTTTATTATTTGAAGAATATTATATAGTATTATTGTGTACTTATTTTTATTTTATAGCATTTGACTAATTTAATTTAAAATGAAAGATTATATATAATCATATTACTAAATATTAGGTTATAGAAAAAAACTATTAGAATATATATATGTAGAAAATTTAAAAAAAAATAATGAGGGACCTAAGGCTACACTTATATAGAGTAGTTATGGTATACAATGTGGCTACGCTTTACAAGTGGTGTAGTAGCGTTGAAAAGTGTAGCCTATTCTGGTAAAAACGAAAGCTGAAAAGCGTAGCCTTTGGTCCTGGACAGCATCACTTGAAAAGCGTACCCTATTCCCAAACACTAAAAGCGTAGCCTTTGGTGCAGAAAAGCGTAGCCTTTGAGAATAGGCAACGGCCGAATAGGAATCACCCCAAAAAGCGTAGCCGTAGCCCAAAAAGCGTAGCCGTAGCCTAAGGCATCATTTTTTTTCACTTTTGGCTACACTTTTCAAGTGTACCTGAATGGGTGTTTTTTTTGTAGTGCGCGTCTGTTGCAGGTGCTTGTGGTGTTCAAGAAGGAATATCTTCAACCGGTGCAGTAGGAAGGCTTGTAGTGGCTGCTGGAGGTCTGAGGTATTTCCCGTTAGGGACATACTGATCATCCCGTGGAAGCATGGCTTTGGTGTCCCTAGATCTGTAGGAGACTCTGGCTGCTGAGACAAGATCTGAGATCAAGGCGGGAAAAGGTAAGTTGCCCGCGATTTGGACGTGTCCCATGGCATTCCGGATATGTCTTGGTAGATTCAGAGGTTGGTCTGTAAGGATGCACCATAGTTGAACGGCCATGTCCGCAGTGAAGGAGGACTCGTAAGTGCTCAGAAAGACATAATGGGACATGATCTGTGCCCATACGCGAGCCTCCAAGGTAAGTGCTAAAGCCGATATTCCCTTAGGGCGGGTACGATGGTATCCATAGATCCAACGGCTGCCAGGTAGTGCGATAACTCTGAGAACAGCTTCCCAGTCAAATTGGTACATCTGGCGCTTGAGTGCGGCTTCTTGAAAGGCGTCCAATCCTTCTGGAATAGGGGGAAGACCTAAAGCTTTTTGAATGGCCTCTTCTGTAATGGGGACTTGCTTCTGACGGACAAAGACAGACTGCAGGGTAGGCAGGTAGAAGTTAGAGTAGAACTCGACTACCCAAGAAAGATTGACCTGCCTTGGTTGTCTCTGTAGGAAACCCCAATTCTTCGTTCAATTTACGGCTCAACAAAAGTAGCAATATTGGGCGGGAGGATAAGAAGGTGTTTGTTGTTGTAGCTCCTTTCAGCTAGGATGGGGAACATCTGCTCACAGTAGCGATTGGGAAATCACGCGGTGTCCTTTGCTTGAAAGGCTTTCTCCTTTTCATCAACCTTTATGATCCTCTTAACTCTTTTTGTTGAGGGCTTGACGGCAGTTGAAGAAGGCTCTGCCACTAGTGCTCTTTTAGTTCCTCTTCTTACTGGGGGTTTAGGAGTAGCTTTCTCTTTTCCTTTTTTGGTGGCCATCCTAAAAAAGGGAAAAGAAAGTAAATTAAATTCAAAGAGATATATAGCAAGGAAGAGAACGGAAAAGGTGGTAATGGATGCACATTAAGAGGTAATTGACATTAACACACGCTCATGAGTACATGTGAAAAGTCATCAATGGAAAATAGCTAGTGCATATAATGACAAGTGAATGCAAGGTGTTTATTGGCATGCCGGCAAAGGGCATGAGTAGCATAGATCAAGCATCACGTTGTAGCAAACTATCACGTTTGTATTGACAATTAATTTTAATTAATACAATAGTAAAGGGAGTTTATGAAAAGTAGCATTGAATAGTAGAATAACATAGAGAAGTGCATAAGGCCATATGGGCTTTTTCACAAACACATAGCATGGTGAATAAGGTATAGAAAGTATTAAAGTGAACATGCAAGCAACCCTTTTAAAGAAAATAATATATAATTGCCAAACAATTTGCAACAATCCACAAGCATATAATGAAGAATAATGACTCAAATAAAATTCTAACACCATGTAAAAAGGAAAGAAGAAGAAAGAAAATATGGATAATGAAAAGACTAATTTTTGAAAGAAAAGAAAATAACATATAAAATAAGAAGAATGATAGAAAAGGAAAGAGGGAAGAAGAAAATAAAACCTTGTTAATGGAGGTGAAAGAGAGAGAGAGAGAGAGAGAGAGAGAGAGAGAAAGGGGAGATAGAAGGAAGAAGGGAGAAGGAAGAAATAAGGAGGGAAAAGAAAAATTAGGATTTGGAGAGGAAAAAGATAAGATATTTTGGCAATTAAGGTTGAGCTGTGCGGCGCAAGCGACGCGGCCGCATGGGGCACGCGTTCACACGATTGCGCTTTAGTTCAGGTGACGCGGTCGCGTCAGTCACGCGGTCGCGTGACCCATGTTGTGCTTCTGGCGCGAGTGCAGCCTCGCGCCTGTACAACTCTCTGTTCGAATTGATATATTTGCCAAATTTGGGGTGACGCGATCGCGTGGGGCATGCGATCGCGTGAGCGGGCTTCAGAAGGGAACGACGCGGACGCGTGGGCCATACGTTCGCGTGGGTAGAATTGTGCGTTCAGCACCAATCCAGCACCACTCTCGCACAATAATTCGTTGTGCACCTTTTTTACGTCGAAAATCAGGGCACGCGGCTGCGTGGGAGGACATTATACCCATACGACGCGGACGTGTCGATGACGCGACCGCATGGGTCGAATTGTGCCACTGGCACGCCTCTAGCCACGCTCCAGCGTGACTCTCTATTCGTTTTTATTTTTCTCCCCTCTCCTTGCGACGTGGACGCGTCGCTGATGCGGTCGCGTCGCGTGGCATTTTTTTTTTTAATAATAAGAATATGCAAATGTAGATGCACGAAATGTACTGATAAAGAGAAGAGTTGTTGAATAGAAAAACTAAAAATAAAGAAAAGAACGATCATACCATGGTGGGTTGTCTCCCACCTAGCACTTTGCTTTAACGTCCGTAAGTTAGACGCTCCACTAGCTCAATCTTCTGCTATGTGGGGATCTTCCAAGAGGAAGATCTCAAGCTCCTTGTTTTTCGGCATCTTCTCGCCATGGTATAACTTCAAGCATTGTCCATTAACTTTGATAAGTTCAGAACTTGAAGGATGACTTAGGTGATAAACTCCGTACGGTTCGGCCTTCTCTACTCTGTATGGACCTTCCTATCTTGATCTCAACTTACCTGGCATGAGCCTCAGTCGAGATTTGTAAAGGAGGACTAAATCTCCAGGTTGGAACTCTTTTTTCTTGATGTGCAGATCATGTGCAACCTTCATCTTCTCCTTGTATAGTCTTGAGTTCTCATAAGCTTCTAGGCGAAGGCTCTCCAGTTCTTGCAGTTGCAACTTCCTTTCAGCTCCGGCTTTCTCAATTCCCATATTGCACTCCTTGACTGCCCAAAAGGCTCTGTGCTCTACTTCAACTCGGAGATGACAAGCTTTTCCATAAACTAAGAGGAAAGGACTCATCCCAATGGGTGTTTCGTATGCTGTTCTATATGACCAGAGTGCATCTTGTAGCCTGGTGCTCCAGTCTTTTCTATGAGGTTTGACTATCTTCTGCAAGATATGCTTTATTTCTCTGTTTGACACCTCGGCTTGCCCATTGGTCTGAGGATGTTATGCTGTCGTAACCTTATGAATTATCCCATGCTTCTTCATCAATCCTGTTAGTCTCCTGTTACAAAAATGGGTGCCTTGATCGCTCACGATTGCTCGTGGTGATCCAAAGCAACAAATAATATGGTTTCTCACAAAGGAAACAACAGTGTTAGCATCATCAGTGTGGGTAGGAATTGCTTCCACTCATTTGGAAACGTAATCCACAGCTAACAATATATAAAAATAATCATTAGAATTTGGAAATGGATCTATGAAGTCAATGCCCCAAACATAAAAAATTTCATAGAAAAGCATAATTTATTGAGGCATCTCATCCCTCCTGGATATATTACCAAATTTTTGGCATGGGAGACAAGATTTACAAAATTCAGCAGCGTCTCTAAAAAGAGTAGGCCACCAGAATCCACAGTCTAAGATCTTTCTAGCTGTTCGTTGAGGGCCAAAATGCCCTCCACTCTCAGATGAGTGACATGCCTCTAAAATGGACTGGAATTTTGATTGAGACAAACAACGTCTAATTACCTGATCAGCGCCACATCTGCATAAATATGGGTCATCTCATATATAATATTTAGACTCGCTTTTCAGCTTGTCTCTTTGATGCTTAGAAAAGTTTGGAGGAAATGTGCGGCTAACTAGATAATTAGCTACAGGTGCATACCAAGGGAATACCTCAGATACTGCTTGCAGGTTATCAAATGGAAAATTATCATCTATAGGAGTAGAATCATCCTTAATATGCTCAAGGCGACTCAAGTGGTCTGTCACTAAATTCTGGTTACCATTCCTATCCTTTATTTCTACATCAAATTCTTGTAATAGCAGTATCCAACGTATAAGCCTTGGTTTGGACTCCTTTTTAGCTAATAGATACTTTAAAGCTGCATGGTCCGAATACACTACTACTCTAGTACCAAGTAAATAAGCTCGGAATTTATCCAGAGCAAAAACAATAGCAAAAAGCTCTTTCTCAGTAGTAGTATAATTGGACTGGGCAGCGTCTAAAGTCTTAGACGCATAAGCAATAACAAAAGGATCCTTACCTTCACGCTGAGCCAGCGCTGCTCCTACTGCATGGTTGAAAGCATCGCACATGATTTCAAACGGCTGGCTCCAGTCTGGTCCTCTTACAATTGGGGCTTGAGTCAGGGCGGCCTTCAGCTTATCAAACGCTTGTTTGCAATTCTCACTGAACTCGAACTCAATATCCTTCTGCAGTAATCTGGATAAGGGAAGTGCTACCTTACTAAAGTCCTTAATAAATCTCCTGTAAAAACCTGCAAGGCCAAGGAACGAACGGACTTCCCTCACAGAGGAGGGGTAAGGTAAATTAGAAATAACATTCACCTTTGCTGGGTCTACAGAAATGCCATTATTAGATACCACATGTCCTAATACAATCCCTTGTTTTACCATAAAATGACATTTTTCAAAATTCAATACAAGGTTTGTATTAACACATCTATCTAAAACTTTAGATAATCCATCTAAGCAAAGGCTAAAAGAATCACCATAAACGCTAAAATCGTCCATAAAGACCTCCATACAGTCTTCAATAAGATTAGAGAAAAGACTCATCATGCACCGTTGGAAAGTAGCTGGTGCATTGCACAAGCCAAAGGGCATTCTCTTGTAAGCATAAGTCCCAAAAGGACATGTGAAAGTGGTCTTTTCCTGATCCTCAGGAGCTATATGAATCTGGAAATAACCTGTGTAACCATCTAAAAAGCAATAATGTGATTTACCTGATAGGTGATCCAGCATTTGATCAATGAATGGAAGTGGGTAGTGATCCTTATGGGTGGCTTGGTTGAGACGCCTGTAATCAATGCAGACTCTCCAAGCGTTCTGAACTCTAGTTGCTATGAGCTCTCCATGCTCATTCTTCACTGTCGTGACTCCAGACTTCTTGGGCACCACTTGCACTGGGCTAACCCATTCACTATCTGAAATGGGATAGATGATACCTGCTTCCAATAGTCTGGTCACTTCCTTTTTGACAACTTCCAAGATAGTGGAATTCAATCTTCTTTGGGGTTGATGGACAGGTCTTGCTCCCTCTTCTAAAAATATTCTGTGCTCACATACTTGAGGGTTGATGCCTACTATGTCTGCCAAACTCCACCCAATTGCCTTCTTGTGCCTCCTCAGTACATCAAGTAACTGCTCTTCTTGTTGAGAAGTGAGCTCCCTTGCAATGATAACGAGAAACTTCTGCTCATCTTCAAGATAAGCATATTTGAGATGTGGAGGGAGAGGTTTTAATTCCAACTTCTGATCATGGGCAGGCTCTGGATTGTCTGAAGCTTGTGAAAATGCCGAAGTGCCCTCATTGTCAGTCAAGAAGGTCCCCACACTTGGACCTTGTCCAGTGTGCCTCTCTTCTAATTTTTCCTTGTGAACTTCAGCTACAGTTTCATCTATGACATCACACTAGAAGATAGAATGATCTTCTGGAGGGTTGTTTATGACTCCATTCAAATTGAAGATCACTATTCGGCCATCTATTTCAAAAGAGTATGTTCCTGAAAAAGCATTCAATTTGAATTTTGATGTCTTCAGGAATGGTCTTCCAAGTAGGATTGATGATGGCTTATCTGAGTCATTATGGGGCATCTCCAAGATATAAAAATCAGTGGGAAATGTAAGCCCTTTAATGTTCACTAAAACATCTTCAGCAACTCCAGCCACTGTAATAATTCTTTTATCTGCTAACACAAAACGAGCTGCCGACCTTTTTAAGGGAGGGAGCCTCAAAATATCATATATAGACAAAGGCATTATACTAACACATGCTCCTAAATCACACATGCAATCATAAATTACTACTCCACTAATAGTACAACTAACTATACAAGGACCTGGGTCACTACACTTTTCAGGTAATCCTCCCATTAAAGCAGATATGGAACTACCTAAAGGAATAGTTTCTAATTCATTAATTTTGTCTTTATGTATACATAAATCTTTTAGAAACTTTGCATATTTAGGTACCTGTTGAATAACATCAAAAAGAGGAACAGTTACCTCAACCTTTTTGAATATTTCTACCATTTTGGGATCGGGTTCCAGCTGCTTCCTGGGCTTCCTTGCAAGTTGTGAAAATGGAATGGAAGTGGTGTTTTCTGTAGTGTCTGCGCCTTTTGGTGCTTCCTCCTGTGGTTGGACTTCTTCTTTTTCATCCATGTCCTGTATGTCCTATTCCTCTTCAACATCTTCTATTTCTACTACCTCTTCAGCTGAGGCGTGTTCTGGTGGGCTTGGCTCCTCCTGATTCCTCTCTTGTAGTGTGGTTCCGGACCTTAGGGTGATGGCATTAATGCCTCCCTTTGGATTGGGTAATGGTTGAGAGGGAATTCCAGTGGAACTTGAAGGTTGGTTATTGGAATTTTGCATTGATCCAATCTATGAGACAAGAGCTTGCAAAGTAGAGGTCAGACCATTCAGACTGGCATTAATGTTATTCATAATGTTATTTTCCATGGTCTGTTGTCTCCGCTCAAAAGATTGTAGTAACTCTTCATTAGAAGATGAAGAAGGATGAGTAAATTGAGAGATCTGCTGTTGGGTATTCTGTGGTCCTTGGGATTGCCTCAAGTGAGGTGCTCTGTAAGGTTGATTATGCTGCCTGTTGTTGTTATTATTCCACGTCTGATTTCCCTGATTATCTCTGCCTCCTCTGTTATTGTTGTCCCTCCAATTCTGGTTAGAATTATCCTGCCATCCATGGTTATGATTTCCACCTTGATTGTACCCTTGGTTGGGGCGGTCATAGAAGTTATGAGTGGATGCCGCCATGTTGTCTTCCTGCTGGAGCTGCGGGCATTCATCAGTATAATGGGTATAATCAGCACAAATGCCGCAGACTCTCTGTGGGACTAACTGTTAGCTTTGCTGTGCTGGAGAAGGTTGAGCTTGCTGAACTTGTTGTTGATTCAGTTGCATCTGCTTTAGCAAGTTGGTCATTTCACAGTTACTCTGAGCTAGAGCAGCAGTCTCTCTGCTAGAGGATACTTCTGCAACGGCTTTTGAACGGCCTTGTTTCTGCCTGTGGTTCCTAGTAGATTCAGCTAAGTCGTTGATCAATTGCCATGCCTCATCAGTGGTCTTATACTTCATCATAGACCCATTGCTATCACTTTCCAATGTGGTTTTATCTTGGGGCCTCATACCCTGTGTGATATAGCTGAGTAACACTAACTTGTCAATCATGTGGTGGGGGCATGCTTCCAGAAGATTATTAAAGCGCTCCCAGTATTCGAAGAGAGTCTCGTTGTCATCCTGAACAATCGTGGAAATGTCCTTCCTCAGTTTATCAGTAACTTCAGATGGGAAGAATTTCTCCAAAAACTCTTTTCTGAGCGTATCCCAGTTGGATACATTTGCTAGGGGTTGAGTGTAGTACCACTCTCTTGCTTTTCCCTCAAGAGAAAACGGGAAAGCTTTCAGCAAAATTGAAGTTTCATCTGCACCATCACGCCTGACAGTAGAACAGGCTGCTTGGAAATCTCTCAGGTGCTTGATAGGCTCTTGAGAAGGTAAGCCATAAAACTTGGGCATCAAATTGAGCAATGCAGTCTTTATTTCAAAATCTGTAGCCACCGCTGGGTGATGCGCTTAAAATGGTTGCATTGTAAAATCAGGGGCTCTTTCCTCCTGGATAGTAATTGTTCTGGCTGCCGCCATGTTACCTGTACGTAAATCAACCGAATCAGTAGAATGGGAGATGGTTTCTTCCTCAAATAGCGTATCAAATCCGCCCTCAGAGAGGACTAACCGACGCCGAGCTCGCCTTATTCGTGAGATGGTTCTTTCAATCTCAGGATCGAATACTGGCAAGCGTGGATCAGGATGTGAACGCGTCATCTAGCGAAAGAAACAAGCAGCTCATAGTAGCAAAACAAAATAAAATGCAAATAAATAAATAAAAATCCAATTAATAACTTTAGCACTCTATTGCAACTCCCCGGCGACGGCGCCAAAAATTGATGTGGGCAGAGATTGGCGAATTAAAAATTGTTAATTTATATACGTTGTAAGTATAGTTCTTAACTCGCCAGAAATCTGCCTATCAATTTAGAAAGGTGTCACAGAAAATTGAAATTAAAATACTGGGAGTATGAATCCCAGGTCGTCTCCCAACAAGTTGCAGAAAAGTATGCTATTTTATTAATCAGATGTTTTCAAAAAGGTTTGAGTTGAATAAACAGGAAATTAAATTGGTGAATTTGAATAATGTAAATAAAATCCTTGACTGGGAGTTGATTAGTTGGAATCCCTATTATTGTTGGAATACTCTCAAGATTAATTGACAATTAAAGGTTGTCCTGTTTAGTTATCCTTTACTAGGTAAGGGAAAGTCAAACAAGTTGGAATGCTACGTCTGTTCACAAGTTGTAATCCACTTAATTAAAAGAGATTGGTGTTAGTGACTAGAAGGCAATCCAACCATAAACCCAATTACAATTTTTCTTTCAAGCTTTCCAACTCAAAAGTTCCTTTCAATCAACTCCCTATCAAGTTAGGGAACTACTCACTCATTGTGAATATAAAATTCATAGCATATGAAAAGGAATTAAGGAAAGACATTGTAAATAAAAATTGAAATAGTCAATTAAAAATAAAAGTGATCCTTGTATTAAATAATTCTAAAAATATTCCAATGGTAAAATTAAACAAAGCAAAGGACATGGAAGAGTAAAGCCAAGTAAAGAAAACGAACTAGAATGACGAAGTCTTGATGAGGTAATAGCTCTTATCAATATCTCAATGCAAAAGCGAGAGAAAATTAAAATCCTAAGAACTTTGAATGTACAGAGAGAAAACTTAGGGGAGGAATAAAACTAGATCTAAAACTAAAACTGTGTAGAATGAATGTTGTTGTTGGTTTCCGCATGTTCTCTGGCTCTAGTCTGCTGTTCTGGGCCAAAAACTGGGTCAAAATAGGGTCCAAAATCGCCCCCAGCGAATTCTGCAGATTATGCAGATCGCACACGTCACGCGTTCGCGTCGCTCATGTGGACGCGTCATTCGCGCTGTTCCATGCCGCGCGGTCGCGTCGCCCATGCCTCCGCGTCGCTTGTTCTTTTCCATTCTGCGCGGTCGCGTGAGCCATGCGGCCGCGTCACTGCGATTTCTCCTCTTCCGCGCGGTCGCGTGAGCCATGCGGCTGCGTCACTTCTCGCTGGTTGTCTCCTTAATTTCTTGTGTTCCTTCTATTTTTGCTAGCTTCCTTTCCAATCTCCAACTCATTCATGCCCTATAAAGCCTGAAACGCTTAACACACAGATCACGGCATCGAATGGAATAAAGGAGAAGTAAAATGTATAATTAAAAGTCTCTAAGAAGCAGTTTTCAATCATGTAATAATTTCACGAAGGAAATATAAATCCATGCTATTTTAATGAATAAGTGGGTAAGGATCATGATAAAACCACACAATTAAACACAATATAAACCATAAAATAGTGGTTTATCAATCAGCGTGTGCACGCACACCCCTGTGCGTACACACACATCCTGTTTCTCAAACTTAAAATTTGTTTTCAACTATTTCATCTTTCCAACAAGCTTGTATGCTTCTGTGACACCATTTTAATACTCTTGGGTTCAATTTTGGATATTTAAACATGGGATAAAACCTGAGGAATCTGATTTGGTATTATTTCAAAAAGTTAGAGAACGGAGGTTTAGGTTTCTGATGCATGGATGATGAGTTAGGATGAAAGAGAAGGAGGAGTGGTGAACTTGGTGATTACTGATAACGACTTGAGGAACTGATGAACTAATGAGTTCAAAATGGAAAGTTATGGATTGATGATGAGTGTGATGAGATGAGAACTTGGACATGAATGATTATGGTTGATGATATGAGTATGAGTGGAAGTGTGCTATGAGGAGTGGCCTCTGATATTGAATTTGTGATTATGATATGTTTTGTTCTCCGTCGTAGGGACTGTGGCAGTCTCCCGCCTACGTTCAGATGTGAGAGTTGAAGCTGGGCTTCTCACTCATATTTCTCGCAACTAAAGGAAGGTGGTAGGGTACGCTCCCTCGGAATGTTTCACTCTGAAAGGAGAAGGTGGTAGGGCACTCATCCCTCAGAATTATTCCTCCTTATGCGCAATAGAGAAACTAATCCGGGAGTTGTCGATCGGATTTTCTATCGGGTTTGGCAATAACCGACATGTGATATCACAACCAATAGGACAGACCATCATCATGTGCATCTTCTATATGTTTGCTTGCTTTGATTACTTGAGTTTGCCTAATTGTATAATATGCCTACTTGCTTCTTGAATTACTTGTTATATATATGAATACTACCTGTGTTTTACTTGCTTGCATCAATTGTGATTGTCTGGCGATGAGGAGGATAGGTAGGTGGTGGCGATGGGATCGCATGGAGGTTAGGTTGGCGAAGGCTGTGGGATACAGCGGTGTGATTAGAGTTAGTTAGAATTCTCCCTAAGTTTAAATAACCCGGTTATGGTTTAAGTTCCTTATTTATTTATTTTATTCCAAGCTTGAATATCCGTATTGATGTGAAGTTCTCGGATCGCCTTCAGCATCCCGGAGCCTTATATCTTACATTATTGGGAACTGTTTCCATACTGAGAACCTCCGGTTCTCATATCATATGTTGTTGATGTTTTTCAGATGCAGGTTGCAAATCCACCTCGGTGAGATTATGGATATGGTGACAGAGCGGAGTATGGTTCCTCCTTGGTTTATTTCTATTTTCTTGTGGTAGTTACTCTCACATCTCTTTGTATATTTATCTTTTATAGCCTTAGGGCTTACTTGAGAGATAAGTTGTATAAGCTGTTTTACTTCAAAACTCTGTATTTTTCTAATGGTAACTAGTCGGCTTAAACTCCGCAAGCTGCGGCTAGTTCCCTATGATTTATTATATTTTTATATCTATATATGTTCCATTCTTTTACATCTATACATTGGGTCTTGTGCGTTAGCTTCGTGTGGACGTTTCACGCTTTCGTAACTCTATTTTTGAGCTTAATCCTTTATCGAGCTTCTAGAATATATTATTTCCCTCTATATAAATATGTATAAGCCTTAGAATTGTCGTAACCTTTGATTGACCTTTGCCTTACGGCTAGAGGTAAGGCTTAGGGTAATTGGGGTGTTACAGAAGGTCTAGGATCGCCTCTGGCTTTCCCGGGACATTATATGTTATTTATGTGGGCACCGTCACGATGCTGAGAACCTCCGGTTCTCACTCCATACATATTTATGGTTTTCAAATGCAGGATATGAGGCACCTCGCTGAAGCATATTGGAAGCTTTCTGCAAGCGAAGAACTCTACCCGTTTAGGATTCTATTTTGGGTTTTAGATGCATATATACATAGTTATATATCTCCACTACATATAAATATAATGTTTTGTCCCTCTTAGAGGCTGACTTGGAGAAACAGGTTCTGTAAATAGTATTTTGGGTACTTTGGGTTTCACATGTATATAAGTATGTATGTATATATACTCTGGCCGGTGTTAACTTCGCAAGCTGAGTCAGAAGCTTTGTTATCTGCATCTTGGAACTCTTCTTTTATGGATTTATGTTTTTCTTTACTCTTATCCTATTCGGTTTATGCTTATCGCTTGTGTGAGTGATGCACTTTTCTATTTGACGCTTTTATTTAACTTTCCTTCAAAAGGCTCCTAGATATAAACCCTTTTCAACTATATTATGTGTATATTTTACTTTAGAGGTCGTAGTGCCTCGCCACCTATGTTTTACATCCTAAGTGTAAAGCTCTGTGTAGTAGGGTGTTACAAATTTTGGGGCTGGTTTCACGAGGAACTCATGGAAAAATTTGATGGGATTTAATGGCTGAGAGATTAACTGAAAAATGGTGGAAATTGGTAACCCTAAAGCTCGAAGACAGATTAAAAATCATATATATTTTTGAGCAAATTTCAATAATGGATATTTGGTTTTTCAGAGCTATGTTTATCACTAATATAACATTATTATTTTGTGAATAAAATTATATTTTGATAAAAGTTGAGATTGATTTTGTAAATATATAAATTTCGGGATATTTTGAGTAAAAAGTAAGAGTTCAGAGATGAACGGATATTTTATAAAAATTATGAGCTACTTTTATAAATATTAAAATATGTGAGATTTAATTAATATAAATTCAATATTGTATTCTTTGTTAGTTTTTATTTAATAAGAAAGAAAAGTAAAGTAATAAGTCTTTCTAAAAGTATTAGAAACATATAGTATTATTAAAGAGTTTATAATTCTCTTTTCATAAGACATTTAGGAAAAGGTGAGAGAATAGTGCGAACATAATTGGATATTTTATGATTTATAAAGTAAAAGACTAGAGAAAGAGAAAAGATAATTCGGCACGTGTGACTATGGAAAGGTCACGGGAGGGTGACGATAAGTATGGTTATGGTGCTGAAAGATAAATGTTAACAAGATGTGGCTTTGTAAGTGAATGATTGTGTGGGAAAATTTGGAAATATTGAATGTCTTCTGTGAGAAGGGTCACATGCTTCAGCTGGAAAATCAACGCCTGCAAGAAGTAGGAACTTGCAGAGGTTATGTCACTAGAATGCCTTATCTGACTTGCGAGTTGGATTGCATCAGGTGTGGGTCGAAACCAACAAATGAGCTCATTACCTGCGATAGGAATAGACATATATCATCCTTGTTTGCACATTTTGTATTTGGTTTGACGTTGTGAATTATTTATGATTGCTTGAGTGTGTTTGTGATTTTCATTGATTGTTAAGCTAATTTTCTGTGACTGGTTATTGTTCTGGTTCCCTGTGTTTGGCTGTGATTATCTAAAACTATGATAATAAGAACTTAATTACCTACCCTAACCCTACTAAGAACTTTCTAGTTCTTACCCCTTTATTCCTCCCCTTCAGATGGAGACAGGAGTTCTGTTCTATGAGCTAGAGCATCCATAAATACATGAGGACCTTGTATAGCATAGTTTTTATATGGTAGCTGCTAAGCCTAGGGTACGTATGTATGTGCTGCGTGATCATGCCTTCCGACATCCGATCAACACTCTGCTCTTTAACCCCGATATGTGTCACGAGTTTCCCTTAGCATGGCTTCACTCAAACGCTCCTCATCATCCGTTCCACAATAGACCTAGACTTCATCAAGACCCTGTTCAGCCTGAGGATCATGTTGTTCGTACCCGAGCCTGTACCTGAGTGGGATCTTTCTTTAGAGCCGATTTCGTCATCCTCATCTGAACGTTCGACAGAGGATCAGCATACGACTTCTATCAGTAGCCTTGTGTGCATGGATTAGATTAGTGATACTAGTGCCAGGATTTCCCGTGAGATTATTAAGATCATTGAGGACAATGACGAGGATTTGAAGGAGTATCCTAATATGATCGAGATTTCTTCCTCTGATGATGACAATTGATGATTTGGATTGACGGTGTGATTTTGTGAGTTTCTGATGTTAGCTTAGATTTTTTATTTAGTCTCTCACGTTTAATTAAATTCACCTTGAGAGTAAGCTATGGATAGTTTGACTACGCTAGTTTCAGGCATTAACTTAAGGGCTTCCTATATGAACCAAGGCCAGGAGTGTCAGTTGTTTTTATAGTCATAAGTTGTGAAGAGTTGTACGCTAACTAATATTTTGTATGATAGTATATAATTATATATGTATGTAAGTAGTGTACATGATGTATATTATGCTTATCCTTGACGTTCATTTTATTGTTTTTTGTATTTAATTTTATATAATCGTTTGTCTACACATAATTGGTTGTCTTGCGACTCTTTTTGTGTTAAAAAAGAAAAATTTTTTCTGAAACACAATTTCGTACTAACACGATCACAACCTTAATCATAAATATTAGTTAAGTTTTTGGGTGACAAGTTGGTGACACTCCGTTTTCAGTACGATCATGACATACTGAAAATTGGGTCATTACAGTACCACTCATGCGTCTGTGGTTATCGTTTGAAATATTTGATGGTTGCTCACTTATTAATGATAATTGGTCTTTTGAGTGACACCCCGACTGATTTCGTTTTAGTTGCTTTTAATTTTCTTTTTTTCTATTTAATTGTAGGTTGTTTATACAATTGCTTATCCACCATTATTTGATTAAGTTATTGGGAAGGAAGTTTTGTCTTCAAAGTAGTCCAGAAGAAAGTTGGTTATGCACCATATACTGGAATATTCAAAGTAGTTAATTGTTGTGATGATCATGTGATACTAAGCAAATTTAGGACATATCCTGTTTCTAGTGTTAGTAATTTGATTCAGTGTTTTTACTTTGGGTTTTGCTAGATATGAATTAATCTTCTGCTCTTTAAAATACACATAGTGACCAAACCTTTTTGCTTTTTATTCCTATTTTTGATGAATTAACATTTTGTGTAGAGACTTGTGTTACCAGCTTATTTTTGCCAATTTATGAGGATATCAATCAAAATCCTCAGTCTCATAATGAAATATCATATCTTGGTACTAGAATTTCAGTTACTCCTAACAACATAAAATCTATTGAAGTTGATGTGGAGACTTTGGGTGCTGCATACAATCTTTCAAAGCCGGTACCAAATTTTCTACATTATTTCTATTCATGTTTAGGTCATCTCTTTAGATATATTTGCATATTACTTGACTAATATGGTTTTGTGTCCTTAGGGAATTTAGATATGATATGGAGTGTATAAAGTTAATTATACTAGGCTAATATACTAATTTTATGAACAAGTTATTTAAATCCAATTTAATTATTCTCATCCTATTTCTTTTGTTTCTTTTGGACCATTGTTCCGAGGGTTACCTGAAGATGAAGGTCGATCTCGGATAAGATCTACTGTGGTGGTCGGAGCTGTCGTGTCCGATTTGTTGGATCTGGTGGAGCTGGAGATGCCGCAGATCCTTCGTAACCGGAGGGTAGTGGTACCTACAAGAGATTCCGATGCTTAAGTTAGCATGGGCTTTAAGCAGGTTTTTTAGTAGAATCAGAGTATGAGTTATACCTGGGTGCTCCAGTGTATTTATAATGGTGTGGAATGATCTTCCTAGAGATAAGTTAGCTATCTTATCTTATCTTCGAGTGAAGTCATCTTATATTTAAGGGGAACTGCCTTTATCTTTCTAGGCTTTAGCTGCCTTCAGATTTGGGCCGTGCTCCTTTATTTGGGCTTGCTTTGGGCACCCATGGCGATTTGGCCGACGTCTTTGAGAAGAGGTAAGGTATTTCAGATCTGAACAGGTCGGTCGTCTTGTCTTTAATCATCCCGGGCCGTATAGCTCGACCCAGGACATGAACAGTGCCCCTGCTTGAGTGCGAACTTTCTTCTGAGGTCGAGTCCTCTTTTTTAGATTTCGATCTCTTTTTGGAGTAGCCGAGCTCGAGCATCTTTGGTCGGCCTTTGCGGTAGAACTCCCTTTGGTGATTTGAATGCAAAGCATTTGTCTCGCTCCTTTTTAATTGTGACGTTCATTTTGCGTTTCCTTGGAAACGTGCGAAATTAAAGCTCATTATCCCTCATTTTGCCATTTCTTTTGCTTTCCTCTCTGTATCACTTTTGAATTTTCAAAGACTCCCTTTTCAGTTTCTCTTATCTTCGCTTATTGCCACTTCTTCCTTCTTCTTACTTTCGCGCTTTCTCCTACTTTCAAAGAGGTGATCGTCGGTGCTTATTGCTTCATTCTTTGACCGGTTATCGTCTCCTCTCCACTGTAGGTTGGCTTTTCTTTCTTCTCTCTCCCTCTGAAAAGAACTGAAGATTGATGGTTTAGAAGTTATAGTAAACTCTCATTGCAAGTATAGTTACTAAACCAAGCAATCAACCTTTCTTACAAACGTTTTGGTTGTCACAAGTAACAAACCCCTAAATAAATTGATAACCGAAGTATTTAAACCTCGGGTCGTCTTCTCAAGGAACTGCAGGGAAGTATGTTCTTATTATTGGTTATGAAGATTGTAAATTGGGGTTTTTAAGATGAGGAACCAGTAATTTAAATTGCAATTGAAATAAGTAAAAGACTATAAAATAAATAAATAACTGTAAAATAAACTTTTGGCAAGGTATGAGAAATTAGAAGTCCTATCCTAGTTATCCTTATCAATGATGATGAAGATTGAATCTTAATTCCACTCTGTTAGTCTTTACTTAAAGTAAAGAAAGATCACATGACTAATTAGTTAGATCTTCAAATCCTAGTTAATCCCTAAGGAAAGATTGGGATTATTGAAGTTCAATTCAATTAGCAAAGATAACAATTATCAATCATGTTTGAGTTTGATAACTCCCGAGTTACTGATTTCTTAGCCAAGACCAAAAGGGGAAAGATAAATCTACTGGAATAAAAAATGTCTTCAGATTGGAAACAACAGTAATATAAATAAAAGAAACCAATCATAAACTAAAATACCTCAATTAACATTAAATTCAAAAAGTAATCTGTAACATAGAAGAATTCATAAACTAAATTGAGATGACAAGTAATTAAAAAGGAATGTTGAACCTGATAAAAAGAGATAGTCCTGAAAGCGAATAAAATCCTAAATCTAAATCCTAAAAGAGAGAGGAGAGAACCTCTCCCTCAAAACTACATCTAAATCATGAAAAGTAACTAATTGGAGACTCTCCTCTGAATGGATGCATTCCCCCACTTCATAACCTCTGATCTGTGCCTTCTGGACTTGGATTTGGGCCAAAAAGGGCTTTAGAAATTGCTGGGGGCATTTTCTGTAATTTCTGGTGCGTGGCCTCTGTCACGCGTCCGCGTGGGTCACGCGGTCGCGTCAATTGGAGTTTTCCTTGTCACGCGGTCGCTTCAGTCAGGCGTCCGCGTCATATGTGTTTCGCTTAAGGCGCACGGTCGCGTTAATCACGTGGTCGCGTCACTGCTATTTCGCGTTGGCACGTGGCCGCGTCTTCCATGTGATCGCGTCACTGCCAGTTTCTTCCAAAACTCCATTTTGTCTTCCTTCCATTTTTGTATGTTTCCTTTCCATCCTTTAAGTCAGTTCTGCCTTAGAAGATCTGAAACTACTCAACACACGAATCACGGTATCGAATGGAAATAAAGGGTAATTAAAATAATTACTTTTAAAGCATAAGAAACATGTTTTTCACATACATCACATAATAAGGAAGGGAAAGTAAAACCATGCAATTAACATGAATAAGTGGGTAAAGGACTGAATAAATCACTTAAATTAGGCACAAAATATATCATAAAATATGGGTTTATCAACCTCCCCACACTTAAACAATAGCATGTCCTCATGCTAAATCCAAGATAAAGAGTAAGGTAAGGTTCAAGTGGTGGAATCTCATGCAATGCAATTTATCCTAAATGCAACTACCTAAATGAATCATGCAATTCTAATTTTTATTCACTTGTATATAAAACTTACATGTAGTCAAATTAATTCACATTCTCAAGGAATCGTATATGCATAGCCAAACCTTAGATAATGATAAAGCACTTTTACAATTGAGATGGGAAAGAAAAATATTTTACAAACTTGCAAGACAATTAATAATTTAAGCATAGATATATGTTGATGAGCTATTGAACCCTTACTGGATTTTGGGTTTACTCTCTAGTCACTCAGTGTTTATTGGGTTAATCACTCTATTCTTCTTTTTATTCTTACTTTCTATAACTTTGTTCTTCATCTAACCAATAAACAATTATAGAATATAGGCATACAAAAATCATGAGGTCTTTAATCAAGGTTATAATGGGGCCAAGGTAAAGGTAAGGGTATATGTATAAGGCTAAGTGAGCTAATAAGTGAATCATTGATTAGTCTAAGATCTCACCTAACATATATATTTTGTAAAGCAAAGCTTCTTTACTTATTTTCCCATATTTTTCCCACTTTTTATGTTACATGCTCATGCATTAGTTTTAATTTTGTCCTATGTGCATTTGCTTTATCTTGCATTTGGGGAGTTCTTTTGTATCCCCTTTATTCAAATACTGAAATTTTTTTTTATGCACATGGTAATTCAATTATTTTGATTTCACATGAGCATGCTTTTCAAAATTTTTATTTTGAATTATTTTATTCTTTTTAACTTTCTACCCTTTGTTTTTATCATCCATGTTCCCAATAGGTTTCCCACACTTTAAACAATACACTTTCTATCTTAAGCTAACCAAGGATTCAACTTGGGATTTTTATTTTATTTTTCTGCTTAAGGCTAGTAATGTGGTTATAAAATAAGAGGGGAATTAAAGGCTCAAGGGGGCTAACAAGGGTGATGTAAAAGGTAGGCTAATTTGGGAATAGTGAGCTAGAATCAAACAATGGCCTCAATCACTTTCTTGGTATGTATCTATATTCTATTATCGGACATATAGATTAAAATAAAGTAATGAACATCAGAATAAAAAAGAAGGGCGGAACACACAGGAATAAAATATTATGGTTTAAATGTAACCATACAATTAAGCTCAAAACTCACAGGCTGTGTGTTCTCTAACTCAAAAATTATATATCAGTTATATATGTCATGCAAGTAAAAATTAAGAGTTCCCATTATTCTCAATGTAATTCTTAAGGTGGCTCTAAAGTTTTAGTGTTTCTCCTTGATAAAATGTTGTTAACTAACTAACATACAATGCTATATATACAAGGTGTGGGTTGTTTTTATTCTGTTCAAGTCTCTAGTTTACTTCCTTTTTATTTTTTTCAATTTAAACTAAGTTATCTTATGCTAAAAAGGGTAAACTATACTAATTAATCCACATTTTCTATAACTAATAAGTTATAATTGCAACTAAACTAACTAGCTAAAATAACTAAGGTGGAAAATGCAAAAATAGAGTAAAAATACATGAAAATAGCAATGTATAAGTACTGAGAAAATAAAAATAAAAATAAAAGAGAAAAATATAGAAAAATAGCAAAATAAAATAAAAAGAGTCTGTAGTGGTTCAACAAAAGATACGCCAGAGATGGCGACCTCCCCACACTTAAAATGAAGCATCGTCCCTGATGCTCACTCAAGCAGGGTCTGAAAGGGTGTCATCACTGGAAGGGTGGGTAGCTGGAGTCTCTGTGGTGGTGGTCTGAGGATCTGCCTGCTGCAGAGGAGGTTCTGACTGAATAGGGATCTCTGGGTCGGAAGCCTGAATCTAATGCGGGGCCTCCTGCTGTGATGTAGCCTGCTCTGTGCCTGCCTGCGCAGCCTCTCTCTGTGGATGGGTCTCTGCCTCGTGGTCATCCGCCTCCTCCTCAGATGGCTCGGATGGGGTGTCAGGCTCGGAGGGGATGTCGCTGCCAGAACGGATCATCAGCTTCAGGTGCTCATAGCGTCGCCTGCTGCGATGCTCAGATCTCTCGTATCGCCGCCGGTTGCGGCGCTCCATCTAGTCTAGCTGCTGAAACAGGCAGTGCACTAAGTGATAAATTAGCTCTAAGGCAGGTGGAGGTGCAGTGGTGGTAACAGGGGTAGCCGTAGAGGAAGAGGGGCCGGCAGATGGTGTGGCTGTCTCATCAGTAGGAGTGAGGAATAGAGGTCTGTAGCCCAAAGCCAGAAAGTTCCTGCTATGAGGTATAATTTTCTTGCATTCTGCAGCAGGTGGCTTTTCATCAGCATCCTCCCAAGGCACGTCAGCTCGACGGCCAAGCTGTGTAATCAGATATGGAAAGGGGAGAGTACCTCGGACATGGACCCTGACCATGTAGTACCGAATGAAGCATGGCAGGTACAGGTCCTTACCCTTCATCACATACCATAGGAGGGTGATCATAGCGGCAGGTAGCTCCGTCTCGTGAGTACTCGGCATAATAAAGTTGCTTAGGATCTGATGCCATAGCCGAGCCTCATCGTTCAAGTAGATCCACTTAACTCCCTTTGGCATGGTGGTGTTCTGACCCATGATCCATGGAACGGTTGGGTCAAGGGCTATCCTGGTCTTGACTGCATCCCAATCAAACTTCATGAAGCGCATGTCCTCCTCAGCCTGTTGATAACCATCTGGCTGATCGGATTTAGGCAGGAGCTTTAGAACATCCTCTATGGCCTCTTCAGTGACCAGTATCTGCTTCCCTCTTAGGTTTACTGCATCTAGAGAAGTTTTGAAGTAATTGCAGTAAAATTCCCTTACCCAAGATGCATTGACCTCAGTCAGGTTTCTCTCTAGGAAGAACCAGCCTCTTTGTTTGATCTGATCAGAGGTGTATTGATGGAGTTCTTCTGGGATCTTCAGAGTCCTCTCCAGGTACAGGTTCCTAGAGGTTGCAAACACCGGATACTTCAGCTCGCAGTATCGGTTTGCAAACTTAATGGGATCAGTAGCAGGCAGTAGCTGGTCAGCCTTCTCCTGCGGGGTAAAGTGTTTCTCCCACCAGGAGTCATCATGCATGATGTCCAAGATGGACATGGAGGATTCACCTCTTTTCCGTTTGCCAGTTGTTGCCTTTTGGTGCACGAAATTGTGATCCCAGGCAACGGCGCCAAAAACTCTGTGCCCACGTCTTAATAAATTATTTTTCATTCACAACTTCGATACAACTGACCAGCAAGTGCACTGGGTCATCCAAGTAATAAACCTTACGTGAGTAAGGGTCGATCTGATGCCAGGACATCTTGGCCAGTTTCACTGACCTTTTCTTTACTGTTTTTAGGTTAGTTTCATGCATTTCCTTAGGAAATAAGCTAGTTTTGGATAGATATTCACTTACACCTTGACTCAAGCATACATTGTGCATTTTACATTATTTCATGAGGATTTTGCATAAGTGTAGTGACAAATTGTATGTTGCGTTGCCCATGACTTGGACTAGAACTTTGATGCACTCTATTGCTTGATTTCAGGACCAAAGGAAGCAAGGAAAGGGAGGAAACTTGCAAGGTTAATGACAAAAGTGATTGCCAATGACACTCTCATAGCCATCATTGCCCACGTTAAGAGTCACGTTAACTAACTTAACGTGAACTCTAACGTGGGAAAGGGAAGTTGAGCCAACGTTAGTGACACTCAACATTATCACTAACGTTGGAAGCAACCACACAATCCCCCAAGGAGCCACGTTAACTTCCACGTTAACTTAGTTAACGTGGAAGCTAACGATGAGGAATGAATGATGAGCCAACGTTAGTGACACTCAACATTGTCACTAACGTTGGGATGGCTAAGAATGGCCACGTTAACCTAGTTAACGTGGACTCTAACGTGAGATCTAGGGGCACATTGGAACGTTAGTGACAATGTTGAGTGTCACTAACGTTCTCGAAGGTTGGCAAGGCGACGTTAGAAGCCACGTTAACTTAGTTAACGTGGAGCTTTAACGTGAAGCAAAAAAGGGCACACTGGAATGTTAGTGACAATGTTGAGTGTCACTAACGTTCTCAAAGTTTGGCAAGGCCACGTTAGAAGCCACGTTAACATAGTTAACGTGGGCTCTAACGTGAGGCAAAGGGGTACATTGGAACGTTAGTGAAAATGTTAAGTGTCACTAACGTTCTCCAACTTATACTTTCAATAAATGTTAACACCCCTAACGCCCTGAGCTGAAGTCTCTGCCCACTTAGCACTTTCTCTCTGCAAGTAAAGCCAAGCCCAAATGAAAAAAAGAACTGCTTCAAACTCAAGATCCAAAGGCCCAAGACTTGAAGAGCAAACTAGAAGCTGAGAAGAGTAGTATATATAGGAGTAGCTTTGAATTGTAAAGAGAGTGCTGGAGTGCTGGAGGCTGGAAAAAGAGAACTACTCTCTGTATTTTACTTTCTCTGCATTTTCTAGTTTTATGATGTATTCTCCATCTTTGTTTTCATTTTCAAGAGCTATGAACAACTAAACCCCTTTCATTGGGTTAGGGAGCTCTGTTGTAATTTGATGGATCAATACTAATTTTCATTATTCTTCTTCTATCTTTTCTCTTGATTTTACTTGAAAGCTTTCGATCTTCATCCAATTGAGTATTTATCTTAGAAGAGAAGCTATTCAAACTTGGATCTCTTTTGAACGTTGAAAGAGGAATAAAGAGATCAAGCTAGAAATGCTTTCTCATGCTGGACCAAATTGGGTTTGGATGGGTATGTGACTATAACCCTCTCAATACTTGATTTGGGAAATGCATGTGGTATAATCAGTGACCATACTTCATCTCTCATCTCTGTTAGTTGTGGGTGATGCAATATATCAAACAGTTAGTGGGTTAGCAAACAGAATTGAAAATAACAAAGAAGAACAAAAGAGTAGAGGGGGAAGGGAAGAAGTTTAACTAAAACAAAAAGTAAATCACTCAAACAGAAAATGAAATTCACAAAATAAAAATGCTCAAGCTAGTGATCTTCCAATTTAATCATTGTTGATGCACAATCAATCCCCGGCAACGGCGCCATAAAATCTTTATCAATAGCCAATTCCTTGGTCAATTGCTCATGAGAAGAGATGAAGTATGGTCACAATGAGTGCATTGATTGAGGAAGAGATGAAAATGAACTTGATCCGGAGAATTGCAACATCTCCTAAGCCCAATGAACTCCCCATCTCTGATCTTACCCATTCTCTTTAATTTCTGCCATTTACTTTTATGAGCAAATCCCCCATTACCATTTATAATTCTGCAATTTATTTTCAGTCATTTACTTCCAGTCCTTTAATTCTAGCATTTACTTTTCTGTTATTTACATTCCCGCCATTTTATTTTCTGCAACTCTCAACCCAAATTCTGAATTCGCTCAACTAGAACATTCTTCTAATTAAAGTTGCTTGATCAATCAATCCCTGTGGGATTCGACCTCACTCTATTGTGAGTTTTTACTTGACGACAAATTCGGTACACTTGCCAAAGGGAGATTTGTTGTAAGACAAGTTTTCCGTGCATCACGATCCCACGGAGATTATCGGCTTGAAGCAAGCTATGGTCACCTTGTAAATCTCAGTCAGGGGGATATCAAATAGTTATGGAGTTTTTCAAACATAAATAATAAATAGAAAATAAGGATAGAAATACTTATGTAATTCATTGGTTAGAATTTCAGATAAGCGTATAGAGATGCATTCGTTCCTCTGAACCTCTGCTTTCCTGCTATCTTCATCCAATCAATCTTACTCCTTTCCATGGCTGGCTTATGTAAGGACATCACCGTTGTCAATTGCTACTTTTAATCCTCTCTGGAAAATGGTCTGATGCGCTATCACTGCATGGCTAATCGTTTGGAGGCATCACCCTTGCCAATGGCTGCATCCTATTCTCGATCATGCTGGAATAGGATTCACCCTCCTTTTGCGTCTGTCACTACGCCCAGCACTCGCGAGTTTGAAGTTCGTCACAGTCATTCAATCCCAGAGTCTTACTCGGAATACCACAGACAAGGTTTAGACTTTCTGGACTCTCATGAATGCCGCCATCAATCTAGCTTATACCACGAAGATTCTGATTAAGAGATCCAAGAGATATTCATTCAATCTAAGGTAGAACGGAAGTGGTTGTCAGGCACGCGTTCATAGGGAAACGATGATGATTGTCACATTCATCACATTCAGGTTGAAGTGCGAGTGAATATCTTAGAAGCGGAATAAGTTGAATTGAGTAGAAAAACAGTAGTACTTTGCATTAATTCATGAGGAACAGCAGAGCTCCACACCTTAATCTATGGAGTGTAGAAACTCTACCGTTGAAAATACATAAGTGAAAAGTTCAGGCATGGCCGAATGGCCAGCCCCCATGATCTAAGAACCAGACGTCCAAAGATGTCTAACACAATAGTAAAAAGATCTATTTATAATAAACTAGCTACTAGGGTTTATAGAAGTAAGTAATTGATGCATAAATCCACTTTCGGGGCCCACTTGGTGTGTGCTTGGGCTGAGCTTGAATGTTACATGTGTAGAGGCTCTTTCTGGAGTTGAACGCCAGGTTGTAACGTATTTCTGGCGTTCAACTCTGGTTTGTGACGTGTTTCTGGCGTTTAACTCCAGACAGCAGCGTAGAACTAGCGTTCAACGCCCTTTTACGTCATCTAAACTCGGCCAAAGTATGAACTATTATATATTGCTGGAAAGCCCTGGATGTATACTTTCCAACGCAATTGGAAGCGCACCATTTTGTATTCTGTAGCTCCAGAAAATCCACTTTGAGTGCAGGGAGGTCAGAATCCAACAGTATCAGCAGTCCTTCTTCAACCTCTGAATCTGATTTTTGCTCAAGTCCCTCAATTTCAGCCAGAAAATACCTGAAATCA
>NC_029794.2:81855996-81877300 GCF_000816755.2 Arachis ipaensis
ATTAATTCTCCTAGTTCAGTATGATGATTCTTGAACACAGCTACTTTATGAGTCTTGGCTGTGGCCCTAAGCACTTTGTTTTCCAGTATTACCACCGGATACATAAATGCCACAGACACATAATTGGGTGAACCTTTTCAGATTGTGTCTCAGCTTTGCTAAAGTCCCCAATTAAAGGTGTCCAGGGTTCTTAAACACACTCTCTTTTTGCTTTGCACCTTCACTTTAACCGCTCAGTCTCAAGTTTTCACTTGACACCTACACGCCACAAGCACATGGTTAGGGACAGCTTGGTTTAGCCGCTTAGGCCAGGATTTTATTCCTTTAGGCCCTCCTATCCACCGATGCTCAAAGTCTTGGGATCCTTTTTATCTACCCTTGCCTTTTGGTTTTAAGGGTTATTGGCTTTTTGCTCTTGCCTCTTGGTTTTAAGAGCTTTTGGCTTTTTCTGCTTGCTTTTTCTTTTTCTAATTTTTTTCGCCTCTTTTTTTTTTCTGCAAGCTTTGTTCTTTGCTGCTTTTTCTTGCTTCAAGAATCATTTTTATGATTTTTCAGATTATCAAATAACATGTCTCCTTATCATCATTCTTTCAAGAGCCAACATATTTAACATTCTTAAACAACAACTTCAAAAGACATATGCACCGTTTAGGCATTCATTCAAAAAACAAGAAGCATTGTCACCACATCAATATAATTAAACTAAGTTCAAGGATAAATTCGAAACTCATGTACTTCTTGTTCTTTTGAATTAAAACAGTTTTCATTTAAGAGAGGTGATGGATTCATAGGACATTCATAACTTTAAGATAGAGTTACTAAATACTAATGATCATGTAATGAAGACACAAACATGGATAAGCACTTAACATAGAGAAAACGAAAAACAGAGAATGTAAGAACAAGGAATGAGTCCACCTTAGTGATGGTGGCGTTTCCTTCTTGAGGAACCAATGATGTCCTTGAGCTCTTCTATGTCTCTTCCTTGTCTTTGCTGCTCCTCCCTCATTGCTTTTTGATCTTCTCTTATTTCATGAAGGATGATGGAGTGCTCTTGATGTTCCACCCTTAATTGTCCCATGTTGGAACTTAATTCTCCTAAGGAGGTGTTGATTTGCTCCCAATAGTTTTGGGGAGGAAAATGCATTTGAGGCATCTCCGGGATCTCATGGTGATGAGCTTCATGCGTCTCTTGAGATCCATGAATTGGCTCTCTTGCTTGCTCTATCCTTTTCTTAGTGATGGGGCATAATTCTTTGGGTTTGGGTTCTTACTTTGATCATGGTTCCTAGTGATCCATGCATTGGCATAGAACTCTTGAACCATTAGGATGCCGACTTGTTGGATGGGGTTTGTTAGAACTTCCCAACCTCTTCTTTGGATTTCATGTCGGATCTCCAGATACTCATTCTTCTTGAGCTTGAAAGGGACCTCAGGGATCACCTTCTTCTTGACCACAACATCATAGTAGTGATCTTGATGAGCTTTGGAGATGAATCTTTCCATCTCCCATGACTCAGAGGTGGAAGCTTTTGTCTTCCCTTTCCCTTTTCTAGAGGATTCTCCGGTCTTGGGTGCCATCAATGGTAATGGAAAAACAAAAAGCTTATGCTTTTACCACAGCAAACTTAGAATTTTGCTCGCCCTAGAGCAAGAGAAGAAAGAATAGATGAAGAAGAAGAAGAAAATATGGAGGAGAGGGGCGAGGGGTGTATTCGGCCAAGAAGGGGAAGAGAGGGTTGTGTTGTGTGAAAATGAAGAAGAATGGAGGGCTTTATATAGGGAAGGGAGGGGGGGTAAGGTTCGGCCATAAGGGTGGGTTTTGGGTGGGAAATTGATTTTGAATTTTGAAGGTAGGTGGGGTTTATGAGGTAGGTTTATGGGGAAGAGTGGATGGATGTGAGTGGTGAAGTGGTGATAGGGAAGAGAGATTGAGGTGATTGGTGAAGATTTTTGGGATTGTGTGAAAGAGGGGTGAGAAGAAGTGAGTGGAGGTAGGTGGGGATCCTGTGGGGTCCACAGATCCTGAGGTGATCCTGTGGGGTCCACAGATCCTGAGGTGATCCTGTGGGGTTCACAGATCCTGAGGTGTTCAAGGATTTACAACCTTGCACCAAATTAGGCATGCAAATTGCCCTTGCACACAACTCTGGGCGTTCAGCGCCAGATTGGTGCTTGTTCTGGGCGTTGAACGCGCAATTGTTGCCCATTTCTGACGTTAAACGCCAGAACCATGCTTGTTCTGGGCGTTCAGCGCCAGCTCTTCTCCAGGGTGCAATTCTGGCGTTGAAACGCCCAGATGCTGCCCATTTTGGGCGTTCAGCGCCAGAACCATGCTCTGTTCTGGCCTTGAACGCCAGCCAGATGCTTCTTACTGGCGTTTAAACGCCAGTAAGGTCTTCCTCCAGGGTGTGATTTTTCTTCTGCTGTTTTTGATTCTGTTTTCAATTTTTATATTTATTTTGTGACTCCACATGATCATTAACCTAATAAAACATGAAAGAACAAGAAAAATAAAATTAGATGAATAAAAATTGGGTTGCCTCCCAACAAGCGCTTCTTTAAGGAATTTTCTGCCATCTCTAATGAGATTCTAGCAGCTTGTACCTCAAAGATTCCCAGTTTCTCCATTATAGAGAGGGGCATGAGGTTTATCCCTGAACCAAGGTCACACAGAGCCTTTTCAAAGATCATGGTGCCTATGGTACAAGCTATTAGGAACTTTCCAGGATCCTGTTTCTTCTGAGGCAATGTCAGTTGATCCAGATCACTTAGTTCATTGGTGAACAAGGGAGGTTCATCTTCCCAAGTCTCAATACCAAATAATTTGGCATTCAGCTTTATGATTGCACCAAGGTACTTGGTAACTTGCTCCTTAGTAACATCCTCATTCTCTTCAGAAGAGGCATACTCATCAGAGCTCATGAATGGCATAAAGAGGTTTAATAGAATCTCTATGGTCTCTAGTTGAGCCTCAGATTCCTTTGGTTCCTCAAAGGGAAACTCCTTATTGATCACTGGACGTCCCAGGAGGTCTTCCTCCTTGGGATTCACGTCCTCCTCCTCTTTTGTGGTTTCGGCCATGATGGTCATTTCAATGGCCTTGCACTCTCCTTTTGGATTTTCTTCTGTATTGCTTGGGAGAGTACTAAGAGGGATTTCAGTGATCCTTTAACTTAGCTGGCCCACTTGTGCCTCCAAATTTCTAATTGAGGACCTTGTTTCATTCATGAAACTTACAGTGGCCTTAGATAGATCAGAGACTAAGTTTGCTAAATTAGAAATATTTTGTTCAGAGTTCTCTATCTGTTGCTGAGTGGATGATGGAAAAGGCTTGCTATTGCTAAACCTGTTTCTTCCACCATTATTAAAGCCTTGTTGAGGCTTTTGTTGATCCTTCCATGAGAGATTTGGGTGATTTCTCCATGAGGGGTTATAGGTGTTTCCATAAGGTTCACCCATGTAATTCACCTCAGCTGTTGCAGGGTTTTCAGGATCATAAGCTTCTTCTCCAGAAGATGCCTCTTGAGTACTGTTGGATGCAGCTTGCATTCCATTCAGACTCTGAGAAATCATATTGACTTGCTGAGTCAATATTTTATTCTAAGCCAATATGGCATTCAGAGTATCAATTTCAAGAACTCCCTTCTTCATAGGCGTCCCATTACTCACAGGATTCCTCTCAGAAGTGTACATGAACTGGTTATTAGCAACCATGTCAATGAGTTCTTGAGCTTCTACAAGCGTTTTCTTTAAGTGAGTGGATCCACCTGTAGAGGTATCCAATGATATTTTAACTAATTCAGACAGACCATCATAGAATATGTCCAGGACGGTCCATTCTGAAAGCATGTCAGAAGGACACTTTTTGGTCAGTTCTTTGTATCTCTCCCAAGCTTCATAGAGGGATTCACCTTCTTTCTGTCTGAAGGTCTGAACATCCACTCTAAGCTTACTCAGCTTTTGAGGAGGAAAGAACTTGGCTAAGGAAGCCTTGACCAGCTTATCCCAAGAGTTCAGGCTATCCTTAGGTTGAGAGTCCAACCATACTCTAGCTCTGTCTCTTACAGCAAAAGGGAAAAGCATGAGCCTGTAGACTTCAGGATCTACTCCATTAGTCTTAACAGTATCACATATCTGCAAGAATTCAGTTAAGAACTGAAAAGGATCTTCAGATGGAAGTCCATGAAACTTGCAGTTCTGCTGCATCAGAGAAACTAATTGAGGTTTAAGCTCAAAATTGTTTGCTCCAATGGCAGGAATGGAGATGCTTCTTCCATGTAAATTGGAATTAGGTGCAGTAAAGTCACCAAGCATCCTCCTTGCATTATTATTATTTTCGGCTGCCATCTCCTCTTCTTGTTCCAAAATTTCTGAAAGGTACTTGCTGGATTGTTGTAATTTAGCTTCTCTTAGTTTCCTCTTCAGAGTCCTTTCAGGTTTTGGATCTGCTTCTACAAGAATGTTCTTGTCCTTGCTCCTGCTCATATGAAAAAGAGGGACAGAAAAATAATAATAATAATAGGGATCCTTTTTACCACAGTATAGAGGTCCCTGTGTGAGTAGAAGAGAAGAAGAAGAAAAAAATTCGAACACAGATGGAAGAGGGGGTTCGAATTTGGGTGAGATGAAGTGATAGTAGATGAATAAATAAATAGAAGGAGATAAGAGAGAGAGAGAGTTTTCGAAAATAATTTTTGAAAAAGAGTTAGTGATTTTCGAAAATAGTTTTTGAAAAAGGTTAGTAATTGTTTTGAAAATTAAAATCAAAAATTAAAATAATTAGTTAATTAAAAAGAAATTTTGAAAAAGAGGGAAGATATTTTCGAAAATTAGAGAGAGAGAGAGTTAGTTAGGTATCTTTGAAAAAGATAAGAAACAAACAAAAAGTTAGTTAGTTAGTTGAAACAAATTTGAAAATCAATTTTGAAAAGATAAGAAAATAAGAAGTTAGAAAGGATATTTTAAAATCAAATTTTGAAAAAGATAAGATAAAGAGATATTTTTTAAAAGATATGATTGAAATTAGTTTTGAAAAAAGATTTGATTTTTAAAATCACAATTAATGACTTGATTCACAAGAAATCACAAGATATGATTCTAGAACTTAAAGTTTGAATCTTTCTTAACAAGCAAGTAACAAACTTGAAATTTTTGAATCAAAACATTAATTGATGATGTTATTTTCGAAAATATGATGTAAAATTAAGAAAAAGATTTTTGAAAAATATTTTTTTTTTGAAATTTTCGAAAATAGATAAGAAAAATGAAAAAGATTTGATTTTTGAAAAAGATTTTGAAAAGGATAAGATTTTTAAATTGAAAATTTGATTTGACTCATAAAAACAACTAGATTTTAAAAATTTTTGAAAAAGTCAAATCTAATTTTCGAAATTTTAAGAGAGAAAAAGGGGAAGATATTTTTTTGATTTTTTTGAATTTTTATGATGAAAGAGAAAAACATGAAAATGATACAATGCATGAAAATTTTTAGATCAAAACAACGAATGCATGCAAGAATGCTATTAATGTCAAGATGAACACCAAGAACACTTTGAATGTCAAGATGAACATCAAGAACTTATTTTTGAAAAATTTTTAATGCAAAGAAAACATGCAAGACACCCAACTTAAAAATTTTTCATGTATAGACACTATGAATGCATGATTTTTTCAAAAAATGCAAGATGAATATGCAATTGACACCAAACTTATAACATGACACATGACTCAAACAAGAAACACAAAAAATATTTTTGATTTTTATGATTTTCTAATTTTTTTTGTATTTTTCGAAAATTGTTTGAAAAAGAAAAATAAGGATTCCAAAATTTTTAATATGAATTCCAGGAATCTTGCCATGTTAGTCTAAAGCTCCAATCTGAGGGTTAGACATGGCTTAATAGCCAGTCAAGCTTTAGCATGTAACATCAGAATATACTGCTCATTACTTATCAAATTAGAATTTAGACATGGCTTTACAGCCAGCCAGGCTTCAACATGCTTCATGAAACTCTAGAATTCATTCTTAAAAATTTTAGAATAAGTTTCGAAAACAGATGAGAAATTTTTGAAAGGTTTTTGAAAAATTTTTTGAAAATAAAACAAAAAGAAAATTACCTAATCTGAGCGACAAGATGAACCGTCAGTTATTCAAACTCGAACAATCCTCGGCAACGGTGCCAAAAACTTGGTGCACGAAATTGTGATCTCAGGCAACGGCGCCAAAAACTCTATGCGCACGTCTTAATAAATTGTTTTTCATTCACAACTTCGATACAACTGACCAGCAACTGCACTGGGTCGTCCAAGTAATAAACCTTACGTGAGTAAGGGTCGATCCCACGGAGATTGTCGGCTTGAAGCAAGCTATGGTCACCTTGTAAATCTCAGTCAGGCGGATATCAAATAGTTATGGAGTTTTTCGAACATAAATAATAAATAGAAAATAAGGATAGAAATACTTATGTAATTGATTGGTTAGAATTTCAGATAAGCGTATAGAGATGCATTCGTTCCTCTGAACCTCTGCTTTCCTGCTATCTTCATCCAGTCAATCTTACTCCTTTCGATGGCTGGCTTTATGTAAGGACATCACCGTTGTCAATGGCTACTTCTAATCCTCTCTAGAAAATGGTCCGATGCGCTGTCACTGCATGGCTAATCGTCTGGAGGCATCACCCTTGCCAATGGCTGCATCCTATCCTCTTGTGAAAATGGTCCAAATGCTCTGTCACCGCACAGCTAATCATCTGAGGTTCTCGATCATGCTGGAATAGGATTCACCCTCCTTTTGCGTCTGTCACTACGCCCAGCACTCGCGAGTTTGAAGTTCATCACAGTCATTCAATCCCAGAGTCCTACTCGGAATACCACAGACAAGGTTTAGACTTTCCGGACTCTCATGAATGCCGCCATCAATCTAGCTTATATCACGAAGATTCTGATTAAGAGATCCAAGAGATATTCATTCAATCTAAGGTAGAACGGAAGTGGTTGTCAGGCACGCGTTCATAGGGAATGATGATGATTGTCACGTTCATCACATTCAGGTTGAAGTGCGAATGAATATCTTAGAAGCGGAATAAGTTGAATTAAGTAGAAAAACAGTAGTACTTTGCATTAATTCATGAGGAACAGCAGAGCTCCACACCTTAATCTATGGAGTGTAGAAACTCTACCGTTGAAAATACATAAGTGAAAGGTTCAGGCAAGGCCGAATGGACAGCCCCCATGATCTAAGAACCAGACGTCCAAAGATGTCTAATACAATAGTAAAAAGATCTATTTATAATAAACTAGCTACTAGTGTTTACAGAAGTAAGTAATTGATGCATAAATCCACTTTCGGGGCCCACTTGCTATATGCTTGGGCTGAGCTTGAATGCTACACGTGTAGAGGCTCTTTCTGGAGTTGAACGCCAGGTTGTAACGTATTTCTGGCGTTCAACTCTGGTTTGTGACGTGTTTCTGGCGTTTAACTCCAGGCAGCAGCGTAGAACTGGCGTTCAACGCCCTTTTACGTCGTCTAAACTCGGCCAAATTATGGACTATTATATATTGCTGGAAAGCCCTGGATGTCTACTTTCCAACGCAATTGGAAGCGCACCATTTAGTGTTCTGTAGCTCCAGAAAATCCACTTTGAGCAGTCCTTCTTCAACCTCTGAATCTGATTTTTGCTCAAGTCCCTCAATTTCAGCCAGAAAATACCTAAAATTGCAGAAAAACACACAAACTCATAGTAAAGTCCAGAAATGTGAATTTAACATAAAAACTAATGAAAACATCCCTAAAAGTAACTAGATTCTACTAAAAACATACTAAAAACAACGCCAAAAAGCGTATAAATTATCCGCTCATCAGCTTTGCTTTTCCCTTTCTTTGGGTGTTAGACATCCTGAAAAACAGAAAACCAGGATATAATAAAAATAGGAAAATAGGTAGGCAATTAATCAAAAGAAGCACATAATGGCAAAGAAGCAGTAGAAAAATAAGTCAAGTAAATATGCATTAAGGATTGTATAGGAGTTAGAAAACTGAGAAGAGAAATCCACAATCCAAAATGTAATAGAATTTATGTTAATTAGGAAAAATTATCATCATGCCTTGGTTAGAAAGTGAAAGAGAATAGTGAAAAAAAATAAGATGATATATGTTGAAAGTTAGGTTGGTTAGGAATGAAAAAGAGTTTAGGAAGTTAAAATTAGTGAATTGGTAAAAAGTGGATTAGATTAAGTGGCATGATGATTATTCCCTAAGTAACAAAAATTCACAAATTAAAGCAACAGATAACTCATATTCAAACAAGGAAGGTAAGGATGATTCATATGGAAATAGCACAAAAGTGGAATTGAATCATCCAAGATGCATCTTATAAACCAGGAAATTGAAAAGAATAAGAAAGCGTGCCCTGGCATTCATGAATTGGTTTGGTAAAAGCAGAGTAAAGCAGAGTTCAAAGTGCCAAAACCAAGACATGAATGGAAAGAAAACAGTTTACAGAAAATTGGGCAGCATTTTGGCTAAAATTGGATGTTCCCGGAAAATAATCAGCAATCAGAATAGTTCATATGAATTAAAAAGATAGCTGCAATTACATATGAGGACTATGAACATGAAAAAGCAGTGTAAAGAGCAGCATGAAACAAGAAATTACATCATATGAACAATACTAACATCACAGCAACAGCAGAATTGCGAAAGTAAGAAAGCAAGAAACACGAACAGCGCAATTAATCAGGCCTAAATCCACTAACCACATCCTAGGCTACCTAACAACCTAGAATCCACTACAATATGCATATCTAACTAGTCTAATTATGAAGATAAACAGAAAAATATGTAATTAACTACGAATTGATAGAAGGGTGGCGTTCGGCGGAACCTGGTAGGCGTAGGAATGAAAGTGGGGCAGAGAGGTGGCTGGGGGATGGTGGTGGTGGCGGCTGACGCGGCGGTGGAGGGTGGCACGGCGGCGGTGAGGGCTGTTCGGAGGTAAGGGTTTGGAAAGGTAATGGGGGAATACACGCGATCGCGTGGGGCACGCGGTCGCGTGGCTGGGGTGAAATGAGGGTTGACGCGATCGCGTGCGTGGCGCGATCGCATGGAATGGGTAAAAGAGGGAATGACGCGGTCGCAAGAGGCATGTGACCGCATCGCTGGAAATTGTGCTAAACGCACAATTCCAGCATCGTTTTAGCACAACTCTCTGTCTCCTTTGGGGTGTTGTGCAATCCATGCGACGCAATCGCGTCGCTCACGCTGTCGCGTGGGATTGGTGTTGTGCAAGTGACGCGATCGCGTGGGTCGTTTTGTGCGAAACGCACAATGGCCGCATGATTCAAGCCTAACTCTCTGGACGCTGGGGATTTACGCCGATCTCCAGATCACGCGGCCGCGTGAATGACGCGGACGCGTGGGGAGTGTTTTTCGCAACTGACGCGATCACATGAGTGATGCGGTGGTGTCGCGCACCCTTTCTTCTTTTTTTTTTTATGCAGGTATGCAATTATGCAGTATGCAATGTGAATGAATAGTATTCAGGTTCAATTGAAAAGGATAATAAAAATAAATAAGACGAAATAAAACTGAAAAAAAGGAACGACCATACCATGGTGGGTTGTCTCCCACCTAGCACTTTTAGTTAAAGTCCTTAAGTTGGACATTGGATGAGCTTCCTGTTATGGCGGCTTATGCTTAAATTCATCTAGAAATCTCCACCAATGCTTGGAATGCCAACAGCCTCCGGGGTCCCAAACTAGGCATGTAAAGCTTCTGAGCAGCTTCAAACAAATTCTCAGGCTCCCGGGGTGACGAATGTCTGAACAGATTCCAGGATCCCAAACCTTGCTTTTAAATCCGCCTTCGTCTTGATCTATATTTTTCCATCCGGGCGGTTTAGAATGTAGATTTTCACCAAGATGACCAAATATTTTCCGAGATCCATTCGATTGATCATGATGCCAATCCGTGCACTTCGAATTGAAGCGTGGAACCTTATTGAACCTTGTGCACCAGCTCTGAGTGCGAGCCATTTCCCTCTTACTCTTAAAGCCGCAAAGAGCTCTAAGCTGGCCATCTGTTTCAAGCAAACCATATTCAAGTGGGAAAATAAAGTTAAAGGTTAAGGATTGTACCCATTTGAAGCTTGTATTAGGTGGTAGTGGCCTTGGGATAGGTGTTTCCAGTGGTTCTGTGAGTTCTACTCCCTTGTGCTCTACTGTGAATTTCTTCACTTCCTTGCAGACTTCCTCAATTGCATCCATGTCCTGATCAAAGCCTTCTATGTCTTCCTCGTCACTTAAGTCATAAACGGGAGGTTGTGAGAAATCTACCTCCACATCATCTTCGTATTCACTTGGGGAAGATTCTTCGATCTCAGAAAATTCACTTGCTGATGCAAGTTCACTACTGGGAGAACTTGACTTGAGATTATCATCTTCAAGGAAACTTGCTTCTTGGATTATTTCGTCTAGTTTTTCATAAAAGATTTACTGTGGGAGTTGTGCACTATCCTCCTTAGCATCAATTGTAACGTTCATAACAGAATTCTCCACAACTTCGGATTCCTATGGAAGTTCAGCGTCTCCTAAGTCTTCAACCAACTCCTCTTCTTTCATAATGACAGCTTCCTCTACTTGTTCTAATACGAAGTCATGCTCTGTCTTGTCCACTGGAGTTTCTAGTATCTCCTTCATGCTACGCTCTTCATTAGATTGTCCACATGGGGCTCTGGGAGGCCCTTGAATGTTCGAACGTCTAGAAGATAATAGACTTACTGCTTGCTCCAGTTGATGAAGGGTTATTTGAAGTTGATCTACTATTTCCTTGAGGCGAACCTCTGATTATTGGGGTGATAGATTTGGACGTGGTACATGGGGAAGTGGTGGTGTTTGGGAGTAATTGGATTGAAATTTGGGTAGACGAGGATCATACGGTAGTGAATGGTGAAAAGGAGCTTGTGAGTTTGGTGGTGCGAAGTTATGTTGAGAGGATGGCCTATATGCGCAGGGTGGGGCTTGTTGGTAACCACAAGGTTATCCACCATGTCTATTTGCTTGGTATGCATTATAGAATGGTCTTTGTCCATGATATCTTGGAGGTTGTTGTTGCCTAAAGGGTTGATCAGATCCTCTTGGCTCCATCCATCTTTGATTACTCTGACCTTGATGCATGTTCCTGTTATAACTTTCACTCCTTTCAACAATATTAGAACCAAACTCGAAGCGAGAGGGGTGAGAATTCATAATAGCTAATGGAAATAAAAGGGGAAAATTAAGAGAAATAAACAAGTAAAAGAAAAGTATTTACAATAACCAATAATAAGGCACACAATTGCAGTTCCCCGGCAACGGCGCCATTTTGAAAAGAACTGAAGATTGATGGTTTAGAAGTTATAGTAAACTCTCGTTGCAAGTATAGTTACTAAACCAAGCAATCAACCTTTCTTACAAACGTTTTGGTTGTCACAAGTAACAAACCCCTAAATAAATTGATAACCGAAGTATTTAAACCTCGGGTCGTCTTCTCAAGGAACTGCAGGAAAGTATGTTCTTATTATTGGTTATGAAGTTTGTAAATTTGGGTTTTTAAGATGAGGAACCAGTAATTTAAATTGCAATTGAAATAAGTAAAAGACTGTAAGGTAAATAAATAACTGTAAAATAAACTTTTGGCAAGGTATGAGAAATTAGAAGTCCTATCCTAGTTATCCTTATCAATGATGATGAAGATTGAATCTTAATTCCACTCAGTTAGTCTTTACTTAAAGTAAAGAAAGATCAAGTGACTAATTAGTTTGATCTTCAAATCCTAGTTAATCCCTAATGAAAGATAACAATTATCAATCATGTTTGAGTTTGATAACTCCTGAGTTACTGATTTCTTAGCCAAGACCAAAAGGGGAAAGATAAATCTACTGGAATAAAAAATGTCTTCAGATTGGAAACAATAGTAATATAAATAAAAGAAAGCAATCATAAACTAAAATACCTCAATTAACATTAAATTCAAAGAGTAATCTGTAACACAGAAGAATTCATAAACTAAATTGAGAGGACAAGTAATTAAAAAGGAATGTTGAACCTGATAAAAAGAGATAGTCCTGAAAGCGAATAAAATCCTAAATCTAAATCCTAAAAGAGAGAGGAGAGAACCTCTCCCTCAAAACTACATCTAAATCATGAAAAGTAACTAATTGGAGACTCTCCTCTGAATGGATGCATTCCCCCACTTCATAACCTCTGATCTGTGCCTTCCGGACTTGGATTTGTGCCAAAAAGGGCTTCAGAAATCGCTGGGGGCGTTTTCTATAATTTCTGGTGCGTGGCCTCTGTCACGCGTCCGCGTGGGTCATGCGGTCGCGTCAATTGGAGTTTTCCTTGTCATTGGTCGCTTCAGTCAGGCGTCCGCGTGAATCACGCGGTCGCGTCACTGCTATTTCGCGTTGGCACGCGGCCGCGTCGTCCATGCGATCGCGTCACTGCCAATTTCTTCCAAAACTCCATTTTGTCCTTTCCTTCCATTTTTGTATGTTTTCTTTCCATCCTTTAAGTCATTCCTGCCTTAGAGGATCTGAAACTACTCAACACACGAATCACGGCATCGAATGGAAATAAAGGGTAATTAAAATAATTACTTTTAAAGCATAGGAAACATGTTTTCCACATACATCACATAATAAGGAAGGGAAAATAAAACCATGCAATTAACATGAATAAGTGGGTGAAGGACTGAATAAATCACTTAAATTAGGCACAAAATATATCATAAAATATGGGTTTTATCACCCTCTTTTTTACTTTTTACGCTGTTTTCTATGCTTGTGCTTGTTTGGGCATGTAGAAGTTTTGAATTTTTTCTGTGTCATTGTGCTTGTAACGCGTGCCTTGGGGGTTTCTTCACTTTGTTGTTCATTTCTACCCTTTTTGATTTCTTTATGCATAGATTTTTCCTGTCTGTAGCCTAAATTAATGAACTATTTCTTTTGAAAACGGTGGTATATTTTGGTGGCTTTTGCATGGTTTGTCTTGGTGTTGATGGCTTGCTGTTTTGCATGAATCGTCATTGGTGGGAGAAGGGTTGATCTTCTTTGTGTTTTTAGAGTTTAAGCTGTGTGATTTTTTCTGAGTCCTTACTCTGTTATTGCCTCCAAAGGATGCCCCTGGACCTTGGTGTGAGTCTCGGGGTTTCCTTTCACTGATGTATTTGACTTCTACGTTCGTGTGCTTTTGTCTGAGTTATTGATAAACCCATATTTCATGATATATTTTGTGGTCAATTTAAGTGATTTATTCAACCCTTCATCCACTTATTCATGTGAAATTTCATGGTTTTACTTTCCATTCCTTATTATGTGATATATGTGAAAAACATGTTTCCTATGCTTTAAAAATAATTATTTTAATTACCTTTTATTACCATTCGATGTCGTGATTTGTGTGTTGAGTATTTTCAGATCTCCTAAGGCAGGAATGATTTAAAGGATGGACAGAAAAAATAAAAAAATGGAAGGAAAGCACAAAATGGAGTTTTTGAAGAAACTGGCAGTGATGCGAACGCATGGACGACGCCGCCGCGTGCCTAGCGCAAAAAAGTAGTGACGCGAACGCGTGACTGACAAGGACGCGTGCTTTGAGCAGAACGTAGATGACGCATACGCGTGACCGAAGCGAACGCGTGACAAGAAAAACTCCCAGATGACGCGACCGCGTGACCTACGCGGACGCGTGACAGACGCCATGCACCAGAAACTGAAGAAAATGCTCCCAGCAATTTCTGAAACCGTTTTTGGCCCAGATCCAAGTACAGAAAGCACAGATTAGAGGTTATAAAGTGGGGGAATGCATCCATTCAGTAGGAGGCCTTCAATTATTCACTTTCATAGTTTAAATGTAGTTTTTAGAGAGAGAGGTTCTCTCCTTTCTCTTAGGTTTTAGGATTAGGGTTCCTCTTAAAGGATTTAGGATTTCAACTCTTCATCAGGTTCAATATTTCTTTTACTTTATATTTCACTTTTACTTTCAGATACTTTAATGCTCTCATTTAATTACTTATGTTGCCAAATTGGCCTATGACCTCTTTATGTTTAGATTGATTTTTTCTTTTTAATGCAATTGAGGTATTTCAGATTTATGATTCTTGTTTAGCTTTTTATATTATTGGCTTTAATTGATTAACTGGAGGCTCTTGAGTTATCAACTTATCATGATTGGTTGTTATATCGGCTAATTGACTGGAATTCCACTAACTCTAGTCTTTCCTTAGGAGTTGGCTAGGACTTGGGAATCTAACTAATTAGTTCACTTGACTTTCCCTTACTTTCGTAAAGGTTAACTAGGTGGGATTAACTTCAATTCTCATAGGAGTAACTAGGATAGGACTTCCGAATTTTCATACCTTGCCAAGAGTTTATTTTACAGTTATTTATTTATTTTACTTGTCATTTAAATTAGTTGTTCCTTACTTTCAAAACCTCCAATTTACAAAACTCATAACCAATAATAAGAACACCTCCCTGTAGTTCCTTGAGAAGACGACCCGAGGTTTAAATACTTCGGTTATCAATTTTAAAGGGGTTTGTTACTTGTGACAACAAAAACATTTGTACGAAAGGATTTTCTGTTGGTTTAGAAGCTATACTTACAACACGATCATATTTTTATATTTCTTTACCAATAGAAAAATCGATCGTCAAAATGGCGCCATTGCCGGAAACTGCAAATGTGTGCCTTTTTATTGGTTATCGTAAATATTTTTCTTTTATTTGTTTATTTATTTTTATTTTTCCCTTTTATTTCTATTAGCTACTATGAATTCTCACCCCTCTCGCTTTGAGTTTGGTTCTAAATCTGTTGAAAGGAATGGAAGCTATAATAGGAATATGCATCAAGGTCTAAGCAATCGAAGATGGAAGGAGCCAAGAGGCCCTGATCAACCCTTTAGGCAACAACACCCTCCAAGATATCATGGGCAAGGACCACTCTACAATGTATACCAAGCTGATAGACATGGTAGACCCCCTTGTAATTACCAACAAGCCCCACCCTGTGCTTATAGACCATCCTCTCAACGTAGCTTTGAACCACCATGGTGCACGAAATTGTGATCCCTGGTAATGGCTCCAAGAACTTGGTGCTCTAATCTTAATTCATAATTTGTCACAACTTCGATACAACTAACCAGCAAGTGTACTGGGTCGTCCAAGTAATAAAACCTTACGTGAGTAAAGGTCGATCCCACGAAGATTGTTGGTATGAAGCAAGCTATGGTCATCTTGTAAATCTCAGTCAGGCGGATATCAAATGGTTATGGAGTTTTCGAATAATAATAATAAATAAACAGAAAATAAAGATAGAAATACATATGTAATTCATTGGTGAGAATTTCAGATAAGTGTATAGAGATGCTTTCGTTCCTCTGAACCTCTGCTTTCCTGCTGTCTTCATCCAATCCTTCCTACTCCTTTCCATGAAAAGCTTTATGTAAGACATCACCGTTGTCAATGGCTACATCCCATCCTCTCTGTGAAAAAGATCCAAATGCTCTGTCATGGCACGACTAACCATCTAGAGGTTCTCGATCATACTGGAATAGGGTTCACCCTCCTTTTGCGTCTGTCACTACGCCCAGCACTCGCGAGTTTGAAGTTCGTCATAGCCATCCCTTCCCAAGGTCACATAGAGCCTTCTCAAAGGTCATGCTGCCTATGGTACAAGGTATTAGGAACTTTTCAGGATCCTGTTTCTTCTGAGGTAATGTCATTTGATCCAGATCATTCAGTTCCTTGATGAGCAAGGGAGGTTCATCTTCCCAAGTCTCAATGCCAAATAATTTGGAATTCAGCTTCATGATTGCACCAAGGTACTTGGCAACTTGCTCTTCAGTAACATCCTCATTCTCTTCAGAAGAAGAATACTCATCAGAGCTCATGAAGGGCATAAGGAGGTTCATTGGAAACTCTATGGTCTCTAGATGAGCCTCAGATTCTTTTGGTTCCTCAGAGGGAAACTCCTTGTTGATCACTGGACGTCCCAGGAGGTCTTCCTCACTGGGATTCATGTCCTCTTCCTCTTTTGTGGGTTCGGCCATGATTGATATATCAATGGCCTTCCACTCTCTCTTTGGATTCTCTTCTATATTGCTTGGGAGAGTACTAGGAGGTGTTTCAGTGATTTTCTTACTGAGCTGGCCCACTTGTGCCTCCAAATTTCTAATGGATGATCTTGTTTCATTCATGAAACTCAGAGTGGCCTTAGATAGATCAGAGACTAAATTTGCTAAGCAAGATGGATTCTGCTCAGAATTCTCTGTCTGTTGCTGAGTGGATGATGGAAAAGGTTTACTATTGTTAAACCTGTTTCTTCCACCATTATTAAAGCCTTGTTGAGGCTTTTGTTGATCCTTCCATGAGAGATTTGGGTGATTTCTCCATGATGAATTATAGGTGTTCCCATAAGGTTCACCCATGTAATTTACCTCTGCTATTGCAGGGTTATCAGGATCATAAGCTTCTTCCTCAGAAGATGCCTCTTGAGTACTGTTGGATGCAGCTTGCATTCAATTCAGACTCTAAGAAATCATATTGACTTGCTGAGTCAATATTTTATTCTGAGCCAATATGGCATTCAGAGTATCAATTTCGAGAACTCCCTTCTTCTGAGGCGTCCCATTACTCACAAGATTCCTCTCAGAAGTGTACATGAACTGGTTATTAGCAACCATGTCAATGAGTTCTTGAGCTTCTGTAGGCGTTTTCTTTAGGTGAATGGATCCACCTACAAATGTATCCAATGACATCTTAGCTAATTCAGACAGACCATCATAGAATATATCCAGGATGGTCCATTTTGAAAGCATGTCAGAAGGACACTTTTTGGTCAGTTGCTTATATCTCTCCCAAGCTTCATAGAGGGATTCACCTTCCTTCTGTCTGAAGGTTTGAACATCCACTCTAAGCTTACTAAGCTTTTGAGGAGGGAAGAACTTGGCTAAAAAAGCCGTGACCAGTTTATCCCAAGAGTTCAGGCTATCCTTAGGTTGAGAGTCCAACCATACTCTAGCTCTGTCTCTTACAGCAAACGGGAAAAGCATAAGCCTGTAGACCTCAGGATCTACTCCATTAGTCTTAACAGTATCACATATCTACAGGAATTCAGTTAAGAACTGAAAAGGATCTTCAGATGGAAGTCCATGAAACTTGCAGTTTTGTTGCATCAGAGAAACTAGTTGAGGCTTAAGCTCAAAATTGTTTGCTCCAATGGTAGGGATGGAGATGCTTCTTCCATGTAAATTGGAATTAGGTGCAGTGAAGTCACCAAGCATCCTCCTTGCATTATTATTATTTTCGGCTGCCATCTCCTCTTCCTTTTCAAAAATTTCTGTAAGGTTGTCTCTGGATTATTGTATTTTAGCTTCTCTCAGTTTCCTCTTCAGAGTCCTTTCAGGTTCAGGGTCTGCTTCAACAAGAATGTGCTTGTCCTTGCTCCTGCTCATATGAAAAAGAAAGGAACAGAAAATAATAATAGGGATCCTTTTTACCACAGTATAGAGGTTCCCTTGTGTGAGTAGAAGAAACGAAGAATAAGAATGAAGAAGGGAAGAGAAGAATTCAAACTCAGAAGAGAAGAAGGGGTTCGAATTTTTTGGTGAGGAGAAGTGTTAGTAGATGAATAAATAAATAGAAGGAGATGAGGGAGAGGGAATTTTGAAAATTAATTTTTGAAAAGAAGTTGATGATTTTCGAAAATTAAAGGAGAATTAAAATTAAAATTAAAATTTAAACAATTAATTAACTAAAAAGAATTTTTGAAAAAGAGGGAGGTATTTTCAAAAATTAGAGAGGGATAGTTAGTTAGGTAGTTTTGAAAGAGATAAGAAACAAACAAAAAGTTAATTAGTTAGTTGAAACAAATTTTGAAAATCAATTTTTAAAAGATAAGAAGATAAGAAGTTAGAAAAGATATTTGAAAAACATATGATTTGAAAAGATATGATTAGAAAGATATGATTTTGAAAAAGATAAGATAAAAAAAAATATTTTTGAAGAGATATGATTGAAATTAGTTTTGAAAAAGATTTGATTTTTAAAGTCACAATTAATGACTTGATTCACAAGAAATCACAAGATATGATTCTAGAACTTAAAGTTTGAATCTTTCTTAACAAGCAAGTAACAAGCTTGAAATTTTTGAATCAAAACATTAATTGTTGATAATATTTTCGAAAATTATGAGATAAAATTAAGAAAAAGATTTTTGAAAAATATTTTTAAAATTTTCGAAAATAAATAAGAAAAAAGATTTAATTTTTGAAAAAGATTTTGAAAAAGATAGGATTTTCAATTTGAAAATTTGATTTGACTTATAAGAAACAACTAGATTTTAAAAATTTTGAAAAAGACAACTCAAATTTTCGAAAATTTATGAGAGAAAAAGGGAAAGATATATTTTTTATTTTTGAATTTTTAATGATAAGAGAGAAAAACATAAAAAATGACTCAACATGAAAATTATGAATCAAAACACATGATGCATGCAAGAACGCTATGAATGTCAAGATGAACACCAAGAACACTTTGAAGATTATGATGAACATCAAGAAGATATTTTTGAAAAATTTTTGATGCAAAGAAAACATGCAAGACACCAAACTTAGAAATTTTTAATGTTCAGACACCATGAATGCAAAAATGCACATGTAAAACAAGAAAACATCAAGATCAACTTTTCATAGTTTAGATATAGTTTTTAGAGAGAGAGGTTCTCTCCTCTCTCTTAGGTTTTAGGATTAGGATTCCTCTTAAAGGATTTAGGATTTCAAATCTTCATCAGGTTCAATATTTCTTTTACTTTATATTTCACTTTTACTTTCAGATACTTTAATGCTCTCATTTAATTACTTATGTTGCCAAATTGGCCTATGAACTCTTTATGATTAGATTGATTTTCTCTTTTTAATGCAATTGAGGTATTTCAGATTTATGATTCTTGTTTAGCTTTTTATATTATTGGCTTTAATTGATTAACTGGAGGCTCTTGAGTTATCAACTTATCGTGATTGGTTGTTATGTCAGCTAATTGACTGGAATTCCACTAACTCTAGTCTTTCCTTAGGAGTTGGCTAGGACTTGGGAATCTAACTAATTAGTTCACTTGACTTTCCCTTACTTTCGTAAAGGTTAACTAAGTGGGATTAACTTCAATTCTCATAGGAGTAACTAGGATAGGACTTCCGAATTTTTATACCTTGCCAAGAGTTTATTTTACAGTTATTTATTTATTTTACTTGTCATTTAAATTACTTGTTCCTTACTTTCAAAACCCCCAATTTACAAAACTTATAACCAATAATAAGAACACCTCCCTGTAGTTCCTTGAGAAGACGACCCGAGGTTTAAATACTTCGGTTATCAATTTTAAAGGGGTTTGTTACTTGTGACAACAAAAACATTTGTACGAAAGGATTTTCTGTTGGTTTAGAAGCTATACTTACAACACGATCATATTTTTATATTTCTTTACCGATAGAAAAACCGATCGTCAAAATGGCGCCGTTGCCGGGAACTACAAACGTGTGCCTTATTATTGGTTATCGTAAATATTTTTCTTTTATTTGTTTATTTGTTTTTGTTTTTCCCTTTTATTTCTATTAGCTACTATGAATTCTCACCCCTCTCGCTTTGAGTTTGGTTCTAAATCTGTTGAAAAGAATGGAAGCTATAACAGGAATAAGCATCAAGGTCTAAGCAATCAAAGATGGATGGAGCCAAGAGGACCTGATCAACCCTTTAGGCAACAACACCCTCCAAGATATCATGGGCAAGGACCACTCTACAATGTATACCAAGTTGATAGACATGGTGGACCCCCTTGTAATTACCAACAAGCCCCACCCTGTGCTTATAGACCATCCTCTCAACGTAGCTTTGAACCACCATGGTGCACGAAATTGTGATCCCTGGTAATGGCTCCGAGAACTTGGTGCTCTAATCTTAATTCATAATTTGTCACAACTTCGATACAACTAACTAGCAAGTGCACTGGTTCGTCCAAGTAATAAAACCTTACGTGAGTAAGGGTCGATCCCACGGAGATTGTTGGTATGAAGCAAGCTATGGTCATCTTGTAAATCTCAGTCAGGCGGATATCAAATGGTTATGGAGTTTTTGAATAATAATAATAAATAAACAGAAAATAAAGATAGAAATACTTATGTAATTCATTGGTGAGAATTTCAGATAAGTGTATAGAGATGCTTTCGTTCCTCTGAACCTCTGCTTTCCTGCTGTCTTCATCCAATCCTTCCTACTCCTTTCCATAGAAAGCTTTATGTAAGGCATCACCGTTGTCAATGGCTACATCCCATCCTCTCTGTGAAAAAGGTCTAAATGCTCTGTCACGGTACGGCTAATCATCTGGAGGTTCTCAATCATACTGGAATAGGGTTCACCCTCCTTTTGCGTCTGTCACTACGCCCAGCACTCGCGAGTTTGAAGTTCGTCACAGCCATCCCTTCTCCGATCCTACCTGAAATACCATAGACAAGGTTTAGACTTTCTGGATCTCAGGAATGGCCATCCACGGGTTCTAACTTATACCATGAAGACACTAGTAACTTGGACTCGGTCCCCTGTATTAGATATCCAAGATATATTCATTCTAGCTTGTTTGCATGTAGAACGGAAGTGTTTGTCAGGCACGCGTTCATAAGTGAGAATGATGATGAGCGTCACATAATCATCACATTCATCATGTTCTTGGGTGCGAATGGATATCTTAGAAGCGGAATAAGTTGAATTAAATAGAAAAACAGTAGTACTTTGCATTAAATCATGAGGAACAGCAGAGCTCCACACCTTAATCTATGGAGTGTAGAAACTCTACCGTTGAAAATACATAAGTAATGAAGGTCCAGGCATGGCCGAATGGCCAGCCCCCAAACGTGATCAATAGATCAAAAGATAATCCAAAGATGTAAATACAATAGTAAAAAGTCCTATTTATACTAAACTAGTTACTACGGTTTACAGAAGTAAGTAATTGATGCATAAATCCACTTTCGGGGCCCACTTGGTGTGTGCTTGGGCTGAGCTTGAAGTTTACACGTGGAGAGGTCATTCTTGGAGTTGAATGCCAGTTTGTAACATGTTTCTGGCGTTCAACTCTGGTTCGTGACGTGTTTCTGGCGTTTAACTCCAGATTGCAGTGTAGAACTGGCATTCAACGCCCAATTGTGTCATTTAAACTCGGCCAAAGTATGGATTATTATATATTGCTGGAAAGCCCTGGATGTCTACTTTCCAAC
>NC_029794.2:81878185-81886754 GCF_000816755.2 Arachis ipaensis
TTTAACTCCAGACTGCAGCGTAGAACTGGCGTTCAACGCCCTTTTGTGTCGTCTAAACTTGGGCAAAGTATGGACTATTATATATTGCTGGAAAGCCCTGGATGTCTACTTTCCAACACCGTTGAGAGCGCGCCATTTGGAGTTTTGTAGCTCCAGAAAATCCACTTTGAGTGTAGTGAAGTTAAAATCCAACAGCATCAGCAGTCCTTCTTCAACCAATCTGATTTTTGCTCAAGTCCCTCAATTTCAGCCAGAAAATATCTGAAATCTCAGAAAAACACGCAAACTCATAGTAAAGTCCAGAAATGTGAATTTAACATAAAAACTAATAAAAACATCCCTAAAAGTAACTAGGTCCTACTAAAAACATACTAAAAACAATGCCAAAAAGCGTATAAATTATCCGCTCATCACACCACACTCACAAGCTCTTTTTCATCATTCACCACCGTATGACCCTTACCCACCACAATTCCAATCCAATTACTTCCAAGAACTACCACATTCTTATTTTGAACCCTCTTCCCCAACCAATGAACCCTCATACCCACCCCAACCTCCAATGAATGACAAACTTCGTGTTCTTCTTCAAGGGTAAGCGAGGTTGCAAAAGGGCATACTGGAACTCACTACTACCTTAATTGAGGTAGTAAATATAATGGCTTCCCGACATCTGAGCGCTCAAAATACTCCCATGGCTGCATGTGGAGAATCAAAAGAAGAGCGTAGCATGAAGGAAACACTAGAAACTCCGGTGGACAATGAGGAGCATGGCTTCGTATTGGAACAAGTGGAGGAAGCCATGATAGTTGTAGAGGAAGAAGTGGTTCAAGATTTAGGAGATGCTGATCCTCCATGGGAATCGAAATTGTGCTGAGAAGTTCGAAATTGATGCCAAAGAGGACAGTGCACATCCTCCAAAGCATATACCTTGTGAAAAATTGGACGGAACAGACCAAGAAGTTGATTCCCTAGGCGGTGATGATCATGAATCAAGCTCTCCTAGTCATGAACTTACATCTGCAACTGAACTCCATGAACCTGAAGAACCTTATCCAAGTGAATACGAAGATGATGTCGAGGTAGATTTCTCTCAACCTCCTGCTTATGACTTGAGTGATGAGGAAGACATAGAAGATTTGATCAGGACGCAGTTGCAGTTGAAGAATTTTGCAAAGAAGTGGAGGAATGCACAGAAGAATACAAGGGAGTAGAGCTTACAGAACCACTGGAAACACCTATCCCAAGGCCATTACCACCTAATACAAGCTTCAAGTGGGTACAATCCTTAACCTTTATCTTTACTTTTCCACTTGAATATGGTTTACTTGAAACAGATGGCCAGCTTAGAGCTCTCTGCGGCTTTAAGAGTAAGAGGGAAATGGCTCGTGCTCAGAGCTGGTGCGCAAGATCCAATAAGGTTCCACGCTTCAATTCGAAGTGCACGGATTGGTACCAAGTTCACTTGAATGGGTTTCGGAAGACGTTTGGTCATCTTGGTGAGAATACAATTTCTAAACCGCCTAGATTGAAGAATATAGATCAAAACAAAGGCGGATTTAAAAACCAAGTTTGGGATCCTGGAATCTATTCTGATATTCGTTGCCCCGGGAACTTGAGAATCTGTTTGAAGCTGCTCAGAAGCTTTACATGCCTAGTTTGGGACCCCGGAGGCTGTTGGCATTCCAAACATTGGTGGAGATTTATGAATGAATTTAAGCACAAGCCACCATAACAGGAAGCTCATCAAATGTCCAACTTAAGGACTTTAACTAAAAGTGCAAGGTGGGAGACAACCCACCATGGTATGATCGTTCCTGTTTCAGTTTTTTTCGTTTTGTTTATTTTTATATTGTTTTATTTTCATTGAACCTGGATATTATTCGTAGCATTTGCATTAGCATTGCATACTGCATAATTGTATAAGAAAAATATGCACGCGACGCGTAAGCGTCACTGACGCATCCGCGTCACAAGTGCATTAGGAAGAAAAGGAAAGTGAACAGAAAGTCACGCGAAAGCGTGGCTGGAGGCATGCCTTTGGCACTAATTGTTCCACACGATCGCATCGCTAACGCGTTCGCGTCAGTTGCGAAAAACTACCTCCCATGTGGCCGTGTCATGCACGCGAACGCGTGATCTGGAAATCGGTGTAAAAATCCATCCCCCAGAAATCTGGGCTGGAATTGTGCGGCTGGTGTGCGTTTAGCACAAAACGGCTCACGCGTTCGCGTCACTTGCAAAACACCCATCCCACGCGAAAGCGTGAGCGACGCGTCCGCGTCGCGTGGATAGCATGGCACCCTAATAGAGACAGAGAGCTGCGCTGAAACGACGCTGGAATTGTGCGTTTAGCACAGTTTACAGTGACGCGGTCGCGTGACTCACGCGTCTACCTCATCCATCTTGTACCCAACCCACGCGATCGCGTCAATCACGCGACCGCGTCAATCCCATTTCACCCTAGCCACGCGATCGCGTGCCCCACGCGTTCACGTGGATTTAAAATCGCTAACCCCCTATCACGCGAAACCCTACCCGTCGCGCCCCCCATACCTCCTTCTTCTTCCTTTCTTCTCTGCAACCCACCCTCCCCGACCATCACGCCCGACCACCACCGCCAGCCACCACCACCACGCCACCAGCGCCGCCTCCCACCATTACCACCCCCTAAACCCGCTAGCCTCCCTCCCTTCTTTCCTCTCCCCCTCGCCTAATCCAAACCCCAACCCCCAACCTGAGCCTGCTCCGCCACCATGCCGTCGTGCCCCCCAGCGCCGCCACTTCACCACTACCATATCTCTCTGCCCTCACCTCTGCTCTTACACATACAGGTTCTGCCAAACGCGAATTTCTCTTTCCTTCGTAGTTAGTTGCTTATTTTTCCGATTATGTTCGAATTAGGCTAGTTAGAGATGCATGTTTGTAGTGGATTCATGGTGGTTAGGTAGCTAGGATGTAGTTAGTGGATTTAGGCCTGATAATTGCGCCGTACTTGTTGCTTATTTTACCTATTCTGCAATTTTGGTCTGGCTGTGATATTATTACTGTTCATATGTTGTTCTTTCGTATTTCATGCTGCTGTTGAGACTGTTCTTTACTGTTCCTACTATTTGTGTCTATTTGCAGCTTTATTTAAATTCATATGAACTGTTTTCCTTACTATTTATTACTCGGGAACATCCAATTTTAGCCAAAATGCTACCCAATTTTCTACAAATTGTTTCATTTTTACATTCAGGAATTGGTTTTGGAAATTTTCAATTTTGCACTACTTAGCTACAACTAAACCAATTCATGAATGCACGGGCCAACATTCTTTTTCCTTTCAATTTCCTGGTTCATGAATTGCACTTTTGATGATTTGATTTCAATTTTTGCCATTTCTATATCTATATGAATCATCATCAACCTGATATTCTTGCTTGAATATGAGTTGATTATTCTTTAAATTTTTGAATTTCTTGTTACCTAGGAAACATTTATCATGCCACTTACTTTCACTTTCTTTCTCCTAACTCACTGCTTTCCACTTTCTAACCTCTTTTTCACTTTTAACCACTTTTAACTTTCTAACTTCTCCCTTTGCTTTCTAACTAACTCCTTCAACTTTTTAACTCATGGCATGATTATTGTTTCTCCGAATTAGCAGGTATTCTATTTATAATATATTTTGGATTGTGATTTTTCATCTCAGATTTTTAACTCCGAAACAATCCAAAATGTATATTTTTTTAACTCATTTCATTATTATGCTGCTCTTTTGCCACTATGTGCTTATATTGCTATTATTCTGTTTGCCTACTTGTTTTCCTGTTTTTGTTCTTTCATTATATCTTGCAATTTCTGCTTTTTAGGATGTCTGACCCTCAAAGAAAAGGAAAAGGCAAGGCAACCACTGGTAAAAGGAAAAGAGGTGAATCTTCTATGTCTATCCTGGACATTATGCATGATGACTGATAATGAGTTTTGCTCAATGGTTTAGAATTTCTCTTCTAGAAATAAGAACTTCGTTGTAAGCATAGTTCTAAACCAACAAACAATTCCCACATCAAAAATTTGAGTTGTCACATGTAACAAACCCAAATGAAAAATAACTGAAGTATTTAAACTCCGGGTCGTCTCACAAGGAATTGCAATGAAGTGCTCAATTATTGGCTATGAAAGGGTAAATGGGTTTTGATTTATAAGAGGGGCAAGAAAATAAATGACAAGAAAGTAAATCAAGCAAGTAATTAAAGAAAGCAATTAATAAAGAGAGACATTCATGGCAAGGATTGAGAATATAAGCTTTCTATCCTAGTCATGCAATAATTAATTCATCTTATTTATTCAACTCCAACAAATAGGGAGAATTTCAAACAAGACTAATCAATCATACCACAATAATAACAAGAATTTATCTTATTACGTCAACTCTAACGTTGGAAGAAGGTATCGTAATATCTTCCATGAGAGAAAGTCTAATAAGACTAGCTAATCTCAATCCAAAAGTCCTAATCAACTCACTAATTAAATTAGCAAAAGATTAGCGTCAATGGAAACAATATTAGCTAACAACTCTAGATTACTAACATAAGTTGGGTTTTCATGACTGAAGATTACCTAATTACTCTTTCCAAGCCAAGAATGCTCAAAATCTACTCTAAAGACCAACCAAGCATTTTATCAAACACTTGGAAGGCATAAAATGAAAGCATAATAAATGACAAGAAATAGTAAAATCTATCAACTACCAATTGTAAGAAAAATAAATCAACAATTCAAATCATCAATTAAAAGAACATCAAACATAAAATTGTATTAAAAGAAAATGGAAATCCAACAAGGGTTCATCAACATAAAAGTAACAAAATAAAGGAAATGACAAGTAAAACTAGAAGAGTAGAGATATAACAACAAGAAATTAAAAGGAGAAACTAAATCAAAATAAGAATTAAAACTTGGATCCAAGAAGAATTAACTAAAACTACCCTAAAATCGAGAGAGAGGAGAGAGCCTCTCTCTCTAGAATTCTACCCTAAAACATGATGAAAAAACTAAACTATGACTACTTGGTTCATTCCCCCTTCAATCCTTGGGTTCAATAGCATCTGAAATGGGTTGGATTGGGCCCAAAATGAGCTGCAAAATCGCTGGGGTCGATTTCATTAAAGTGGACCCACGGACAGCATCGGCGCGCACGCGTACATGGCGCGTGTGCGCCCCTGAGCGCGAAGCAACATATAGCAAAATTTATATCATTTCGAAGCCCCGGATTTTAGCTTTCCAACGCAACTAGAACCGCCTCATTTGGACCTCTATAGCTCATGTTATGGTCGTTTGTGTGCAAAGAGGTCAAGCTTGACAGCTTTACGGTTCCTTTATTTCTTCATGAGTCCTTCTACTTTGCATGCTTTTTCTTCATTCCTTCCATCCAATACTTGCCTTATAAACCTGAAATCACTCAACAAACACATCAAGGCATCGAATGGAATTAAAGTGAATTAAAATCACCAATTTTAGAGCCTAAAAAACATGTTTTCACATTTAAGCACAAATCAAGGGAGAATTGCAAAACCATGCTATTTCATTGAATAAATGTGAGAAAATGTGATAAATCCCCCAAAATAAGCACAAGATAAACCACAAAATCGGGGTTTATCAAATCTCTCCACACTTAAAACTAAGCATGTCCTCATGCTAAGAATAAAGAAGGACAAGAAAAGGGGTATGAACATTTATTCAATGCAAACTAACTACATGCAACCTATCTATATGAATGCATCCACTTAGTCAAAATAAATTAATTTCCAAGAATACATATACAAACACAAGGGCTAAGGCAATAGCAATCACTCAACCCACAATTGAATTGAATTATTAAAAAGATTTTACAAACTTGCAAGAAAAGGGGTGATCATGGGTGGAAACATGTAATTGAGCAATCGAACCCTCACCGGATGTGTATCCGCTCTAGTCACTCAAGTGTATGGGGATGATTCACTCAATTCTCCCCTAATCATGCTTTCCAAGATTTGTTTTTCATCTAACAATCAACAATTATTTCATGCATGCATACAAATATCATGAGGACTTCCCATAGGTTGTAATGGGGTTAGGGTCAAGGTAGGATGCATATGGTCAAGTGGGCTTGAGATTTGAATCTTTGATTAACTTAAGCTCTCACCAAACACATATAACAACCTATACAACTCTAATACACAACCTAACTACCCATGATTCCCACTTTTTCACTACTCATGCATTCTCTTTTGATTCACATTCCATATGCATTGATTTTTATTGAACTTTACTTCGGGGCATTTTTGTCCCCTTTTTATTTCTTTTTCTCTTTTTTCTTTTTCTATTTTTTTTCTTTATATATATATATATATTCTTTTTTTTTCTCTATCATTTTTTTTAAAGTATATACAAACGTATCAATGCATATGGTTTTACATATTTAATGCATAAGCATGTACCCAACTCCCAAAAATATTCAACAAAATACAAAAGCACACATTTTTTTTTCTCTCAACCAATGTCCCAAGTTTCCCATACCCAATTGATATACACCCTCACTAGCCTAAGCTAATCAAAGATCCAAATTAAGGGATATTTATTGTTTTTCACTTAGGGGTAGTGATGTGCTATAATTAAGAACAAAAGGGATTAAATAGGCTCAATGTTGGTTAACAATGATTGGTGAAAGGTAGGCTATTTGGGTAAGTGAACTAAATGAAATGATGGCCTCAATCATATAAATGCATGTATACATGGAATAATGGACATAAAGAATCAAACAAATCAAAGATTACAATCATAGGAAGAGAATAATGCACACAAGAATGAAAATAAGTGGTTATGTATGGTGTAACCACACAATTAAGCTCAAATCTCACATGCTTATGTTCTTAGCTCAAAAATCATGTTCCACAAAGTATATAATTCAAGCAAGTTCTAAAAAAAAAATTTTTTTTTTCAATTGGGGTGCCCTATAAATAAATCCTTGGATAATATCATGATTTTGACTAAGCTTAATATATACATATGCAATGCAACAAAAAATCCTAAAAGACCTAAAAATGAAATGCAAAAGTATTGGGATTAAAAACTTGTCACCAAAAAATACCGAGCGGTCGGACGACCTCCCCACACTTAAAAGTTTACACCGTCCTCGGTGCACTCAAAGATGAGCAAGGGGTACGGCGACTTTCTGATGCGGGTGGAAACTGTCTCTCAACAAATTTCCTTCGGCAAGTATACCGAATTTGTCGTCAAGTAAAAACTCACAATAGAGTGAGGTCGAATCCCACAGGGATTGATTGATCAAGCAACTTTAATTAGAAGAATGTTCTAGTTGAGCGAATCCAAAATTTGGGTTGAGAGTTGCAAAACATAAAATGGCAGGAATGTAAATAACAGAAAAGTAAATGCTAGAATTAAAGGACTAGAAGTAAATGACTGAAACTAAATTGCAGAATTATAAATGGGAATGGGGGATTTGCTCATAAAATTAAATGGCAGAAATTAAAGAGAATGGGTAAGATCAGAGATGGGGAGTTCATTGGGCTTAGGAGATGTTGCAATTCTCCGGATCAAGTTCATTTTCATCTCTTCCTCAATCAATGCACTCATTGATCTCCTTGGCAATCTTAATTGATTGAATTACAAATTCAATCTCTTAAATCTTGATCAATAGCCAATTCCTTGGTCAATTGCTCATGAGAAGAGATGAAGTATGGTCACTCATTATACCACATGCATTTTCCAAATCAAGTATTGAGAGGGTTATAGTCACATACCCATCCAAACCCAATTTGGTCCAGCATGTAGCTTCTAGTTGACTCTTCAAGTCTTGGGCCTTTGGATCTTGAGTTTGAAGCAGTTCTCTTCTTCATTTGGGCTTGGCTTTACTTGCAGAGAGAAAATGTGAAGTGGGCAGAGACTTTAGCTCAGGACGTTAGGGGTGTTAGCGTTTAGTGAAAATATGAGTTCGAGAACGTTAGTGACAATCAACTTTCTCACTAACGTTCCTAAGTAAAAGCCATGTTAACTTCAACGTTAGTGGCACAAACGTTGCCACTAACGTTGCCTCTAAGTCCTTTGCACACGTTATTGAGACTTAACATTCCCAATAACTTTGAAAAGCCCCCTTTGTTCCCATGTTAGAGCCCACGTTAACTTAGTTAACGTGGCTCTTTAACGTGGGCTTGCCATCCTTCGAGAATGTTAGTGACACTCAACATTGTCACTAATGTTCCAAGGTGCCCCTATGTCTCACGTTAGAGTCCACGTTAACTAGGTTAACGTGGCTTCTAACATGGCCATGCTTAGCCTTCCCCAACGTTAGTGACAATGTTGAGTGTCACTAACGTTGGCCATTCTTTCACTCATCAACGTTAGCTTCCACGTTAACTAAGTTAAAGTGGAGGTTAACGTGTCTCCTTGGGGGGTTGTGTGGTTGCTTCCAACGTTAGTGACAATGTTGGGTGTCACTAATGTTTCGACCACTCTTGCTTCTTACGTTAGCTCCCACGTTAACCAAGTTAACGTGGGAGTTAACGTGGTATATTTCTCCTTAGGC
>NC_029794.2:81886799-81897327 GCF_000816755.2 Arachis ipaensis
CCTTTACTGGCTTTCAGACCTTTATCATGTGCTAAAAACTCAACTTGCTTACATCCCATGAGACTTTTATTCATTGATCCCTTTATTGTCATTTCAGAGCTTATTGGTGTTCTTAGGCTAAGTGCTCTGTAAGGGGGCAACTTTTTAAGATAAGCTTTCAGCCAACACTCCCAAACCAGTTGGTTCAAGGTGCTAGGTGTTGAAGCACCCCTAAGGACTTACTCTCTCAAGTCTCTCCCCCATACATACACACCACAGGCATATAGTTCATTTATTTTCCTTCTTGAGACCTTAGTGTCCAGCACCTCTTTGGGTTACTAAATGTTCTGTGGTGAGGGTTACTCTTGATAATGGACTTTCAGCTGATAATCCCGGGTTAGTTAACCCAAGTTACCAAGGGATAAAGCACCCCTAAGAGCTTATTCATCCAAGTAGATCCCTCACACAGGAACACCACAGACACATATCTTAAGATCAAAACTATTGGTGCCTAGCCTTATTGCTTGCTCTTTTTCTTTTGTTTTTTCACTTTCATTATTCTTTTCTCTTTCTCTTCTTAGGATCTTGTTATATACTTAGTCTCATGAGTATATTCAAAGCAAAGTATTCAGGCCAGATAGTTGTCATCCCACCTTATGGTTGAACCAACTTAGCTAACTTATGATCATACCACAAACCCATGAATGTACTCCATAGTATGAACTCTACTCTGGTCTTTTGAAACATAAACATTCTCTCTTCATTTGATTCAAAAGGAACGAGCATACAAGTAAGTAAAGTAAGGATGCAGTAACATAAAGACTAGCACACAGAGCCCTTCTTCAATACCAAAGACTTAAAAGACAGAATTGAAAAAGGTTTAAACATAACATGGAAGCAAGTTCTATTTCATACAAGATCTTCCTTATTTAAAACATAGAGAAAGGTGGAATAAAGAAGGAACTCCACCACCTTTTACTGTTGTGGATGTCCATGCTCTTTTCCTTGCTTGTCCTCCTTGTTTCCTCTTGCATTTCCTCGCATCCGTGCCAATCTTGCTTGCTTCCAATCCTCAAGTGCCTTCCTCACTGACTCATGACTCTCTTCCACCCTTTGTCTTTCCTCTCATGCTAATTCATCCTTCATTTCTTCATACCTGGCTATTCCTGGATGCAATATTGGCAGCTGTCCCACTAAGTAGCCGAGCCTGGCTTGAGTGTTTATGTGATGTCTTGTTTCGCTCATGTAAACTCCTTCTGCGAATGCCCTTTGCTCGTCCAATAGTTCTGCCTATTCTGCCTGTTCTATTTACTTTTTCACTTGAATATGGTTTGCTTGAAACAGATGGCCAGCTTAGAGCTCTCTGTGGCTTTAAGAATAAGAGGGAAATGGCTCGTGCTCAGAGCTGGTGTACAAGGTTCAATAAGGTTCCACGCTTCAACTTGAAGTGCACGGATGGGTATCATGTTCAATCGAATGGATCTCGGAAAATGTTTGGTCACTATGGTGAGAATCTACTTTCTAAACTGCCCGGATGGAAAAATATAGATCAAGACGGAGGCAGATTTAAAAACAAGGCTTGGGATCATGGATTATATTCTGACAGTCGTCACCCCGGAGCCTGAGACTCTGTTTGAAGCTGCTCAGAAGCTTTACATGCCTAGTTTGGGACCCCGGAGGCTATTGGCATTCCAAGCATTGGTGGAGATTTCTGGATGAATATAAGTAAAAGCCGCCATAGCAGGAAGCTCTTCCAATGTCCAACTTAAGGACTTTAACTAAAAGTGCTAGGTGGGAGACAACTCACCATGGTATGATCGTTCCTTTTGCAATTTTAATTTTATTTAGTTTTGTTTGTTTTTGAATTTTATTTTATTTTATTGAACCTGGAATCATGCATAGCATTCACATTAAGCACTGCATTCTGCATATTGCATTCCGCATTCTGCATAAAAAAAAGGGTGCGCGACGCGACCGCGTCATCCATGCGATCACGTCAATGGCGAAATACACTTTCCACGTGACCGCGTCCTCCACGCGGCCGCGTGACCTGGAAATCAGTGTAAGGATCCAACATCCAGAAAGTTGGGCTGGAATCGTGCGGCCATTGTGCGTCTAGCACAAAATGACCTACGCGATCGCGTGCCTGACGCGATCGCGTCACTTGCACCCAATCAATCCCACACGACCGTGTGAGCGACGCCATCGCGTCGCATGGATTGAACAAATCCCAAAAGGAGACAGAGAGTTGTGCTGGAACGACGTTGGATTCGTGCGTTTAGCACAAATTCCAGCGACGCGATCGCATGCCCAGGCGATCTCGTCTACCCCCTTTTATCCCTTCCATGCGATCGCGCGACCCACGCGATCACGTCACCCCCCATTTCGCACCAGCCACGCAACCGCGTGCCCCATGCGGCCGCATGGATTCAAATTTATAACCCCCCAGGTCACGCGAAACCCTATTATCGCGCCCCCTGAACCCCCTATCCTCCCTTCTCTCTTCTCCAATCCAACCACCACCACCCAGTCACCACCACCGCCACCCCCAGACGCCGCCGACCTCCCAGACGCCGCCGCCATAGGTCTGTTTAATTGCACCGTTCGTGTTTATTGCTTTTTGTTTTCGCAATCCTGCTGCTGCTATGATGTTAGTTCATATGCCGTAATTTCTTATTTCATGCTGCTCTTTACTCTGACTTTTCATGATCATGCTCTTTATATGTAATTGCAGCTTTATTTTTGATTCATATGAACTATTCTGTGCTGTTTATTTTCTGGGACAGTCCATTTTTAGCCGGAATGCTGCCCAAATTTCTTTAAAATATTTCCCTTCATGTCTTGGTTTTGGCATTTTCAACTGTGCTTTCCTTATATTTCACCAAACCAATTCATGAATGCTTAGGCACGCATTCTTATTTTCTTTGATCTCCTGGTTCTAAATTGTAATTTTGATGTTTGATTCTATTTTTTTTATTTCTATATCTATCTGAATCATCATCCACTTGTTTTCCTTGTTTGGTTTTGAGTTACTTATCACTTCTAATTGTGAATGCTTGTTACTTAAAAAACTTATCCTTATGCCACTTACCTTAACCCATTTTTCACTAACTCACTAATTCTAATTTTCTGACACTCTTTTTCAATTCTAACCAAACTCACCTTTTAAAATCTCTTTTCTGGTTTTTCACTTTCTTTTAACTTTCTAACCATGGCATACTGATAATTTTTCCTACTTAACATGCCTTCTATTACATTTTGGATTGTGAATTCTTCCTTTCAAACTTTTCACTCCTATACAATCCTTAATGCACATTCACTTAACTCATTTACCTCATTCTAATTCTCCTTTGCCACTTTGTGTTTCTTTTGACTATTTGCCTATTTGTTTTCCTATTTTTATTATATCCTGGTTTTCTATTTTTCAAGATGTCAGATTCCCAGAGAAAGGGAAAAGAAAAGGCTACCACTGGCAAACGTAAAAGAGGAGAATCATCTTTGTCTATCATAGATCTCATGCATGATGCCTCCTGGCAGGAGAAAAACTTCACCCTGCAGGAGAAGGCCGACCAGCTACTTCCCGCCACTGATCCGATTAAATTTGCCAACCGATACTGTGAGCTTAAGTATCCGGTGTTTGAAACCTCTAGGAACCTATACCTGGAGAGAACTTTGAAGATCCCAGAAGAACTCCAGCAATACACCTCTGATCAAATCAAACAAAGAGGCTGGTTCTTCCTGGAGAGAAATCTGACAGAGGTCAATGTATCTTGGGTTAGAGAATTCTACTGCAACTACTTCAAAACTTCCCTAGATGCAGTGAACCTCAGAGGGAAGCAGATTCTGGTTACTGAAGAGGCAATTGAAGATGTTCTGAAGCTTCTGCCTAAATCTGATCAGCCAGTCCATAGAAGATGTTCTGAAACTTCTGCCTAAGACTGATCAGACAGATGGTTATCAGAAAGCTAAGGAGGATATACGCTTTATGCGATTTGACTGGGATGCAGTAAAGGCGAGGATCGCCCTTGACCCGACAGTTCCTTGGATCATGGGTCAGAACACCACCATGCCCAAGGGAATCAAGCGGATTTACCTGAACGATGAGGCTCGGCTATGGCATCAAATATTCAGCAACTACATTATGCCGAGTACTCACGAGACTGAGATACCAGCCGCTATGATCACCCTACTTTGGTGTGTGATGGAGGGTAAGGACCTATACCTGCCACGCTTTATCCGGCACTATATGGCCAGGGTCCACGTCCGAGGCACTCTTCCCTTTCCCTATTTGGTTACACAGCTGGGCCGTCGAGCTGACGTGCCATGGGATGATGCTGATGTGAGGCCACTTGCTGCAGAATGCAAGAAGATTATCCCGCACAGCATGAACTTTCTGGCCTTGGGCTACAGACCTCCATTCCTGACTGCCACTGCTGAGACAGCCACACCTTCTGCCGGCCCCTCTTCCTCCACAGCCACACCTGCGACCACCACTGCACCTCCACCTGCCCCAGAGCCCATCTATCATCTAGTGCACCGCTTGTTTCGACGACTTGACCAGATGGAGCATCGCAACAAGCGACGCTATGAGCACCTAAAGCTGATGATACGCTCTGGCGACATCCCCTCCGAGCTTGACACACCATCCGAGGCATTTGAGGAGGAGGCAGATGATCCTGAGGCTGAGACCCATCCCCAGGGAGAGACAGAGCAGGCAGGCATAGAGCAGGCTGTACCACAGGCAGAGGTTCCACATCAGATTCAGGCTGCAGATCCTGAGATCCTTATCCAGACAGCACCTCCTTTGCAGCAGCCAGTTCCTCAAACCACCACCACAGAGACTCCAGCTCCATTCCTTCCAGTGATGACACTTCTTCACACCCCGCTTGACTGAGCTTCAGGGACGATGCTACATTTTAAGTGTGGGGAGGTCGCCATCTCTGGCGTTTCTTTTTTGGTGAACCACTACATACTCTTTTCTTTTATTTTGGCTATTTTTTTGTATTTTTCTCTTTATTTTTATTTTTATTTTCTGAGTACTTATACACTACTACTTTTATGTATTTTCATTCTATTTCTGCATTTTGCACTTTAGTTCATATTTTAGTTATTTAGTTTAGCTTGTAATTCTAACTTATTAGTTATAAAAAATGTGGATTAATTAGTGTAGTTTACCCTTTTTAGCATAAGATAGCTTAGTTAAAATTGAAAATATAAAAAGGAAGTAAACTAGAGACTTTAACAGAATTAAAACAATCCACACACCTTGTATATATAGCATTACATGTTAGTTAGTTAACAACATTTCATCAAGGAGAAACATTAGAACTTTAAAGCCACCTTAAGTTTTACATTGAGAATAATGGGAATTTTTAACTAAACCTGCATGACATACATAACTGATAAATGATTTTTGAGCTAGAGAACATACAGCCTGTGAGTTTTGAGCTTAATTGTACGGTTACATTCAAACTATAATTTTTATTCCTGTGTGTTCTGCCTTTCTTTTATATTCTGATGTTCTTTACTTTGTTTTAATCTATATGTCCGATTATAGAATATAAAGATACATACCAAGAGAGTGACTGAGGCCATTGTTTGATTTTAGCTCACTTTATCCCAAAATAGCCTACCTTTCACATCACCCTTGTTAGCCCCCTTGAGCCTTTAAATCCCTTTTTTATTCTATAAACCACATTACTAGCCTTAAGCAAAAAAACAAATAAAAATCCCAAGTTGAATTCTTGGTTAGCTTAAGATAGAAAATCTTGTATAGTTTGAAATGTGGGAAACCTATTGGGAATATGGATGATAAAAATAAAAGGTAGCAGAGTTGAAAAGAACAAAAATAAATCAAAATGAGAATTTTTGGGAAGCATGCTCATGAGAAATCAAATTGAAAGAATTACCATGTTCTTTCAAAAAAAAAAAAGAGAGAGTTATTTATTTTTCAAGTATATGAATAAGGGGATACAAAAGAATTCTCCAAATGCAAAAATAAAAGCAATGCACATGGGATAAAAATAAAAATTGAAACATGAGCATGTAACATCAAAAGTGGGAAAAGATGGGAAAACAGATAAAGTAGTTTTTACTAAGTATATATGTTAGGTGAGATCTTAGTCTAATTGAGGATTCACTTATTAGCTCACTTAGCCTTATACATATATCCTTACCTTTACCTTGGCCCCATTACAACCTTAATTAAAGACTTCATGATTTTTGGTATGTCTATATTCTATAATTATTGATTGATTAGATGAAGAACAAAGTTATAGAAAGGAAGAATAAAAAGAAGAATAGAGTGATTAACCCAATAAACACTGAGTGACTAGAGAGTAAACACAAATCCAGTGAGGGTTCAATAGCTCATTAACATTTATCTCTGTTTAAATTATTTAATTGTCTTGCATATTTGTAAAATGCTTTTCTCTCCCATCTCAATTGTAAAGGCACTGTATTACTATCTAAGGTTAGGCTATATATATATATATATATATATATATATATATATATATATTTGAGTGATTTATTCAACCCTTTACCCACTTATTCATATTAATTGCATGGTTTTACTTTCCCTTCCTTATTATGTGATGTATGTGAAAAACATGTTTCCTATGCTTTTAAATTAATTATTTTAATTACCTTTATTTCCATTCAATGCCGTGATTAGTGTGTTGAGTAGTTTCAGATCCTCTAAGGCAGGAATGACTTAAAGGATGGAAAGGAAACATACAAAAATGGAAGGAAAGCGCAAAACGAAGTTTCTGAAGAAACTGGCATCCACGCGATCGCGTGGGCGACGCGGACGCATGCCAAGCGCAAATCAACAGCGACGCGGCCGCATGACTGATGAGTATTTTGGTGGAAAAATGAATTTCTCCCAAAACACACAAATCTAACCAGCAAGTGCACCGGGTCGCATCAAGTAATAATAACTCACGGGAGTGAGGTCGATCCCACAGGGATTGAAGGATTGAGCAATTTTTAGTTTAGTGGTTGATTTAGTCAAGCGAATCAAGATTTGGTTGAGTGATTTGTGATTTGCAGAAATTAAATTGCATGGAAAGTAAAGGGAATGGGTAAATTGCATGAAATTAAAGAGAGCAAGAAATTAAAGTGCTGAATCTTAAAGAACAAGAAATTAAATGGCAGAAACTTAGAATGCAAGAAATGTAAACGGCTGGGATTGTAAAGGGAATTGGGGATTGGATTTGCAGAATTTAAACAAGGAAAAGTAAATTGCATCAAACAGAAGAGTAAAAGAGTGTTTGGGGTGAATCGGATCTGAAGCAAAACAAGTAAATGAACATGAAAAGCAAAAACAGAATGTAAATTGGAATTTCAGATCTCAGGGGTCCAGAGACTAGAAAACCAGGTCTAGATCTCACTACCTTCCTTGATCCAACAAGAACAATTGCAAGGGAAATGTAAATTGCAAAGAAAGTAGATGAAGAACAATTAACCGAAACTGAAATTCAATTAAGCAGTAAATAAACAGAGAGATCCAAGGATGAGATTGAAACAGAATTTCTTCAATTCTTCAACCCAAGATCCAAGACAGTTGTAATTGAAATTGAAAGCAATAAAACTCAGAGGAAGAGAATGGAATTCTCCTTCCCCGAAACTAAGAAATTAAAGATCACTCAATATCCAAAGCTCTCCGAAAACTATTCTGAAAACTCAAAAGGAAAGCTCCCCTAAGAACTTGAATTCTATCCTATTTATACACTTTCTTCAAATGATCTTCAAGCCTTGAGTTGGGCCTTTGCTCTTGATGGAATTGGGTTGAGAGAGGCCTTGGTTGATTGCTCTTGGAGTTTGGAGAGGAACCAAAGTGAACCAAGTGAACCGGGTTGGAGTTTTGCAAAAGTTTGAGTAAAAGTTTGAGCAAAAGTTTGAGGCTAACTTTTGGTCCAGCTTTTTGCTTCCTGGTTCATTTTCACTTATTCCATTGTCCTCTCTTTACTCCTAGCCATTCCTTCTTGCTTCAACCTTTCTCCAAGCTTTCTTCACCTATTATTAATCAACTAAACACATCAAAGCTATGCTTAAAATCATGAGATATTCATTTTATCATAATATGTGACAATTATAGCCTAAAACCTCATGAAATCGCATGAATTCATACATGGTTGATTAAATCAAAGGAAACATGAAAATCTACCCAATTGGCTTTCTTTTGGCTCAAGAAAGCGCGTAATTCAATTGAAAACAAAAGAAAAAGGCTAGTGAAACTAGGCTAAGATGACTTGTCATCAATGACTGACTCAACCGCGCGCCTTAAGCAGAACACATATGACGCGGCCACATGACCGACACGACCGTGTGACAAAAAAAGCTCCGAATGACGCGACCGCGTGTCCCACGCTGACGTGTGACAAAGGCCACGCACCATAAATTGCAAAAAATGCTCATAGCGAATTCTGAAGTCCTTTTTGGCCCAAATCCAAGTCTAGAAGGCATAGACCAGAGGTTATGAAGTGAGGGAGTGCATCCGTTCAAAGAGAGCTCGCCAATTTAGTTACTTTCCATGATTTAGATTTAGTTTGGAGAGAGTTTCTCTCCTCTCTCTTGAGGATTAGGATTTAGATTTAGGATTTTTATTCGCTTTCAGGATTATCTCTTTTGGTCAGGTTCAATATTCCTTTTAATTACTTTTGCAAGTTACTTTATGAATCCTTTCATGTTACAGATCACTCTTTTATTAATGTTATTTGAGATATTTCAGTTTAATATTGATTTCTTTTATTTATGCTATTGTTGCTTTTACTCTGAAGACATTTTTATTCCAGTAGATTTACTTCCCCTTTTGGTTTTGGTTAAGAAATCAGTAACTCAGGAGTTGTCAAACTCAAACACGATTGATAATTGTTATCTTCTTAATTGAATTGAACTTCAATAATCCCAATCTTTTATTAGGAAAAAAATAGGATCCGAAGATCAAACCAATTAATCCCTTGACCTTCCTTTATATTAGTAAAGGCTAACGAAGTAGAATTAAGATTCAATTATTATCATCATTGATAAGGATAGCCAGGATAGGACCTCTAATTTCTCATACCTTGCCAAAAGTTTGCTTTACAGTATTTATTTATTTTTAATTGCCATTTAAATTATTTGTCATATTTGTTCCTCATTCTTGAAACCCCAAATTTACAATCTCCATAACCAATAATAAGAACATACTTCCCTGCAGTTCCTTGAGAAGACGACCCGAGGTTTGAATACTTCGGTTATCAATTTTTAAGGGGTTTGTTACTTGTGACAACCAAAACGTTTGCACGAAAGGGATTTTTGCTGGTTTAGAAACTATATTTACAACGCGACTGTTTTTTATGACATTCTTTACTGGCAAAAAATCCTGTTCGTCAGAGCGTCGCAACAAGCGGCGCTATGAGCACCTAAAGTTGATGATCCAATCCAGCAGCGACATCCCCTCCGAGCCTGACACCCCATCTGATACATCTGAGGCGGAGGCGAGTGATCATGCGGAGGAGACACATGCCCAGGCTGCGCAGGCAGGACCAGAGCAGGCTGCGCCACAGCAGGAGGAGCCACACCAGATACAGGCCGCCGATCCAGAGATTCCTATACAATCAGAGCTTCCACTGCAGCAGACAGATCCTCCTACCCTTATCCAGTCTGCAGATCTTCAGGCCACCACAGAGACTCCCGACGATGCTTTATTTTAAGTGTGGGGTGGTCGCCATCTCTGGCGTATCTTTTTGGTGAACCACTACAGACTCTTTTATCTTAATTTGTTTATTTTTCTGTATTTTTATCTTTACTTTTATTTTTTAGTACTTATACATTGTTCTTTTCATGTTTTTTTACTTTATTTCCACATTTTTCACTTTAGTTCATATTTTAGCCATTTAGTTTAGTTTGCAATTCTAAACTTATTAGTTATAGAATACGTGGATTAATTAGTATAGTTTACCCGTTTAGCATATAATAGTTTGGTTCAATTGAAAATAAAAGGAGTAAACCAGAAACTTTAGTAAATTAAAACAATCCACACACCTTGTATATATAGCACAACATGTTAGTTAGTTAACAACATTTCATCAAGGAACAACACTAAGATTTTAAGGGCCACCCTAAAATTTACATTGAGAATAATGGGAACTCTTAATTTTTACTCGCATGACATGTATAACTGATATATGATTTTTGAGCTGGAGAACACACAGCCTGTGAGTTTTGAGCTTAATTGTATGGTTGCATTCAGACCATAAATTTCATTCCTGTGTGTTTTACTCTTTACTTTGTTTTAATCTATATGTCCAATTATAGAATATAGATACATACCAAGAGATGATTGAGGCCATCATTTGAATTTTTCCTCACTTATCCCAAATTAGCCTACCTTTTACATCACCCTTGTTAGCCCCCTTAAGCTTTTTAATCCCCTCTTGCTCTATAAACCACATTACCAGCCTTAAGCAGAAAAACAAAATAAAAATCCCAAGTTGAATCCTTGGTTAGCTTAAGATAGAAATTGTGTATTGTTTAAGTGTGGGGAATTTTATGGGAACATGGG
>NC_029794.2:81899590-81914829 GCF_000816755.2 Arachis ipaensis
CCAAGTTGAATCCTTGGTTAGCTTAAGATAGAAATTGTGTATTGTTTAAGTGTGGGGAATTTTATGGGAACATGGGATGATAGAAACAAAGTAGGAATTTAAAAAGAGTAAGCTATTTCAAAAACAAAAATTTGGGAAGCATGCTCATGTGAGATCAAAACAATGGGATTACCATGTGCATTGATTTTAAAAAAAATATATAAAATTTTATATTTTCAGTATTTAAATAAGGGAATATACAAAAATTTTCCGATTGCAAAATAAAGAGAATCAATGCACATGGGACAAAATTAAATTTAATGCATGAGTTGCAATACAAAGTGGAAAAATTTGGGCGATTAGGTTAAGGAACTTTAGAATTATGTACAGTATGTATGTTAGGTGAGATCTTAGACTAATCAAGGATTTGCTTATTAGCTCACTTAGCCTTATACATATACCCTTACCTTTACCTTGGCCCCATTACAACCTTGAATAAGACCTCATGATTTTTGTATATCTGTATTCTGTAATTGTTGATTGGTTAAATGAAGAACAAAGTTATAGAAAGTAAGGATAGAAAAGAATAGAGTGATTAACCCAATAAACACTGAGTGACTAGAGAGTAAACACAAAATTCAGTGAGGGTTCAATAGCTCATCACCATATATCTCTGCTTAAATTGTTAATTGTCTTGCAAGTTTGTGAAATATTTTTACCCATCTCAATTGTAAAGGTGCTTTAACATTTTCTGGCTATGCATATATGATTCCTTGAGGATATGAATTAACCTAACTACATGTAAGCTTTATATACAAGTAAATAATAATTAGAATTGCATGATTCATTTAGGTAGTTGCATTTAGAATAGAATGCATTGCATGAGATTTCACCACTTTAACCTTACCTTATTCTTTATCTTGGATTTAGCATGAGGACATGCTATTGTTTAAGTGTGGGGAGGTTGATAAACCCATATTTCATGATATATTTTGTGCTCAATTTAAGTGATTTATTCAACCCTTCACCCACTTATTCATGTGAAATTGCATGGTTTTACTTTCCCTTCATTATTATGTGATATATGTGAAAAACATGTTTCCTATGCTTTAAAAATAATTATTTTAATTACCTTTTATTACCATTCGATGCCGTGATTTGTGTGTTGAGTATTTTCTGATCTCCTAAGGCAGGAATGATTTAAAGGATGGAAAGAAAACATACAAAAATGGAAGGAAAGCACAAAATAGAGTTTTTGAAAAAACTGGAAGCGACGCGAACGCATGGACGATGCAGCCGCGTGCCTAGCGCGAAAAGGCAGTGACGCGAACGCGTGACTAACGCGGACGCGCGCGTTGAGCAGAACGCAGATGACGCGTACGCGTGACCAAAGCGAACGTATGACAAGGAAAACTCCCAGATGACGCGACCGCGTGACCTACGCGGACGCGTGACAAACGCCATGCACCAGAAACTGCAGAAAATGCTCCCAACGATTTCTGAAACCCTTTTTGGCCTAGATCCAAGTACATAAAGCACAGATTAGAGTTTATAAAGTGGGGGAATGCATCCATTCAGGAGGAGGCCTTCAATTGTTCACTTTTCATAGTTTAGATGTAGTTTTTAGAGAGAGAGGTTCTCTCCTCTCTCTTGGGTTTTAGGATTAGGATTCCTCTTAAAGGATTTAGGATTTCAACTCTTCATCAGGTTCAATATTTCTTTTACTTTATATTTCTCTTTTACTTTCAGATACTTTAATGCTCTCTTTATGTTTATATTGATTTTCTCTTATTAATGCAATTGAGGTATTTCAGATTTATGATTCTTGTTTAGCTTTTTATATTCTTGGCTTTAATTGATTAACTAGAGGCTCTTGAGTTATCAACTTATCGTGATTGGTTGTTATGTCGGCTAATTGACTGGAATTCCACTAACTCTAGTCTTTCCTTAGGAGTTGGCTAGGACTTGGGAATCTAACTAATTAGTTCACTTGACTTTCCCTTGCTTTCGTAAAGGTTAACTAAGTGGGATTAACTTCAATTCTCATAGGAGTAACTAGGATAGGACTTCCGAATTTTCATACCTTGCCAAGAGTTTATTTTACAGTTATTTATTTATTTTACTTGTCGTTTAAATTACTTGTTCCTTACTTTCAAAACCACCAATTTATAAAACTCATAACCAATAATAAGAACACCTCCCTGCAGTTCCTTGAGAAGACAACCCGAGGTTTAAATAATTCGGTTATCAATTTTAAAGGGGTTTGTTACTTGTGACAACCAAAAAGTTTGTACGAAAGGATTTTCTGTTGGTTTAGAATCTATACTTACAACGCGATCATATTTTTATATTTCTTTACCAATAGAAAAACCGATCGTCAGTTATGTCCATATTTGTCCGAGGTATTTGATTAGTAACCCATTTTTCCTTTTTCTTACTGTAGGACTAGTTGGCCTATGTCTTCTCGCAAAAACATTGTCGAGATGTCTTCCAAAGTCCCTGAGGGCATGTCTGACTGGCTGGACTCCCTTGTTTTGATGTGTGTTTCTGTGGTGAAATCTGAATATTGCGTGCAACTTAGGAGGCATCACCGAATTAGTAGTAATAGAGATCAGGAGAAGAATTATGAGGTGGTAGCGCCTGATCCAGATGAGAGGGTTTGTTTTCCTTCTCTGACTCAGGGGGAACGTCCTTTCTTTTACGCTTATGATTACTTTTTTAGCCAAATGAACATCACCATTCCTTTTACTTCCTTTGAGACTGACTTGTTGTGGTCCTGTAATGTAGCCCCGTACCAACTCCATCCGAACTTGTGGGGTTTCATAAAGATCTTTCAATTGTTATGTCAGGAACTAAATGTCCGACCTGCTCAAACTCTCTTTCTTTATCTTTCTGTGTTGACAAAACCTGGAATGGACAAGAAGATGGCTTCCAGGGTTTCTTTCTTCTTCAAGAATTATTACTTCAATGTCCGAGCTATTGAAGGATCTCGGCCTTTCTTCTTGGAACAGAATAATAAACCTGACTTCCTCTTATGCTGGCTAAAGAATGTGGTAGTGTCTAGGTATTCGTGGGAGATGTTGGATGAGGTCGAGCAGGTCTTTGTACATGTACTGGAGGAAAATTGGGGGGAGCCTCCCCATCTTGATACAAAGAGGTTCTTGGGGAATCCCTCCCTCCTCCGAGCTAAATTGGGTAGCTGACGATTTCTTCTTAGCCTTGTCTTTATTTTGTTTGTTTTGTCAATACATCCCTTTATCATTTGTAACTCTGGCCTTTGCTGTTTTCTTTTTTCAGAGATAGTAAAGACCACTGATGGTATGAAGGCTTTTAAGAGGGCGAGAAAGGCTACCACGGCTCAAAACATTTTGGCCAAAGGTTATGGGGAAGAATCTTCAAAGGGTACCTAGGGGAAGTCGACCTCGGATACTTCTGGGTCGAGAAAAGTCATACCAACTCCCCAGGTTTGCCTGGTTGCTTCTTATCCATCCCAATTGACCTCTGGTGCTGCCTCTCCCTCTGCTGCCAGCCCTCCTCCTAAGAAACAGAAGACTACTGAGCCTTATGACCTGGATGCCCCTGATTTCGATGTTGTGGGATTTGTTGATAACCAAATCGCTCCATATGGCCGACTTTCCATGGACGATGTGTCCATCCTGTGCCATCTGAATTTTATCACCAGCGCTAGTGTTCAGATGGCTCACATGGGTGCGGCCTTGTTTCGTACTATCCAGGAATCTCCTGTTCATGCTACTAAAGCCTTTATAGAGGATGCCAAATCCGAGTTTAATAGGATTAAGGCTTTGAAGGAAGAATTGGATGCTAAGGTGATCAAGCTAGAACTCGATATTGAGAAGGAGAAATCCGGAGCGGTTGCTGCAGAAGCTGCTACAAATCTGGCCAAGGAAATGGCCAAGCAGTCGAAGAATAGTTATACCCGTACATATGGCGATTTGTTGGAGGTTAGAGAGAGACTTGAATCTGCCTATGCTGACTATGCTGAGCTCCAGGGTCATCTTATAGGCAGTGTGACGGATGCGTATGAGAACCTAAAAGCTCAGGTCTAAGTTCTTGCTCCTGAGCTTGACCTGAGTCTTTTTAGTGTGGATAATGTTGTTGAGAATGGTAAAATTGTGCCAGTCCCAGATGAGGATGAGGAGGATGGTCCTCACCCTGAGCCGTCGACCAAAGCTACTGCTGTGCCGACTTCTTCGACTTTTGCTGTTGAGGCCGGCTGCCCTGAGTCTGATCCTGATGTCTAAATTCTGAATCGGGAGGACAAAACTGTAGATGCGGTTCCTATTAAGACTATTCCTCCTTCAACCACTCAGAGTGCTGCCTCGGAGGAAAACTTGGATTCCTTGTGACTTTTCTTGATGTATTTTGTATAGCCCGGTTTGTGGGTCTTTTAGACTTCTGATTTTGTAATTAGGCCCGGTGTGGCTTTGACATTTTAGTTGCTTTTCTAAGTAACTTTATTTAGAAAAAAACAACTGCTTTCGAACTCTTGAGGTCACCTTTTAGGTGGCCTCTTGAATCTTTATGATAGTAGCTTTGCTTTTCTCGATATGCTTGCAATATTTTGACACTTCTAGGAATCTTTAGAGTGTTTGAAACTTTGCTTTCTGACCTCTTTCGATTTCCTTTAAGTTTGTTCATTTCCTGCTTTAGTCGAAGTGACTTTTAAGGCTAGCTTTGTTTGATGACTTGCTAGTGTTCTTCATGGAACCTTTTTCAGTCTGAATAATTCTGATAGCTTTTCGTGAGGTCGTGGCTTTTTAGGTCGAGCTGTGTTTCTTCTAGCACACGCCTTTTGTGGGTCTGACTTCTTTTGTCGACTCTTTTCGAGTTATTTGTAGTAATCCATTTTTAGTCAGGGCTGGCCAGGCCTCTTTCTATGGATTACTTTTTTATAACTTTGTCGCTTTAAGTAGTCTGGTCCGACTTCTTCATGCCGGTCCATCCTAAGTTATTTTTAGTAATCCATTTTTTCTCAGACCTTGTCAGGCCTCTTTTTATGGTTTACTTTTTATAACTTTTTGTCGCTTTAATGTCGATTGGTCCGACTTCTTCATATCAGTCCCTTCTAAGTTATTTTTAGCAATCCATTTTTTCTCAGACCTCGTCAGGCCTCTTTCTATGGATTACTTTTTATAACTTTTTGTCGCTTGAATGTCGATTTGTCCGACTTCTTCATGTCGGTCCCTTCTAAGTTATTTTTAGTAATCCATTTTTTCTCAAACCTTGTCAGGCATCTTTCTATGGATTACTTTTCATAACTTTGTGTCGCTTTAATCTATTTTTATCGCTTTTTCATCTTGCCAATTTTGTAGAAATCGAACGGTGAGCTAGTTCTCACTTGGCTGACCTTGTCGAAGTCAGGTGGTGAATTTGGTTTTCACCTTGCCGACCTTTGTAGAAATTTAGACGATGAATTCGATTTTCATCGTGGTTGGGTGGTGAATTTGGTTTTCACCTTGCTGACCTGTAGCTTTGTAATCGGGCGATGAATTTTTGCGTTCAGATTAATGCGTCTTGGTAGAGAAACTTTGTAGAGAATCTGAAAAGTTTTATTCAAATAGAAAGTAGAGATATAGGCAGACAAAATATGTACATATGGGTGCTTACCCTTCTAAGTCAGGTAATTTTGCGGATCTTGACTTGGTGCCTCGTTAAAAAACCTTTTCAGGAAAAAGAGTGCACCTTGTCCTAAGATCTTTTGTTACCTCCTAACTATAATACCTTCTTAGGTTGCAGGCATGCCATGACCTTGGTAGCTCTTTCCCCTCGAGTTCGGACACCCTATAGTAGCCTTTTCCCAATACCTCAGTGACTCGGTAGGGTCTTTTCCAGTTAGCTGCTAGCTTTCCTTCTCCTGGCCGACCTGTTTCGATGTCATTTCGGATTAAAATGAGGTCATTGTTAGCGAAACTTCACTGGACGACTCTCTAATTGTATCTTGAGGCCATTCAATGTTTTAACGCCTCTTCCCTAATCCGAGCTCTTTCTCGGATTTCTGGAAGTAGGTCGAGATCTTTCTTTTGATTTTGGGAGTTGGCCTCTTCATCGTAGTAGATCATTCTGGGGGATCCTTCTTCGATTTCTACCGGGATCATTGCCTCCATTCCGTAGGCCAACCGAAAAGATGATACCCTTGTGGTGGAGTGTGGAGTTGTCCGATATGCCCATAGGACTTGTGGGAGCTCTTCAGCCCAAGCTCCCTTTGCATCCTGTAGTCTCCATTTTAGCCCAGCCAATATGACTTTGTTAGCTGCTTCTGCTTGTCCATTAGCTTGTGGATGTTCTACGGATGTGAATTGGTTCTTTATTTTCAAGTCTACTACCAACTTCCTGAAGCCTATGTTCGTAAATTGAGTTCCATTTTCTGTGTTGATGGAGTAAGAGACCCCAAACCTTGTAACAATATTTCTGTACAAGAACTTCCAACTTCTTTGGGTAGTGGCATTAGCTAAGGGCTCTGCCTCAATCCATTTTGTGAAGTAATCTACCCCTACGATGAGGAACTTGACTTGTCTTGATCCCTGGGGAAAGGGTCCTAAGAGGTCAAGTCCCAATTTTGTGAATGGCTAGGGTGATGTTACGCTAATGAGCTCTTCTGGTGGGGAGATGTGAAAGTTAGCATGTTTCTGACATGGTGGGCATGTTTTAACGAACTCGGTTGCCTCTTTTTGCAAAGTCGGCCAAAAGAACCCTGCTCGAAGTACATTCTTGGAGAGAGCTCGTGTCTCAAGTTGATTGCCATATATGCCACTATGTATCTCTTCTAGAACCTTTTTTGTGTTAGAGGTCGGCACGTATTTTAATAGGGGTGTTGAAATCCCTCTCTTGTATAGGATGTTGTTTATGATGGTGTAGTGTTGTGCCTCTCGTCTTAGTCTCTTCGCCTCCTTCTTATCTGTAGGGAGCGTCTCTGACTTGAGGTAGTTGATTATGGGGGTTATCCATCCCTGATCTTGACTTGATATGGCTAGGACCTTTTCTTCGTCCAAAATTGATGAATTCTGCAGTGTTTCCTGGATGAGGCTCTTATTATTGCCCCCTGGTTTGGTGCTGGCCAATTTTGAGATTGCATCAGCTCGAGCATTCTGTTCCCGAGGTATGTGGCGAACCTCATATTCTCCGAGTGTCCGAGCTGTTCCCTGGTTTTGTCCAGGTATTTTTTCATGGTAGGGTCCTTAGCCTGGTAGCTTTCTACTATTTGTGAAGTGACTACTTAGGAGTCGCTGAAAATGATGAGCTTTTGAACTCTGACTTCCTTGGCCAGCCTCAAACCAGCTAGTAATGCCTCATACTCGGCCTGGTTGTTTGAAGCGGGAAACTCGAATTTTAAGGAGAGTTCGATTTGGGTTCCCTGATCGCTTTCTATTATCACACCTGTACCACTCCTAGTTTTATTTGAAGAGCCATCTGCATAGAGGTTCCATTTTGTAGGAGTTCCCGGGGTGTCGGTGTATTTAGCGATGAAGTCTGCTAAATACTGAGACTTAATTGCAGTCCGAGCTTCATATTGTAGATCGAATTCAGATAGCTCGATTGCCCACTGTAGAATTCTTCCAGCTAAGTCTGTCTTCTATAGAATGCCTCTTATGGGTTGGTTGGTCCTAACCTTGATGGTGTGAGCTTGAAAATATAGGCGAAGTCGTCGAGAAGTTAGTATCAGGGCATAGGCAAACTTTTCTATCTTTTCATAGTTTAGTTCAACCCCTTGTAGGGCTTTGCTGATAAAGTAGATGGGTTGTTGCCCTTTTTCGTTTTCTCTGACTAATGCTGAGGCTATCGCCCGACTTCCCACTGCGAGGTATAATATGAGTGGTTCTCCCTCCCGTGGCTGGGTAAGGATGGGTGGTTGTCCCAGGAAGTTTTTGAAATCCTGGAAGGCTTTTTCGCACTCTGCTATCCATTCAAACCTTTTTTCCTTCCTTAGTGTGGCATAAAAGGGGAGGGATCTTATGGCCGATCCGGCTAGAAATCCGGACAAAGCTGCCAGTCTTCTGTTGAGTTGTTGTACTTCTTTGACGCATGTCAGACTTTTCATGTTGAGTATAGCCCGGCATTTTTCTGGGTTTGCCTCAATTCGTCGTTGTGTTAGCATGAAACCCAGGAATTTGCCAGCTTCTACAGCAAAAGGTGCATTTTGCGGGATTAAGTCGCATACCATGCTTCCTTATGGTATCAAAAACTTTGGTGAGGTCGGTCAGTAATGATTCCTCGCTTTGTGTTTTTACCAACATGTTGTCCACATACATCTCCATGAATTTCCCGATGTGTTCTGCGAAGACTTTGTTCATCAATCTTTGGTAAGTAACTCCTGCATTTTTTAGCCCGAATGGCATGACGACGTAATAGTAATTTGCCTTTGGGGTTAGGAATGAGGTCTTTTCTTGATCAGGCTGGTACATCAGGATTTGATTGTATCCTGAGTAGGCATCCATGAATGAGAGGTATTTGTATCTGGAGGAGGCATCCACTAAAGTGTCGATGTTTGGGAGTGGATAGGGATCTTTTGGGCAGGCTTTATTGAGATCGGTGTAGTCGGTGCACATCTGCCACTTCCCGTTTGACTTTTTTACCAAGACGACGTTGGCTAGCCATAGTGGGTACTTGACTTCTCTTATAAATCCTGCCTCCAGTAGGGCATTTACCTGTTCTTCCATGGCTTGGGATCTTTCTGGTCCGAGTTTCCTACGCTTCTGCTGTACTGGCCGAGCTCCTGGGTATACTGCTAGTTTATGGCACATCATTTTGGGGTCTATGCCCGGCATGTCTGCGGCCTTTCATGCAAAGAGGTCGGCATTATCCTTCAAGAACTGTATCAGCGGCTCTTTTATATCTCTCTACAAGGTCGCCCCGATATTTATCGTCTTATCTGGAACATCCCCGATTTGGACTTCCTCTATCTCACCCTCAGGCTGCAGACGAAGTTCTTCCTGACCTCAAACTCCTCCGAGCTCGATGGTGTTGATTTCTTCTCCTTTGCCTCAAAGGTTTAGACTTTTGTTGTAATATCGTCGCATGATTTTCTGGTCTCCTTTTATCATGGCAATCCCTTCTAAAGTCGGAAATTTCATGCATAGATGTGGAGTCGAAACTACTGTGGCAAGCTGATTCAATGTTGTCCGACCTATCAGGGCGTTGTATGCTGAGCTCACGTCGACTACAATGTAGTCTATGTTAAGTGTCCTTGATCGGGTTCCCTTTTCGAAGGTCGTGTGTAGTGAGATATATCCAAGTGGTTGGATTGGAGTGTCGCCTACTCCAAACAGACTGTTCGGATATGCCTTGAGCTTTTTTTCTTGTAAGCCGAGTTTGTCGAAAGTGGGTTTAAACAAGATATCTGCTGAGCTTCCTTGGTCCACCAATGTACGATGGAGATTAGCATTGGCTAATATGATAGTAATGACCATGGGATCATCATGTCCCAGGAGGATGCCTGCCGCATCCTCCTGGGTGAAGGTAATAGTGGGGAGGTCGGGTAATCCTTCTCCTTCAACATGATATATTTCTTTAAGGTGCCTCTTACGAGATGATTTTGAGATTTCTCCTCCCGTGAATCCTCCATTTATCATATGAACGTGCCTCTCTGGGGTATGAGGTGGTCACTCTGCTCGTCCAATCTCTTCGTCTCTTCTTCTTTTCCTGGGTTCCTCCGTTTTACTAGCTAAGTATCGATCTAGTCGCCCCTTTCCTACCAGTTTTTCTATGACATTTTTCAAGTCGAAGCACTCGTTGGTCGGATGTCCGTAGATTCGGTGGTATTCACAGTATTCTCTCCGATTTTCTCCTCCTTTTTTGCTTTTAAGAGGGTGAGGTGGTGGGATCTTTTCCGTGTGACATACTTCTCAGAAAACATCCACAAGAGACACTCGAAGAGGGCTATAACTGTGGTATTTTTTAGGCTTCTATCCATGGTGATCTTCTTTTTTCTTGGACTCTTTATCCTTATCCCCAGAGGGGTAGGAGAGTCCCTGTTTTGAGGTCTCTCCTAGTCGAGAATTTTCTTCCTTGTTGATATACTTTTCTGCCCGTTCTTGTACTTCATTTAAAGATGTTGGGTGTTTCCTTGATATGGAGTGACTGAAGGGTCCTTCTCGCAAACCATTGATGAGACCCATGATGGCTGCTTCTGTTGGTAGGTTTTGTATGTCCAGACATGCTTTGTTGAATCTTTCCATATAGTTGCGAAGACTCTCCCGATCTCCTTGCTTGATCCCTAATAGGCTTGGGGCGTGTTTGGCTTTGTCCTTCTGGATAGAGAATCTGGCGAGAAATTTCTTGGCTAAGTCGTCGAAGCTTGTGATGGATCTGGGAGGCAAACTGTCGAACCACTTAATTGCCGTCTTTGTTAGAGTAGTCGGGAAGGCTTTGCATCGAATAGCGTCCGAGGCGTCGGTGAGATACATTCTGCTTCTGAAGTTGCTGAGATGATGGCTTGGATCGGAGGTACCATTGTATGGGGTCATGTTAGGAGCTTTAAAATCCTTTGGAACCTTAGTTTTAATGATTTTGTTGGTGAAGGGATTTTGATCTTTGTGGGGTTTGTCATTGTGATCTGGTTGAATGGTTTTGGCTCTGAGGTCGGCTTCTTTTAGCTTTGTGCTGGAATTTGGCCTCTTGTCCGAGCTGCTTGAGATGATTTTGCTGTTCTCGGAGAGCTTCTAGAATTTCTGTGTTTGGAGGGTGCTTGTCTCCGTTTGGTTGAGAAGTGTCTTTTGGTGTGTTGTCTGCATTCTTATTCGGCGTCCTGTTTTCCAAATCAGAGTTGTGATCGTTGTCCATGTTGTCCGCCATGGTAATGGGATGACTTCCAGGTTCCCCAGCAATGGCGCCAATGTTCCGAGGGTTACCTGAAACTGAAGGTCGATCTCGGATGAGATCTACTGTGGTGGTCAGAGCTATCGTGTCTAACTTGTTGGATCTGGTGGAGCTGGGGATGCCGCTGATCCTTCGTCACCAGAGGGTGGTGGTACCTGCAAGAGACTCTAATGCTTAAGTTAACATGGGCTTTAAGCAGGTTTTTTAGTAGAATCAGAGTATAAGTTATACTTGGGTGCTCTAGTGTATTTATAATGGTGTAGAATGATCTTCCTAGAGATAAGTTAGTTATCTTATCTTATCTTTAAGTGAAGTCATCTTATCTTTAAGGGGAACCGCCCTTATCTTTCTAGGCTTTAGCTGCCTTCAGACCTGAACAGGTCGGTCGTCTTGTCTTTAATCATCCCGGGCCTTATAGCTCGACCCAAGACATGAACAACCATAAAACTCTATAAATTGTAGGATCCTTGTGTGTTATTGGCTGGTACAATTAAATCTATCTCTAATGATAGGAATGGTGGTATTCAGTTTGTTTGTGTGGTGAAAAAATAGATGCAGACCAAACTAAGCTTTTTTGTCACCTCTGCTTGACATATTATTTTAATGGAGTTTTGAGGTTATGTTTTAAACTCTATTAGTTCCTATTTATATATTGTCACTTAGTAGAATTTTTTGCTTGTGACTTTTCATTATTTACCAAAAGTATTCTTGTCATTGTGTTTATGTAGATACAGAGTAAAGCCTTTTGTTAACCATGCTGGTGGTTGTAATGTATTCATTTTCCATGATAAAGATGTTCAAAGCTTAATCGAAAGGAAATGTTCTGATGTTTTAAGAGACGATGACTCTTTTACCTTGGTTAGTTTCTTAACAAATATGTTCTAAATGAAATCAATTTATTAGTGTGTATTTATTTACAAATATGTGCTTATGTGGTGTTTTATAGTTTTTATGTGTTATATTCATAAGGACTAATTTATTAAAAGAATATGAATTATTTAGGTTTGGGTTTGGTAATAATTAATTTATTCTATATTATGTTATATAAGTAATACTGTGAAAGTATATAATTTACAACAATATTGGAAATTTATATGAGTAGTGATTAAGGTCTTTTTAAAAACTTCTGGAATAGTATGTTACATGAAACATTAGATACTTTATATTCATGTCTTTGATCTTCATGGTTTCTTGCATTCTTTTCATCCTTCTATATTCAAATATTAATTTTGTAATGCTTCATTTATCAGACCAATCAATCAAGTTTTTTGCACAAATTGATTGGAAAAATTGGTATTCATGATTGATCCTCAACCCATTGAAACAGATGCAATATGCATTGCGTATAATGTTTATAGATTTTCTACGCACGAATCTATAATCAAATTGATTGAACGTGTTGAACATCGTGTTATTTATGGGGTAAGTTTAGTTTTCTCTGTTGCCTTTCGACTTTTTTTTTGACAAATCTTTCTTCATTTTTTGGTAATATGAGTAACAATAATAAGATATATTTCTAACATAATATGTATAATTAGCGTGCTGTTGGTTCGTCTTCAAGTGTGGCATCTATTAAAGATCCTGCTTCAACTTTCTCTGATCCAGTATTGCCTAATGTAAGTTTCCATCTTTATGTTGCATTTCCAACCCTTTTTTCTTGATATCTTATAATTTATATAATCATTTCTTTATTCTGTAAGCATTTGTTCTTTCATAAAATTTTAGTGCATGTAAGAATTTCCTTTTTCCCATTTTATTTGGTCACATCTCTATTTGTATTCTGAATGAAATTGTTTGCATCAAGAGATTGGAAATCCCCTACTATTATGTACCAAGATCAACCAAGAAAAAATTTGAAGATGCCTTTTGTAGATCTTTGGAAACAACGTGGAATGATAATAAGGACACATCGACATCTATGAATAGTTAGGATCAAATTGAGCTATTGCAAATGTGATTTGCTTTGAAGATTCAATTAGAATATGTGATTTCTTTTCTTTATGTTTGAAATATGGTACTGTGGTTTTGTAGATTTAATTAACTAGTTGTAAGTTGAAAATAACAAATTTGAGCTATTACTTGCTGATGTTTTTTACAATTTGAGTTGCTGCTTTTTAGTAAAGAGTGAGTAACTATTTTTTTTTATTTCTTCTTTTTATTTATTTACTGTCCCACTATCTTTTAATTTTGATGTAAACAAACTTTTAGTTAATTATAATTTGCCTTTTAAAATAGTATATTATTATTGGGAATTATACGATGAGATATTTGCATCGGTTTGGATTTTTCACTTAAGATAACTTTCGTTGCAAGTATAGACCAAACCGGTAATTAAATCCCATCAATTAATGTTTAAAATTTTTAATTCAAATTAATTGAGATTAGTTAAACCTCGGGTCATCTTCCTTATGGACTAATGCCTAAGAGTGCACAATCTTGGTTGTGAGAATCAAGAGGGGTTTTGAATAACGAAGCAAACAATAAAGAAATAAAAGAACGATCCAAAATTGTAATTAATAAACTAATAAAAGAACAAAAGAAACTATGTATGTAATATAAACACGTAAGACTCAAAATTGATGGAAATGTGGTTCAAAACATGAATGGAACCTTGGCTTGGGATGAGTTATGAAATTCCCTCATTGTCATAACCACAACTATGATAATTATAATAGATTAATCTCACTAAGTCAACCCTTAACATCGAAGGATAGGTCAAGTGAGCATAATTGTTATTAATCCACAAATCCTAGCTAACTTACTAATTACCTTAGTAAGTTACTAGCGTTAGTGGAAATAATTACAACTAACAACCCATGAATTATCACTAAATATCAGACATTATGACTCTAGTGTCTCCCCAAGCTAAGGGGTGGAAATTTATCCTATAATCAAAATTGGCATTTCATCAAACACATAGAGGGCATAACCATAAAACATGCCAAAATTGGGAAAATGATAAAAGCTATGAACCATAAATTATCAAAATCAACAAAGGCAACTCAAACAAACATGTAATAATCATCAAACATCAAATTAACTAACTAGATATCCAAAATTGCAAAGCTATGTATATATTGACAAACGAAATTAAAGTGTAAGAAAAGGTAGAATAAGTGGTGCAATAAAAGAGGAAATTAAAGAAATACTTACAATGGAAATAGCTAGAATCCAAGATCAAAACTTGAACTATAAAATTCTACAAAATCCTAATTAAAAACCCTAAGAAACTTGAGAGAAAAACCTAAACTAAACTACCTAAAACTACTCCTAAGTATGTTGTAAGAAGTATGGTATTGTATGGTATGTGGGCCCCCTTAATGGGTATGTTGCTAGCCTCCTTATAAGCTCCAAAGCCATCAGAAATGGGCCAAAAAGCCTCTCCAAATGTGAGCCACGTGAATTTTTAATGAAGTCACGCTTAGGGACTTGTGCGTACACACAGGTGTGTGTGTACGCACACATGTTGATTTTTCTCCTGTGCGCACGCACAGAGGTTATGCATGGGCACACTTGCTGATTTTCAACCAGTGCGTACGCACAGGGCTATGCGTGGGCACAGGTGCTGATTTTGACCTTTGTGCATAGGTGATGGGATTTTTTGTGGAAACGAATTCCAACACCCAAACTCACCGGCAAGTGTACCGGGTCGCATCAAGTAATAATAACTCACAAGAGTGAGGTCGATCCCACAGGGATTGAAGGATTGAACAATTTTAGTTTAGTTGTTGATTTAGTCAAGCGAATCAAGTTTGGTTGAGTGATTTGTGCTTTGCAGAAACTAAATTGCTTGAAATATAAAGGGAGAGGGGTAAAGTGCAGTAAATTAAAGAGTAGGAAAGTAAAGAAGCAGATTCTTAAAATGCAAGTAATATAAATTGTAGAAACTTAGATTGCAAGAAATGTAAATGGCTGAAGCTTAAAGTGCAAGAAATGTAAATTGCTTGAATCATAAAAGGAATTGGGAATTGGGATTGCAGAATCTGAACAAGAACAACTAAATTGCATTAAACATAAAAGAGAAAATCTAAGTGCAGTGAAGTGAATCTTAACAGAAAAGTAAAATGACTTGAAGAATTTAAAAGCAGGAAAGCAGTGCTTAATTTGCAGCAAAGTAAAAGAGGTTGAAGATCTCAGGAGTGGAAGAGACTAGATAACAAGTCTAGATCTCAAATCCTTCCTTGATCCAACAAGAACAATTGCAAGAGAAATGAAGAAAAGTGAATTGCAGAAATTGTAGAAGAAGAAGCAATGAACAAAAAATGAAATTCAATTATGCAGAAAATTAAAGAAGAGATCTCAAGGTGAGATTGAAACAAAAGTTCTTCAATTCTCCACCCAAGATCCAAAGCAAGAAAATTAAAGAGTGCTCAAGCAAGAACCAAGAAGAAGAGAGATCAATTCTCCTTCCAAGTTCTCTGAAATCT
>NC_029794.2:81917115-81930639 GCF_000816755.2 Arachis ipaensis
CATCAAACTAACTCCTATTTATACACTTTCTATTCTTGGATATTGGAATTTGGATGGGCTTTTGATTTGGTGAAGATTCGAATTAAATTAGACTTTTGGTTGAATTTTCAGCCCATGGGTAATATGCTTCCAGGGGAGTGCTCAGCTCAGAAAGTGAGCTGAGCTTTGAAACTTAGTGTGGGGAAGCATTGGTAGCGTGCTGCTGTCTTGGGGTGCATCAGGGGAGAGCTCAGCTCACTTTGTGAGCTGAGCATTGGTGCCTTGGTGCCAAATGTTGTGCGCTGTGTGCTGCCCAGGGACCGTGTCATGCGCGCTCCTTGTGCTCCTGGCCGTGTCAAATTTGTTGTGTGATGCCCATGGACCTTGTCAATTTGTTGCGTGCCTTGCTTCCTTGACTGTGTCAAGGTGCTTCCTTACATCAAGGAGTAGCGGTCAGCTCACTTTGTGAGCTGAGCTTTGGTGCATCCAAGGAAGGGTCCTTGGTTCGAAAGCCATGGGAAGCATGCGCTACCCTTTTTCTTGGTTGCCTTGCTTCCTTACTTCCTCAAGGTGTGGGGTTCGATCCTTGGGGAGTGCATTTGGCCAATTTTGGCTTATTTTTCCATGTGAGTAGCGCCTCCCCTCTTCCCTTTGGTCATGGGTTCAAGTCTTGGAGCATGCATTTGCAAAACATTTTCCTTGAATTTTTCCTCTAGCGCTCTCGATAATGCTCACTTTGTGAGCTGAGCTTGGTTCCTCATTTCCTTATTTCTTGGCCTTGTGTTGTGCTCAGCTCACAAAGTGAGCTGAGCTTTGTGCCTTGGTCTCCTGGGAGTGAGTGTAGCGCTCACTTAGTGAGCTTTGGAGGGAGCTTCATGGTTTTGTTGCACCACACTTCCTCTTTTCTTGGCCACACTTTTTCTTCTTTGAGCCACACTTCTTAGGCCACGCTTTCTTCTTTTCTTCTTTTCTTCACCTACAATTAATCAAAACAATGAATCAAAGTATCACCAAATTCACAAGGTCTATTAATCATTAAAAATCAATTAAATTTAGCTTAAACCTCATGATTTAGCATCAATTTTATGGTGGTTATTTGATTCAAAGAAGTCATGCATTCTCATTCCAAATTACTTACTTAGAATGCAAGAAAGTGCATAAAACCAAATGAAAAATAAAGAAAAAGGCTAGTAAAACTAGGCTACGATGACTTGTCATCACAACACCAAACTTAAAACTTGCTTGTCCCCAAGCAAGCATAAAACATAAGAGAGGACAGCATGAAATAGAATAGTATACATGTCCTTATTAAGCATATAGTTGAACTAAGTTTATGGGGTTTTATGCAGATCAAAAGTAGCTCATTTATTACTTGCTGCTAAAATAAACAATGCTTCCTTAAAGGGTTCACCAAGGTTGCTGCTATAACTCTTCACTTTTTGCTCATTTCCCTTGTTAGTTTCTTTTTTTCTTCTTTCTTTTGTATCACAGTGCTTATTTCTTATTAGAGGCTTGGTGTCAAATGCTGCAGTGGCCTTTGGCTAAATTTGACTCAACATTTCTTCACCACAGACACATGGCTCAACTTTTTTTCTCCTATGATCATTGATGCCCAATATCTCTTTGGATTACTAAATGTTTTGTAGCTAGGTTGCTCTTTATTGTGGACTTTCAGTTGGCAATCCCAAATCAGTTGATCTAAGTTGCCAAGTTTTAAAATACTCCTTAGAACTTACTTGTCCAAGCAGATCCCAGTACACAAACACCACAGGCATATGTCCTAGGGTCCAAGCTATTGGTGTCTAGCCTTATTGTTTATTTCTTTGCCACTTTCTTTGGCTTTTTCTTCTTTCTCTTTTCTTTGTTTTGATTTATTTTCAAGGGACTTTCAATAATTGAGAGATCACAGCAGCAAACTAGCTTAGGCTTTAAGTAACAAGTCATTTTGCAGCATTTATTTTATGAGCTAACAATTAAATCAAACACATACCTCCACTAACTTTCATTCTAACTTTTGTAACATTGGACAATTACTTTTCTAATTAATATATCTCTCTTTTATTCAAACAAGTAGGGAACAAAACAAAGTACTCAAGTTAATGAGAGATGACAATTATTATGCAGATACTTTTTCAAGTATGTATTTCTACTTGCAACTAAATGATCATTCCAGCCAATCATAAAGGGATCTCTGAATTAATTCATTACATAACAACAGGGATCAAGTATAGATACAACCTGTTGGTCTGCAGCTTTTCGTTCTTCCTTTTGTTTGCTCCTTCCAAGTCATAATGCAAGTGTCCTTTAATTCGTTGGCTATTTTCCTGCATAATTCTCAAAAATGGCTTGCTTCTCAAGCCCTTAAGGTATATGGTTAATATGCAAATCTCATTTGTGGGCTTTTGAACTTACTTTGGTGTGTGAACAACAAACGTAGTTCCTTGCCAATGTCTCTCATGCAATAATTTAATTATTTGTGAAATCCTTTTTCCATGCTAAAGGTAATAAAACTAAAAACTATGAAACAGTAAATAGTTAACTAGTTTATCTAAATGCTTGAAGCTAGCATTATGCAGAAAGTGAGAAGGCGTTTTATGATGGGATTTTGGTGGAACACCAAACTTAGAATCCTTTATTCTCCCTTATATTATTTTGGTGTGCAACACCAAACTTAGCTTCTTGCAATATGGATAAGGCTAATTAACCTTTTTATTAAAATAGCTATGAAAAGAATACTACCTCAGGTTGGGTTGCCTCCCAACAAGCGCTCTTTTATTGTCACTAGCTTGACATTGAACCCTTCTTTTATGGTGGTTGATGACTGTGATGCCTCAGCTTGTCCCCTCTGACTGTGAGCTTCTTCTTTGTCCCTTGGTGCTCAATTTCCACATGTTCAAGAGAGAGTACTTGGTTAACAGTGTAGTGATCCTCAGTTCCCAGCTGCTGATATATTAGTTGCACCTTGTCACCTTTGGAGAATCCTTCAGTTGGGATTTTTTTATTCTTCCACCCCTTTTTGGTCTTGCTTTTATTCTTCTTCCCTCTTTGTGTTGATCCCTTCTGCTTGCAAGTGGGTTTCATTTTGTGATTCTCCTTCTCAATGACTAACACATCAATGCTTTCTTGCACTTCTTCATTGTTCTATACAAGTTCTTTTTCTTCTTGCCACATTGCATTGTCTACTTCTCGCTTTGGAAGGTGGCTGCTGATCATTTTGTCAATTCCTGCTTTCCTCTGCAGTTCTTCCTTTGTTGTTTCCATGCCATCTTCTTTTTCATTGATGAACTTTATTGCTTGGAAGACACTCAGGGTGACACTTTCATCATGTAGTCTGAGTGTTAACTCTCCTTTCTCTATGTCTATGATGGCCCTAGCAGTGGCCAAGAATGGCCTTCCCAGTATCATGGAGTCACCATCATCCTCATCCAAATCCAAGATCACAAAGTCAGCAGGGAAAATAAATTTGTCTACTTTGACTAGAAGATTCTCAACTACACCCCTTGGGCATACTACTGATTTATCCACCAATTCTAAAGACATCTGTACTGGTTTCACTTCTTTTATGTGCAGCTTTTTCACTAGAGAGGAAGGCATCAGATTGATACTGGCCCCCAAGTCACACAGTGCCTTATTGATGGTCATACTACCAATGGCACAAGATAGAAAGAAACTCCCAGGATCTTCAAGTTTAGGGGGAAGTCCCTTCTGAATCAATGCTCTACATTCTTCAGTGAGCATGATAGTCTCCTTTTCTTGCCAACTTCTCTTCTTGTTGATTAGCTCCTTCATGAACTTGGCATATAGGGGCATTTGCTCCAGTGCCTCAGCTAAGGGAATATTTATCTCCAACTTCTTGAAAGTCTCAAGGAACTTATGAAAATGTTGATCCTTTGCTTCCTTGTTGAATCTCTGGGGATATGGTAGTGGAGGTACCAAGTTCTTCTCTGCTTACTGCTTTTGTTCCTTGGTTGGCTCTTCAATTACTTCCTTCCCCTTTCTTGAAATTTTTGTTTGTTCCTTCTTTTCTTGAGCTCGCTTTGAAGTTTGCTTGCTTGCTGTTGCACCATCACCATTGGCTTCCTCTTTTCTATCTTGCTTCTTTTCATTTTCCTTTGACTTCTTGGTTGCTTCTTCATCCTTCACCAAGACCTTTCCACTCCTTAGCTGAATTGCTTTGTATTCCTCCTTTGGATTAGGAATGGTGTCACTTGGGAGTGAACTTAATGGTTTTTCCATGGAAAGTTGCCTGGAAATTTGTCCAATTTGCCTTCCCATACTTTTCATGGAGGCTTCCTGGTTTCTTAATGTCATCTCCTGGTGCTTCATCATCTTTTCCATTAAGAGCTCCAAGTTGTTAATTCTCTGAGAGTCTTGTGAGATTGGTTGATGGTGGGGTGTTGAGGGTTGAGGGTAAGTGTTTTGATTTGAGGCTTGGTTATTGGATGGATGATGGTTAGTGTTGGGGTGAGTATTTTGTGGTTTTCTGTATGTGTTTTGGGTATTATTCTGCTGGTTGTTTTGGTTTGTGTTCTTCTAACTGTTTTGGTTTGAGTTTTGGTTTGAGTTCCTTTGCCATGGTTGTTGAGGTTGATTGTGGTTGTCTCCCCATCTGAGGTTGGGGTGGTTCTTCCATGAAGGGTTGTAAGTGTCACCATAAACCTCATTTGTCCCAGAATTTTGATTGTGTATGTACTGGACTTGCTCCTGCTGTTGCTCCTCTTGAGTTTCTTCATTTGTTCCCCATGTGGTTGATGGTTGGTTGGTGCTTACTGATGCAACTTGGAGGCTATCAATCCTCTTGGCCATTTCCTCAAATTGTTGATGAATCTGCTGCTGCATCAATTTGTTTTGAGCTAGGATTGAGTCCACTCCTTCAAACTCCATCACTCCCTTCCTCTGTGATGGTTGGCGTTGCCTTTGGTGGGCAAAGAAATACTTGTTGTTAGCTACCATATCAATGAGATTTTGGGCTTCTTCTGCCATCTTCATGAGTTGCAAAGAACCTCCAGCCGAATGATCCAAGGCCTCTTGAGATTTCAGTGTTAAGCCTTCATAAAAATTCTGCAATCTATCCCACTCATTGAACATTCCAGGAGGACACTTCCGGATCAGAGCCTTGTACCTTTCCCATACTTCATATAATGGTTCAGCCTCCATTTGTGTGAATGTTTGTACTTCAGTCTTCAATCTAATAACTCTTTGAGGTGGGTAGAATTTGGCAAGGAATTTGCTCACTAGATCATCCCGATTGTCGATGCTATCTCTTGGGAAAGATTCCAACCATTGGGTGGCTTTATCTCTGAGAGAGAATAGAAATAACAGTAGCTTGTAGCTATCAGGATGCACTCCATTAGTTTTGACAGTGTCACAAATTCTCAAGAAAGTGGACAAGTGTTGATTTGGATCTTCAAGTGGTCCTCCTCCATAAGAACAATTATTTTGAACCAATGTGATGAGTTGTGGCTTTAGTTCAAAGTTATTTGCATTAATATTTGGGATAAGAATGCTACTCCCACAATGTCTAGGATTTGCAAATGTGTAGGATGCCAAAACTCTTCTCTGTGGTGGATTGTTGTTGTTGTTAGTTACTCCTCCTTGTGGATTAGTTGGAATTGTTGAGTGTTCTTCCATATCTTGGAACTCTTCTTCTTCCGAATCCTCTTCTCCGACAATGTTTTTCCCTCTTTCAGCTCTTCTTAATCTCCTGAGGGTTCTTTCGTCTTGTTCACAAAAAGTTGGTATAGCTCTCCTTGTCCCTGACATGCAAACAAGACATAGAAATCAAACAAAACCAGAAGGACAGTAACACTTCAATCCATGATGAAATTGTAGTTAGCTTAAGCAAAAATTCAAACAGTTAGTGGGTTAATCAAAAGTTAAAGAACAGAAAATAAAAATGCTAGATCTAGATCTCCACTTCACTTAATCATTGTCAATCTAATCAATCCCCGGCAACGGCGCCAAAAACTTAATGGGATTTTTTGTGGAAACGAATTCCAACACCCAAACTCACCGGCAAGTGTACCGGGTCGCATCAAGTAATAATAACTCACAAGAGTGAGGTCGATCCCACAGGGATTGAAGGATTGAACAATTTTAGTTTAGTGGTTGACTTAGTCAAGCGAATCAAGTTTGGTTGAGTGATTTGTGCTTTGCAGAAACAAAATTGCTTGAAATATAAAGGGAGAGGGGTAAAGTGCAGTAAATTAAAGAGCAGGAAAGTAAAGAAGCAGATTCTTAAAATGCAAGTAATATAAATTGCAGAAACTTAGATTGCAAGAAATGTAAATGGCTGAAGCTTAAAGTGCAAGAAATGTAAATTGCTTGAATCATAAAAGGAATTGGGAATTGGGATTGCAGAATCTGAACAAGAACAACTAAATTGCATTAAACATAAAAGAGAAAATCTAAGTGCAGTGAAGTGGATCTTAACAGAAAAGTAAAATGACTTGAAGAATTTAAAAGCAGGAAAGCAGTGCTTAATTTGTAGCAAAGTAAAAGAGGTTGAAGATCTCAGGAGTGGAAGAGACTAGATAACAATTCTAGATCTCAAATCCTTCCTTGATCTAACAAGAACAATTGCAAGAGAAATGAAGAAAAGTGAATTGCAGAAATTGTAGAAGAAGAAGCAGTAAATGGAAATTGGAATTCAATTATGCAGAAAATTTAAAACAAGATCTCAATGTGAGATTGAAACAGAAGTTCTTCAATTCTCCACCCAAGATCCAAAGCAAGAAAATAAAAGAGTGCTCATACAAGAACCAAGAAGAAGAGAGATCAATTCTCCTTCCAAGTTCTCTGAAATCTCAACTCAAAAACAAAAGCTCAAAATGAAAAATGAAAGTTCAAAGAAAAATTCAAAATAAAATTCAACTCCCTTATTACATCGAACTAACTCCTATTTATACACTTTCTAATCTTGGATATTGGAATTTGGATGGGCTTTTGATTTGGTGAAGATTTGAATTAAATTGGACTTTTGGTTGAATTTTTAGCTCATGGGTAATATGCTTCCAGGGGAGTGCTCAGCTCACAAAGTGAGCTGAGCTTTGACACTTAGTGTGGGGAAGCATTGGTAGCGTGCTGCTGTCTTGGGGTGCATCAGGGGAGAGCTCAGCTCACTTTGTGAGCTGAGAATTGGTGCCTTGGTGCCAAATGTTGTGCGCTGTGTGCTGCCCAGGGACCGTGTCATGCGCGCTCCTTGTGCTCCTGGCCGTGTCAAATTTGTTGTGTGATGCCCATGGACCTTGTCAATTTGTTGCGTACCTTGCTTCCTTGACCGTGTCAAGGTGCTTCCTTACATCAAGGAGTAGGGCTCAGCTCACTTTGTGAGCTGAGCTTTGGTGCATCCATGGAAGGGTCCTTGGTTCGAAACCCATGGGAAGCATGCGCTACCCTTTTTCTTGGTTGCCTTGCTTCCTTGCTTCCTCAAGGTGTGGGGTTCGATCCTTGGGGAGTGCATTTGGCCAATTTTGGCTTATTTTTCCATGTGAGTAGCGCCTCCCATCTTCCCTTTGGTCATGGGTTCAAGTCTTGGAGTATGCATTTGCAAAACATTTTCCTTGAATTTTTCCTCTAGCGCTCTCGATAATGCTCACTTTGTGAGCTGAGCTTGGTTCCTCATTTCCTTATTTATTGGCCTTGTGTTGTGCTCAGCTCACAAAGTGAGCTGAGCTTTGTGCCTTGGTCTCCTGGGAGTGAGTGTAGCGCTCACTTAGTGAGCTTTGGAGGGAGCTTCATGGTTTTGTTGCACCACACTTCCTCTTTTCTTGGCCACACTTTTTCTTCTTTGAGCCACACTTCCTAGGCCACGCTTTCTTCTTTTCTTCTTTTCTTCACCTACAATTAATCAAAACAACCAATCAAAGTATCACCAAATTTACAAGGTCTATTAATCATTAAAAATCAATTAAATTTAGCTTAAACCTCATGATTTAGCATCAATTTTATGGTGGTCGTTTGATTCAAAGAAGTCATGCATTCTCATTCCAAATTACTTACTTAGAATGCAAGAAAGTGCATAAAACCAAATGAAAAATAAAGAAAAAGGCTAGTAAAACTAGGCTACGATGACTTGTCATTAATAGGCACAGAAAGTGTGCATAGGCACACTCTGAAATGTTTTTCTCCTTTGTTTTCTTCATGTTTTCTCGCAATTGCATGGTTTTCTTACACTCTTATTAAGCCATACTAACCTATTACACATGAAATCACTCATCAAAACCATCAAGGCATCGAATGGAATGAAAGTGGAATAAAATTGATTAAATTAAGCACAAAATAGCATATTTTCACAATTAGGCATAATTTAGAGAGAAAACACAAAAGCATGCTATTTAGATGAATAAATGTGAGTTTATATGATGAAATCCACTCAAATCAATCCAAAATTTATCATCAAATATGGATTCATCAATTCTTCCACACTTAAACAATAGCATGTCCTCATGCTAATCACAATCAAAGAAGAAGGGTAAAAGGACAAGCAACTTATTCAATGCAACTACTTACATGCATGCAACTATGCTAAATGTTAACTACCTCTATCTATAATATGGTTCCTATGGAGTTTGGCAAAAACAAACAATAGAATTCCAATCAATCCAAAACAAGCCTTAGGGCCAAGGCAAAGAATCATTGCAATGTGATCAATGTCCAAAGATTTGATTTGAAATTTTCAAAAACTAACAAGAAACTTGCAAGAAGCTACAAGATAAGCGATAGAAACATATAATTGAGCAATTGAACCCCTCACCGGATGTGTATACACTCTAATTGCTCAGTGTTTAGGGCTTAATCACTCAATTCTCCTTTAATCATGTTTTCTAAGATTTGCTAGTCATCTAACAATCAACACATACTTGATGCATGAATGCAAATATCATGAGGTCTTTGGAGGGTTGTAATGGGGCTAGGGTAAGGGTAGGATTAATATGGTTAAGTGAACTAGTAGATTGGATCTTTGATTAGCCCAAGTATCCCACCTAATCTTATATCAACCTATGTACACAAAAGAAACCAACCTAACTTCCCATTCATCTCCTTTTTCACACTCACTCATGCATTTTCTTTCCAATTCACACATATGCATTCTTTATTTTCATTATTATTGTCATTTCTTTTTTTTTCTTTTTCTCTTTTTTTTAAAAAGGTATATACACCAAAATTTCTCTTTGATCATAAAAGGGAGATGCATATGTTTTAAGTAATAAATGCATGAGTGTTTACCCATTTTTCTAAATTTTCACAATGAATACCCAAAGTAAACTTATTACCAATGTTTTCCCAAAATTTTTCCCACACTTGAATAACACACATTCCTTAACCCAAGCTAAAATCTTCCCCCACACTTGAATAACACATACTACTCAACCCAAACTAATCAAAGATACAATTAATGGAAATTAATGGTTTTTCGCATAGGGCAAAAGATTTGCTTAAAATTAGAATGAAGGGGAGTTAAAAGGCTCAAAATTGGGTTACAATGGTAAATGTAAGGGTTTCCCATATGAGTTAGTGAGTTCAATTTCAAAAAATGGCCTCAATCATACTAAATGCATTCAAAAAACCAAATATAGGACATAAAGATTCAAGCAAATCTAAGATCATAATCATAAAGGAGTATAACACACTAGAACAAAATTTTGTGGTTGAAAATATATAACCACACCATTAAGGCTCAAATCTCACTAAGTGTTTTATTCTAGCTCTTTTCTATGTTCCATAAGAAGAATACTTCAAGCAAGTTGAAAAATAATATTTTCAAATCTAATCAATGGAAAGCTCTAGAAGGGATTTCTTGAAGATTCTTTGTAGTTTTTACCAACTTATTTCCTATACTAGGCAACATGCAGATGTTTACTACTATAAAACTATAAGCAAACTAAAGTGCAACACAATGAAATAATAATCAAATATTCACAAAAACCTAACTATCACACTAAGAAAATAGTGCAAGGTATTGAGGAAGAGAAATTTACGCCCCAAAAATTGTGGATCCTCCCCCACACTTAAACATTGCACAGTCCTCTGTGCATGCACTCAATCCAGGGGTGAAGAACTATGAGGCTCCACCTTCATCTGGTGGGCACTGGGGCTCCGACTGCTGTATAAAACAAATAACAGAAATTAAGGAAAAGTTAGATGTGTGTGGTATGATAAAAGACAATGTGTATATTCTAAGTGTACACGGTTTAGAACACACACATTGACCGGGTAAAATGGTAACCACACAATCAAAAGGAATAGCATGTGTTCCTCAATTAAGTAGCCTAGGTTGTAAGTAAAGAATAAATAAGAGAGATGGCATAAACAACCCTAGGTAACCACAATTAAAGTGAATTGAATTTTGAGATGTTAGATATTGAAATTGTGTAATTGGAAGCGTAAAATTGATATAGAAGCACAATAAAGAATAACCAATCCAATAATGAACAGAAAACTCCTTATTCATCACGAAACATAATGAAAATGTCACATGGCAAAGGTACTTGTTGCAAAAAGTGACAAGCTTGATAAAAATCAAGTTAAATCACTCAAACAAATGCAATGCATTAACAAGAACAAGTATCGGTCATGTGATGAATTTGATATGAAATCATGATGAATGATGAGCGAATAATTTATACCCTTTTTTGCATTGTTTTTACATAGTTTTTAGTATGTTTTAGCTACTTTTTATTATATTTTTATTAGTTTTTATGCAAAAATCATATTTCTGGACTTTACTATGAGTTTTTGTGTTTTTTTTGTAATTTCAGGTATTTTCTGGCTGAAATTGAGGGATCTGAGCAAAAGTCTAATTCAGAGGCTGGGAAAGGACTGCAGATGCTGTTGGATTCTGACCCTCCTGCACTCGAAGTGTAATTTCTGGAGCTACAGAAGCCCAATTGGCACGCTCTCAATTGCGAAGGAAAGTAGACATCTTGGGCTTTCCAGCAATATATAATAGTCCATACTTTGCCCGAGATTTGATGGCCCAAACTGGCGTAAAACGCCAACTAGAGACTCTTTTCTGGCATAAAACGCCAGAACTGGCACCAAAACTGGAGTTAAACACCCAAACTGGCATCCAAGCTGGCATTTAACTCTAGAAATGGCCTATACACGTGTAAAGCTCAATGTTTAGCCTAAGCACACACCAAGTGGGCCCCAGAAGTGGATTTTTGTACTATATGCACTTAGTTACTTATTTTCTGTAATCCCTAGTAACCAGTTTAGTATAAATAGCATTTTACTATTATATTCACATCTTTGGAATCTATCTCTAGAAGTTTAGTCCTTAGACATTGGAGGCTGGCCACAAGGCCATGCTTAGACTACTTTCTCTTATGTATTTTCTACGGAGGAGTTTCTACACCTCATAGATTAAGTACGGAGCTCTGCTGTTCTTCATGAATTAATGCAAGTATTATTGTTTCTCTTTCAAATCATGCTTACTTCTTCTCCAAGATATACTCTCGTACTTAATTCAGTTAAGTCAGAATGAAGGGGTGACCCGTGACAATCACCCACTATCTTCGTTACTCGCTTAACCAAGATCCGCGTGCCTGACAACCACAAGCGGTCTACATGATGTTCAATGTAGTCATTGGACGACAGCCGGAGTGTATTCTCTTAGGTCGCTAATCCACAATTTGCATCGCCTCTCCTGACAACAGAACATCCGAATCTGTGAGATTAGAACCTTCGTGTTATAAGCGAGAACAAATTGGTAGCATTCCTGAGATCCAGAAAGTCTAAACCTTGTCTGTGGTATTTCGAGTAGGATCTGGGAAGGGATGACTGCGACGAGCTTCAAACTCGTGAATATTGGGCACAGTGACAGTGTGCAAAAGGATAGAGAGATCCTATTCCGACGCTACTGAGAACCGACAGATGATTAGCCGTGCGGTAGCTGATGCTAGGGTATCTTGGCCAGTTTCACTGACCTTTTCTTTACTGTTTTTAGGATAGTTTCATGCATTCCCTTAGGAAATATGCTAGTTTTGGGTAGATATTCACTTACACCTTGATTCAAGCATACATTGTGCATTTTACATTAATTTATAAGGATTTTGCATGAGTTTAGTGACAAATTGTTTGTTGCATTACCCATGACTTGGACTAGAACTTTGATGCACTCTATTGCTTGATTTTAGGACCAAAAGAAGCAAGGAATGGGAGGTAACTTGCAAAGTTAATGAGAAAAGTGATTGCCAATAACGCTCTCGAAGCCATCATTGACCACGTTAAGAGTCACGTTAACTAAGTTAACGAGAACTCTAACGTGGAGAGGGGAAGTTGAGCCAACGTTAGTGACACTTAACATTGTCACTAACGTTCGCAAATGCTCATAAGTGGCCACATTAGAGTCCACGTTAATTTAGTTAACGTGGCCTCTAACGTTAGAAGGGGGGAGAAACGCCAACGTTAGTGACATTCAACATTGTCACTAACGTTGGCCTAAGGAGAAATATACCACGTTAACTCCCACGTTAACTTGGTTAACGTGGGAGCTAACGTAAGAAGCAAGAGTGGTCGACAATGTTAGTGACACCCAACATTGTCACTAACGTTGGAAGCAACCACATAACCCCCCAAGGAGCAACGTTAACCTCCACGTTAACTTAGTTAACGTTGAAGCTAACGTTGATGAGTGAAAGAATGGCCAACGTTAGTAACACTCAACATTGTCACTAATGTTTGGGATGGCTAAGCATGGCCACGTTAGAAGCTACGTTAACCTAGTTAATGTGGACTCTAACGTGAGACATAGGGGCACCTTGGAACGTTAGTGACAATGTTGAGTGTCACTAACGTTCTCGAAGGATGGCAAGCCCACGTTAAAGAGCCACGTTAACTAAGTTAACGTGGGCTCTAACGTGGGAACAAAGGGGTCTTTTCAAAGTTATTGGGAATGTTAAGTCTCAATAACGTGTGCGAAGGACTTAGAGGCAACGTTAGTGGCAACGTTTGTGCCACTAACGTTGAAGTTAACGTGGCTTTTACTTAGGAACGTTAGTGAGAAAGTTGATTGTCACTAATGTTCTCGAACTCATATTTTCACTAAACGTTAACACCCCTAACGTCCTGAGCTAAAGTCTCTGCCCACTTCACATTTTCTCTTTGCAAGTAAAGCCAAGCCCAAATGAAGAAGAGAACTGCTTCAAACTCAAGATCCAAAGGCCCAAGACTTGAAGAGCCAACTATAAGCTGAGAAAAGTAGTATATATCGGAGTAGCTTTGAATTGTTTAGGAGTTCTGGAAATTGGGGGGAAAAGAGAACTACTCTCTGTATTTTACCTTCTCTGTATTTTCTAGTTTTATGATGTATTCTCCATCTTTGTTTTTATTTTCTAGAGCTATGAACAACTAAACCCCTTTCATTGGGTTAGGGAGCTCTGTTGTAGTTTGATGGATCAATACTAATTTTCATTATTCTTCTTCTATCTTTTCTCTTGATTTTACTTGAAAGCTTTCGATCTTCATCCAATTGGATAGTTATCTTGGAAAATAAGCTATTCAAACTTGGATCTCTTATCTCTTTTGAAAGAGGAATGAAGA
>NC_029794.2:81930676-81943545 GCF_000816755.2 Arachis ipaensis
TTTCTGCCATTTACTTTTATGAGCAAATCCCCCATTCCCATTTACAATTCTGCAATTTACTTTCAGTCATTTACTTCCAGTCCTTTAATTCTAGCATTTACTTTTCTGTTATTTACATTCCCGCCATTTTATTTTCTGCAACTCTCAACCCAAATTCTGGATTTGCTCAACTAGAACATTCTTCTAATTAAAGTTGCTTGATCAATCAATCCCTGTGGGATTCGACCTCACTCTATTGTGAGTTTTTACTTGACGACAAATTCAGTACACTTGCCGAAGGAAATTTGTTGAGAGACAGTTTCCACCCGCATCAAGTTTATGGCGCCGTTGCCGGGGAATTGATTGTGCATCAACAATGATTAAATTGGAAGATCACTAGATTGAGCATTTTTCTTTTGTGAATTTCATTTTCTGTTTGAGTGATTTACTTTCTGTTTTAGTTAAACTTCTTTCCTTCCCCCTATACTCTTTTGTTTTTCTTTGTTATTTTCAATTCTGTTTGCTAACCCACTAACTGTTTGATATATTGCATCACCCACAACTAACAGTAATTCTGACAAAAATACTTTCTGCACATATCTTTTCTTGCTTGCACTTGATGGTTGTATTACAGGGAGAAGAAGTGGGGCTTCAACTTCCTTTGATTCTGAACCTGAGAGGACCTTCCTTAGATTAAGGAGGGAGGCAAGAGGAAAGAAAGTGGTTGGTGCTGAGGAATAGGAGGAATTCTTTGAACCAAACATAGAAGACAACATGGAAAACCATCATGAAGAAGAGGATCACAACCATGGGGGAGGAGGTAGAGCAAATCATGCTGGGGAGGATAGAAGAGTTTTGGGTTCTTACATCAATCCAAACCCAGGCAATTGTGGAAGTAGCATCCAAAAGTCAACAATCCATGCCAACAACTTTGAACTTAAACCACAGCTCATCACCCTTGTTCAGAACAACTGTTTGTTTGGAGGAGGTGTTCAAGAAGACCCCAATCAACATTTGACCACCTTCCTGAGAATATGTGACACAGTGAAGTCTAATGGTGTTCATCCTGACACCTATAGACTGCTCTTATTTCTATTCTCACTCAAGGACAAGGCAGCCAAGTGGCTGGAATCTTTCCCAAGGGAAAGCTTGACAACTTGGGAAGATGTGGTGAACAAATTCTTAGCAAGATTTTACCCTCCTCAAAGAATCAATAGGCTGAGAGCTGAGGTCCAAACTTTCAGGCAACAAGATGGTGAAACTTTGTATGAAGCATGGGAGAGATTTAAGGACCTCACAAGGAGGTGTCCACTGACATGTTCAACGAATGGGTGCAGCTGGACATTTTCTATGAAGGGCTCTCTTATGAGTCAAAGAAGGCCGTAGACCATTCATTCGGAGGATCCTTGAACAAGAAGAAAACTATTGAGGATGCTATAGATGTCATTGAAACAGTAGCAGAGAACGACTACTTCTATGCTTCCGAAAGAGGGAACACAAGAGGAGTAATGGAGCTAAACAATGTAGATGCTCTGTTGGCCCAAAACAAGCTCATTATCCAGCAGCTGGCTGACCTCACCAAGAAGATGGAGAGGAACCAAGTAGCAGCAATCTCCACTTCATCAACAACCCAAGAAGGAGTGAATGAAGAAGCAGAGGGTAGTCAGGAGCAAGCCAACTACATTGGGAATTTACCAAGGCAAAACTATGATCTATACTCCAAGACCTACAACCCTGGATAGAAAAACCACCCAAACTTTGGGTTGGGAAGTCAGCAAGATCAAAACCAAGACCAGAGACGTTACAACTCCAACAACAGTGCAGCTCACCAACAATTCACACAGAGGACATCTCAACACCCCCACAACAACACTTCTCCACATGCCTATCAAAACCAAAATAGCACATCTGCTCCGAATCACCCATCAATTGATGACAAGCTCTCTAAGATTGAAACCTTACTTGAAGGAATATGCCAAGAGATTCAAGAAAATAAGGTGTTCAAAGAGGAGGTGCGAGCCAATATTAAGAACCAGGGAGAGACCATTAGGAAGCCGGAATTCCAGGTGGGATGTTTAGCTGAGAAGATTCCCAAACCTACTGATAGCTTCCCAAGTTACACGGGGAAAAACCCCAAAGGAGAAGCAAAGAAAGTAAGATGGGAAGATTGCAAAATGGTCACTACAAGTGATCAAGAGACTGAAGACAAGCATGGCAAACCTTTCGAACAACCTAATGACAACTCAACAAAGGAGGAGGATAGAGATCACCAAGAACCAGAAATCTCACAACAAGAGCTGCTGAAGCTCTATGCACCCTTCCCTCAACTACTCAATGGTGCTGTGGGAAAGAGAATATACTCAAGGTTCCTAGACTTGTTTGCATCTCTGCATGTAAACATACCATTCATCAAGGCAATTCAACAAATGCCTGCATTCATCAAGTATATGAAGGAACTTCTTCCTAGGAAAAGCTCACTCAAAGGAGGCCAGACTATAGTGATGAACAAGGAATGTAGTGCCCTTATTCAACCTGAGTTGCCTACAAAAAGAAGAGACCCAGGGAGTTTTTACATCCCTTGTGCCATAGATGAAACTATGTTCGATAGAGCACTATGTGATTTGGGGGCCAGCATCAACTTACTGCCCTTATCCCTGGTGAAGAGGCTGCAGATCAATGAGATAATGCCCACAGATGTAATCATCAGACTGGCTGACAAAACTCAAAAGCAAGCAATAGGAGTGGTGGAAAATATGTTGCTAAAGGTTGGGAAATACTTTCTCCCAATAGACTTTGTCATCCTGGACATGGAAGAGAGTCACACTCACCCAATCATATTGGGAAGACCATTCCTAGCTACAGCCAGAGCACTTATCGATGTAGAGAAAGGGAAGCTAATATTGAGAATCCATGATGAACGACTCAGCTTCAATATTTTCAAACTCTCACAAGAAATAGATCAAGAGGACAACGGACTAAGCACAGATGATAATGAGACACTGAAAGAGGAGACAAGCACTGAAGCACAGCCAGTTCATTCTGAGATCCCCTTAATTGATAAACAAGGAAAACAGCAATCGCCACAGCTCAAGGAAAAGTTGGAGGAACCTAAACCTCTAGAGGCAGGTGAAGACAGCATCACAACTCCTTTAGAAAAAGAGGTCACCAAGGGGAAGGCAACCTCAAAAGAAACAAAGAAGAAGGTACCAAGGAGGTGGAGGAACAAGAAGATCCCTATGGAAGACTTCTCTCCAGGGGATAGAGTTGTCTCAGCTTACTTCCCAGATATTTCCCCTAATCTCCCCACTATACCATCTCAGTTACCTAAGGTCTTTGATGAGTATTTTGGTGGAAAAATGAATTTCTCCCAAAACACACAAAATCTAACCGGCAAGTGCACCGGGTCGTATCAAGTAATAATAACTCACGGGAGTGAGGTCGATCCCACAGGGATTGATGGATCAAGCAATTTTAGTGGGTGATTAGTTTAGTCAACCTGACATTTAGTGAATTGTGCAAAATTGTAGCCAACAGAAAGTAAATGACAATGAATTTAAAGTTGCAGAATGTAAATTGGCAAGTAACTTAAAGAGCAAGAAATTAGAATTGCAAGAATCTTAAATGACAAGAAATATAAATTGCATTAAATGTAAAGGGAATTGGGAATTGGATTTGCAGAAATTAAACAAGGAAAAGTTAAATTGCAACAAGCAGAGAAGTAAAAGATGGATTTGATTGATTCGGAACCAAAAACCAAATGTAAATAAACATGAAAAGCAATAAACAGAGAATGTAAAATTGGAATTAAGATCTCAGAACCCAAGAGACTAGATAACCAAGTCTAGATCTCAATGCCTTCCTAGATCCAACAAGAACAATTGCAAAGGAAATGTAAATTGCAGAGAAAGTAGATGAAGAGCAATTAACAGAAAATTCGATTCAATTAAGCAGTAAAGAAAGCAGAGAGAAATCTCAGAGGGAGAATGAAACAGAACACCTTCAATTCTCCACCCAAGACTCAAAAACAAAGAAAAGAAAATTAAAGAGAGCTCTCAAATCCTCGTGCTCCCTAGTGGAGCCAGCCTCCTTAGAAATATGAAACAGATGCCTATTTATAGGCATTTTTACAAAATGAAAATGAAATTCAAAACAAATTACAATTAAAATGAAATTTCTATTCTAACTATCTCTTGTGCCTTTGAGTGGTGTCAATTGGGCCCTTGCTCTTGATGGAATTGGGTTGATAAAGGCCTTGGTTGATTGCTCTTGGAGTTTGGAGAAGAACCAAAGTGAACCAAATGAACCGGGTTGGAGTTTTGCAAAAGTTGGACCAAAAGTTGGAGCAAAAGTTAGGGTCTAACTTTTGGTCCAACTTTTCATATCAGCCAACATAATTTGCTGCTATCCACGTTGGGGCAAAAGTTAGGGGTCTAACTTTTGCTCGAACGTTGCCCTTCCTTAGTGCACTTGTGGCGCCAACTTTGTCCTCTTGTCATGTTGTCAATTTTATGCCCAATATAAACTATCATATATGGTTGGAAAGCTCTAAATGTCAGCTTTCTAACCCACTTGGAATCACTTCAATTGGACATCTACAACTCAGGTTATGATCATTTGAAGAGGGCATGGTTGCTGGCTTTGGTGTGCAGCGTTTGAGGTAAAGTTTGCCTCAAACGTTGGCAAAAACGCCAGTTCTGGAGGCTCAAACGTATTGTCCACCTCATACTATTATACATTGTTGGAAAGCCCTGAATGTCTACTTTCCATTGCCGTTGGAAGCGCATCAATTGGAGCTCTACAGCTCGAGTTATACGCCGTTGAAGGTGCAGAGGTCAGTTGGCCTCACTGCAGGTTGCCACCATGTTCGTTTATGCACATTGCGGGGCAGTTTTCTCCCTCAATTTTAGTGTCCACCATGCAGTGCCATATATGCTTGGAAAGCTCTTGATTCCTACTTTCCAATGCTTCTTTAATCACCTCAATTGGAGCTCTGTAGCTCAAGTTATTCTTGTTGGAAGTATACCCCTTCAAGCTGTTGTGGTGTGTGGCGCCAACGTTAGCCCAAAAGTTAGAGGCTAACGTTGGCGCAAACTTTTGCTCCTCCCCTTGTATTTTTCATGTGCCAACGTTAACCCAAAAGTTAGGGGCTAACGTTGGCGCAAACTTTTGGTGGCCAGGGAGGTTTTTCTCATGCCAACGTTAGCCATCAAGTTAGGGGCTAACGTTGGCGCAAACTTTTGGTGCCCAGGGGTGATTTTCATGTGCCAACGTTAGCCCAAAAGTTAGGGGCTAACGTTGGCGCAAACTTTTGGTGCCCAGGGAGTGATTTTCAAGCTCCAACATTAGCCCAAAAGTTAGGGGCTAACGTTGGGACTAACTTTTCACCCAAAAGTTTGTGCAAAAGTTTGAGGCTAACTTTAGGTCCAGCTTTTTGCTTCCTGGTTCAATTTCACTTATTCCATTGTCCTCTCTTTACTCCTAGCTATTCCTTCTTGCTTCAACCTTTCTCCAAGCTTTCTTCACCTATCATTAATCAACCGAACACATCAAAGCTATGCTCAAAATCATGAGATATTCATTCTTTCATAATATATGACAATTATAGCATAAAACCTCATGAAATAGCATGAATTCATACATGGTTGATTAAATCAAAGGAAACATGAAAATCTACCCAATTGGCTTGCTTATGGCTCAAGAAAGTGCATAAAACCTATTGAAAACAAATGAAAAAGCATAGAAAAACATGACATGGTGACATGTCATCAGTCTTCACTATCAACAGAGTTCTTTCCCTGGAACATGTGGAGATCATTGATCCAACCAATGGATATAAGTCCACAGCAAGAGGGGAGGACTTTAAGCACTACCAACCACCCTGATGAGGGAAAAACGTCAAGCTAGTGACGCTAAAGAAGCGCTTCATGGGAGGCAACCCATGTTTTATATGTTTTTAAAATAGTGAATAAATTAATGTTTATGAATTTCAACCCAAACTTGACAAACACTTGGTGAAATCTTTATCATGCAGTATATAGTGAAGAACAAGTTTGGTATTCAAAGCAGAACTCTTGGAGCTTTGAACAAAACTTTTCATCACAGTGCTCCAAACTAAGTTTGGTGTCACCCCAAGGTGCCATCAATCTGCCTCTAAGGATACACAAGTAGTTGGCTAGTTGAAATTCATAAATATACAAACTCTTTTTCTTCTCTTTATTATTCTAGCCGCAGAGTTGATTTTTATGATATTAATTTCCTTATTTTAAATCTTTATAGGAAAAAGGAAAAGGGGAGTGATTGGACAGTTAAATAAAGAAGGTTCGGACACCAAAAAAGGAGGGACTACACACTTGTTCCGAAAAGAGAATGCATTGGAAAATGTTGCCATGCAACATTGGAAAAATGGGACCCCTAAAAGACCGAGCAATCTCATTCATAAAGTGATGATCCTTGTCTTTTATCCATGCATCACCCCAACCGTCCATCAAGTAACCACCCCATCAATCCACACCCTCCATTCTCTCACAACTTCTCTATATAAACGACCCTTGTTCCGTACCCACCTTCATTGTCATTACCCACTCTTCACCACTCTCCATTTCGGTACAAGACACTCCCTACCCCATTAAAAACCTTTTTCCCACCTCACCCTCTTCATTGCAATAAAACCCTAAACAACCAAAAATCTCCACAACTTTGCCACCTTCACATATTAACTATCATTCATGGCGTGTTCAGGCTCTAAAAGAAGGAAGGGAAAGGAACCCATGGAAGAACACCCATATGATGGAAAGAGATTTAGAAGCTTGCATCATGCATTGCAATACGGGTGGATGGTTGATAAGGAAATCATTTATGAGCTGGGATTTCAAGTTAAAAAGACTGAGTGCCTCGAAATCACAGAGAAGATAGAAAGGAGAAGATGGGAGCTCCTCACTGACCCGGTCATTAAGGTGAATGCAAACCTCATAAGAGAATTTTATGCAAATGCGGTTCGATATGATAAGAAGGATGAGTCCTATACAAGCTTTGTGAGAGGAAAGATGGTGGACTTTGGTCCCATGAGTGTCATGAGGGCATTGAAGCTACGGTCTATACAGTTTGAAGAAGAAAGCTATCACTCAAGATTGGACAACCCCAATTATGACCAGATTCTGCAAGATATTTGTGTACCAGGAGCTGACTGGGAAAGGGGTGCGGGAAATAAACCAAAGGTCATCAAGAGAACAGATCTCACTCCTGAAACCAAGGGGTGGTTTGAGCTAGTGAGAAGGTCTATTCTTCCAGCTGCAAACAACTCAGAGGTGAATGTCAAGAGAGCCACAATGGTGCACTGTATACTGAAGGGAGGAGAAATCAAGGTTCATGAACTCATAGCTGAAGGTATTAGAAAGATGGCAGAGAAAAGTGACTCAAGAGGAACGTTAGGTTACCCCAGCACTATTTACCGAATACGCAAGAAAGCTGGGGTGGTTTTTGAAGATGAGAACCCCATGTGGATAAAGGAAGGCATCCCAATAACTATACGAAGGATGAATGCTGCAGCATCCCCTTTGCCTCAGCGGAAGCAAAGGAAGAGGACAGCCCCTCAAGTAGTGGAAGGACAAGTCTTAGAGGGTCAAGCACAACAGACCTTGGACATGCACCAATTGCAGGAGGCCATCGATGGCTTGTCTAGACAATATTTGGAAAGCCAAGGAGCACAAAAAGAGATTCAACTACAGATGATGGGGCAGCAAGAGGAAACACTTTCAAGATGGATGACTCAGCAAGGTGAGTGGCAAAGGCAAATGATGGAACAGCAACTAAGTCAAGGACAACAATGGGAAGAAACATTCAACAGGATGGAACAAAGGCAAAACGAGCAACAAGAATCCACCCAGAGGCTAATCAACATCCAAGCACATCAAGGGGCACACATACATGAGATGCATCGAAGACAAATAGAACAGGCAGAACTATTGGACGAGCAAAGGGCATTCGCAGAAGGAGTTTACATGAGCGAAACAGGACATCACATAAACACTCAAGCCAGGCTCGGCTACTTAGTGGGACAGCTGCCAATATTGCATCCAAGAATAGCTAGGTATGAAGAAATGAAGGATGAATTAGCACGAGAGGAAAGACAAAGGGTGGAAGAGAGTCATGAGTCAGTGAGGAAGGCACTTGAGGATTGGAAGCAAGCAAGATTGGCACGGATGCGAGGAAATGCAAGAGGAAACAAGGAGGACAAGCAAGGAAAAGAGCATGGACATCCACAACAGTAAAAGGTGGTGGAGTTCCTTCTTTATTCCACCTTTCTTTATGTTTTAAATAAGGAAGATCTTGTATGAAATAGAACTTGCTTCCATGTTATGTTTAAACCTTTTTCAATTCTGTCTTTTAAGTCTTTGGTATTGAAGAAGGTCTCTGTGTGCTAGTCTTTATGTCACTGCATCCTTACTTTACTTACTTGTATGCTCGTTCCTTTTGAATCAAATGAAGAGAGAATGTTTATGTTTCAAAAGACTAGAATAGAGTTCATACTATGGAGTACATTCATGAGTTTGTGGTATGATCATAAGTTAGCTAAGTTGGTTCAACCATAAGGTGGGATGACAACTATCTGGCCTGAATACTTTGCTTTGAATATACTCATGAGACTAAGTATATGACAAGATCCTAAGAAAAGAAAGAGAAAAGAATAATGAAAGTGAAAAAACAAAAGACAAAGAGCAAGCAATAAGGCTAGGCACCAATAGTTTTGATCTTAAGATATGTGTCTGTGGTGTTCCTGTGTGAGGGATCTACTTGGATGAATAAGCTCTTAGGGGTGCTTTATCACTTGGTAACTTGGGTTAACTAACCCGGGATTATCAGCTGAAAGTCCATTATCAAGAGTAACCCTCACCACAGAGCATTTAGTAACCCAAAGAGGTGCTGGACACCAAGGTCTCAAGAAGGAAAATAAATGAACTATATGCCTGTGGTGTGTATGTATGGGGGAGAGACTTGAGGGAGTAAGTCCTTAGGGGTGCTTCAACACGTAGCACCTTGAACCAACTGGTTCGGGAGTGTTGGCTGAAAGCTTATCTTAAAATGTTGCCCCCTTACAGAGCACTTAGGCTAAGAACACCAATAAGCTCTGAAATGACAATAAAGGGACCAATGAATAAAAGTCTCATGGGATGTAAGCAAGGTGAGTGTTTTAGGACATGATAAAGGTCTGAAAGCCAGTAAAGGAATGAACCTAAGTTGCTATGCATGAAACCACCATAAAATCAGTGATATGACTTCCATAAGAATGACTCATTGCTCTTGGCATTCCATTCATCATTCTCTTGTTCCAGTACTTGCTTAGGGACAAGCAAGCTTTAAGTTTGGTGTTGTGATGCCAGGGCATCTTGGCCAGTTTCACTGACCTTTTCTTTACTGTTTTTAAGATAGTTTCATGCATTCCCTTAGGAAATAAGCTAGTTGTGGGTAGATATTCACTTACACCTTGATTCAAGCATACATTGTGCATTTTACATTATTTCATGAGGATTTTACATGAGTTTAGTGACAAATTGTATGTTGCATTACCCATGACTTGGACTAGAACTTTGATGCACTCTATTGCTTGATTTCAAGACCAAAGGAAACAAGGAATGGGAGGTAACTTGCAAAGTTTATGAGAAAAGTGATTGCCAATAACGCTCTCGAAGCCATCATTGACCACGTTAAGAGTCACTTTAACTAAGTTAACGAGAACTCTAACGTGGAGAGGGTGGAGAGGGCCAACGTTAGTGACACTTAACATTGTCACTAACGTTGGCAAATGCTCATAAGTGGCCACGTTAGAGTCCACGTTAACTTAGTTAACGTGGCCTCTAACGCTAAAGAGGGGAAGAAACGCCAACGTTAGTGACATTCAACATTCTCACTAACGTTGGCCTAAGGAGAAATATACCACGTTAACTCCCACGATAACTTGGTTAACGTGGGAGCTAACGTAAGAAGCAAGAGTGGTCGACAACGTTAGTGACACCGAACATTGTCACTAACGTTGGAAGCAACCACACAAACTCCCAAGGAGCCACGTTAACTTAGTTAACGTGGAAGCTAACATTGATGAGTGAAAGAAAGGCCAACGTTAGTGACATTCAACATTGTCACTAACGTTGGGGATGGCTAAGCATGGCCACGTTAGAAGCCACGTTAACCTAGTTAACGTGGACTCTAACGTGAGACATACCCCTTTCATTGGGTTAGGGAGCTCTGTTGTAGTTTGATGGATCAATACTAATTTTCATTATTCTTCTTCTATCTTTTCTCTTGATTTTACTTGAAAGCTTTCGATCTTCATCGAATTGGGTAGTTATCTTGGAAAAGAAGCTATTCAAACCTGGATCTCTTCTGAACCTTGAAAGAAGAATGAAGAGATCAAGCTAGAAATGCTTTCTCATGCTGGACCAAATTGGGTTTGGATGGGTATGTGACTATAACCCTCTCAATACTTGATTTGGGAAATGCATGTGGTATAATCAGTGACCATACTTCATCTTTTCTCATGAGAAATTGACCAAGGAATTGGCTATTGATCAAGATTTGAGAGATTGAATTTGTAATTCAATCAATTAAGATTGCCAAGGAGATCAATGAGTGCATTGATTGAGGAAGAGATGAAAATAAACTTGATCCGGAGAATTACAACATCTCCTAAGCCCAATGAACTCCTCATCTCTGATCTTACCCATTCTCTTTAATTTCTGCCATTTACTTTTATGAGCAAATCCCCTATTCCCATTTACAATTCTGCAATTTACTTTCAGTCATTTACTTCCAGTCCTTTAATTCTAGCATTTACTTTTCTGTTATTTACATTCCCGCCATTTTATTTTCTGTAACTCTCAACCCAAATTCTGGATTCGCTCAACTAGAACATTCTTCTAATTAAAGTTGCTTGATCAATCAATCCCTGTGGGATTTGACCTCACTCTATTGTGAGTTTTTACTTGACGACAAATTCGGTACACTTGCTGAAGGAAATTTGTTGAGAGACAGTTTCCACCCACATCAGTAGCTGTACCAGGTATTTTTCATCCGAGACGAGAAATCTGACAGTTGATTAGCCGTGCAGAAACCGTACCTGGTATTTTTCATCCGAGAGGATCATACAGCTTGCCATGGAAGGGAGCATGCATGATTGGATGAAGACAGTAGGAAAGCAGAGGTTCAGAAGCAACAAATCATCTCCAAACGCTTATCTAAAATTCCCACCAATGAATTACATAAGTATCTTTATTTAAGTTTATGTTTTATTTATCTTTTAATTATCAAAACCTCATAACCAGTTGAATCTGCCTGAATAAGATTTACAAGATGACCATATCTTGCTTCAAACCGACAATCTCCGTGAGATCGACCCTTACTCACGTAAGGTATTACCTGGACGACCCAGTGCACTTACTGGTTAGTTGTGCGGAGTTGCGAAAAGTGTGATCACAATTCCGTGCACCAAGTTGTTGGCGCCGTTGCCGGGGATTGTTCGAGTTTGGACAACTGATGGTTCATCTTGTTGCTTAGATTGGGTAATTTTATTTTATGTTTAAGCTTTTTATTTTTATTTTCGAAAAAAATACAAAAAAAAAAATTTAAAATCATAAAACCAAAAAAAATTTGTGTTTCTTGTTTGAGTCTTGTGTCAAATTTTAAGTTTGGTGTCAATTGCATGTATTTAATTTTCTTAAAATTTTCGAAAATTCATGCATTATGTTCTTCATGATCTTCAAGTTGTTCTTGATGATTTTCTTTGTTGATCTTTACATTTTCTTGTTTTGTGTCTTTTGTTGTTTTTCATATGCATTTTCAAATTCATAGTGTCTAAACATAAAAAAAAATTTCTAAGTTTGGTGTCTTGCATGTGTTTCTTTTCTTAAAAATTTGTAAAAATATGTTCTTGATGTTCATTATGATCTTCAAAGTGTTCTTGGTGTTCATCTTGACATTCAAAGTGTTCTTGCATGAATTAATTGTTTTGATCTTAAATTCTTATGTCTTGTGTCATTTTGTTGTTTTTCTCTTTCTTCATTAATTCAAAAAAATAAAAAATAATATCTTTTCCTTATTTTACTCATAAATTTCGAAATTTTGGGTTGACTTAGTTAAAAAGTTTTAAAATTTAGTTGTTTCTTGTTAGTCAAGTCAAAATTTCAATTTAAAAATTCTATCTCTTCAAATCTTTTTCAAAAATTAAATTTTTTTCATTTTCCTTCTTAACATTTTTGAATTTCTTAAATAAATTTTTCAAAATCTTTTTCTTCATTTTATTTCATATTTTTGAAAATCCTTGCTAACAATTAATGTTTTGATTCAAAAATTTCAAGTTTGTTACTTTCTTGTTAAGAAAGGTTCAATCTTTAAATGCTAGAATCATATCTTTTAGTTTCTTGTTAGTCAAGTCATTAACTTTAATTTTGAAAATCAAATCTTTTTAATTTCCTTTTCAAATCTTTTTCAAAATTTTAATTTCAAAATCTTTTTCTAACTTCTTATCTTTTCAAAATTTATTTTCAAATCTTTTTCAATTAACCACTTGATTTGTTTGTTTTAATTTTAAAAAGTTTACTGTTTCTTATCTTCTTCAAAACTACCTGACTACTTTTTCACTTCTCATTTTCGAAAACTATCTAACAAATTTTTCAAAAATATTTTTAATTAATTAATTTATTTAGTTTTCAATTTGCTTTTATTTATTTTCTTAAATTTTGAATTCTAACTTATAATTAAAATAAAAACAAAAATATTTTTCTTTTCTTTTAAATTAATATTCAAATACTCTCTCTCTCTCATATCTTTCTATTCATTTTATTTATTTACTAACATTTCTCTTCTACTCATCTAATAATTTGAACCCTCTCTCTCTCTCT
>NC_029794.2:81944008-81971735 GCF_000816755.2 Arachis ipaensis
TTTCAAAAATCTTCTTAATTGATTAATTTATTTAGTTTTCAATTTGCCTTTGTTTCTTTTCTTAAATTTCGAATTATAACTTAATTAATTAAATAAAAATTAAAATATTTTTCTTCTCCCTCTTCTTAAAATTTGAATACTCTCTCTGTCATCTCTTTCTATTTATTTATTTATTTATTTACTAACACTTCTATTCTACTCATAATTCGAACCCTCTCCCTCTCTCTTTGTTCGAATTCCTCTTATCCTCCCTATTCTCATTCTTCTATTCTTCTATTCTTCTACTCACATAAAGGAATCTATATACTGTGACATAGAGGATTCCTCTTCTTTTCTATTCTCTTCTTTTTCATATGAGCAGGAACAGGGATAAAGACATTCTTGTTGAAGCTGATCCTGAACCTGAAAGGTCTCTAAAGAGGAAGCTAAGAGAAGCTAAAGCACAACACTCTGGAGAGGACCTTACAGAAATTTTTGAAAAAGAAGTAGACATGGCAGCCAAACCCAATAACAATGATGGAGATGCAAGGAAGATGCTTGGTGACTTTACTGCACCAACTTCCGACTTCTATGGAAGAAGCATCTCAATTCCTACAATTGTAGCAAACAACTTTGAGCTTAAGCCTCAATTAGTTTCTTTAATGCAGTAGAATTGCAAGTTTCATGGACTTCTATTGAAAGATCTTCATCAGTTCTTATCTGAATTCTTGCAAATCTGTGACACTGTTAAGACCAATGGGGTTAACCCCGAGGTCTACAGACTTATGCTTTTTCTCTTTGCTGTAAGAGACAGAGCTAGGATATGGTTGGACTCACAGCTTAAAGAAAGCCTGAACTCTTGGAAAAAGTTGGTCAATGCTTTCTTGGCCAAATTTTTTCTACCTCAAAAGATGAGCAAGCTTAGAGTGGAAGTCCAAACCTTCAGACAGAAGGAAGGTGGATCCCTCTATGAAGCTTGCGAAAGATACAAGCAATTGATCAGAAGGTGTCCTTCTGACATGCTTTTAGAATGGAGCATCTTATGTATATTCTATGATGGTCTGTCTGAATTGTCCAAGATGTCATTCGACCACTCTGCTGGTGGATCTCTTCATCTGAAGAAAACCCCTGTAGAAGCCCAGGAACTCATTGAGATAGTTGCAAATATCCAGTTCATGTACACTTCTGAAAGAAATTATGCGAATAATGGGATAACTTAGAATAAAATATTGACTCAGCAAGTCAATATGATTTCTCAGAATCTGACTGGAATGCAAGCTGCATCCGGCAGTACCAAAGAAGCCTCCTCTGAAGGAGAAGCTTATGACCCTGAGAATCCTACAATGGAAGAGGTGAATTACATGGGAGAATCCTATGGAAACACTTACAATCCTTCATGGAGGAATCATCCTAATTTCTCATGGAAGGATCAACAGAAGCATCAACAAGGCTTCAATAATAATAATGGTGGGAGAAATAAGTTTGGCAATAGCAAGCCTTTTCCATCATCTTCTCAGCAACAGACAGAGAATTCTAAGCAGAGCCTCTCTGACTTAGCAACCATAGTCTCTGATCTATCTAAGACCACTCTCAGTTTCATGACTAAAACAAGGTCCTCAATCAGAAATTTGGAGGCACACGTGGGTTAGCTGAGTCAAAATGTTACTGAAATCCATCCTAGTACTCTCCCAAGCAATACAGAAGAGAATCCAAAGAGAGAGTGCAAGGCCATCAATATACCCAAAATGGCCGAACCCATAGAGGAGGGAGAGGCGGTGATTTCCAGTGAGGATGACCTCAATAGACGTCCACTAACCACTAAGGAGTTCCCTAATGAGGAACCAAGGGAATCTGAGGCTCATACAGAAACAACAGAGATTCCACTGAACTTACTGTTGCCATTCATGAGCTCTGATGATTATTCTTCCTCTGAAGAGAATGAAGATATTGCTGAAGAGCAAGTTGCTCAGTATTGATGCCAAGGCATCTTAGGCTAGTTTCACTAGCATTTTTCTGTTAGTTTTAGTTGTTTTATGCATTTTCTTGAGCTTAAAGTAACCAAGAATGGTTAAATGAATAACAAAAATAACAAACATCCCTCCAGTTTAAGCTTAAACTGGAGCTTAAACGTGTTCGACCATTCTCCTCCAGGGTTGCTTTCTTCATTTCCACGTTTAAGCTTCAGTTTAACCTTAAACTGAAGCTTAAACGTGTTCGACAAATCCACACTCCAGACTTTCCTTCTTCCATTTCCACGTTTAAGCTTCAGTTTAACCTTAAACTGAAGCTTAAACGTGCTTGAATTATACCACCTCCAGGAGTGTCCAACGTTTAAGTTGCAGTTTAAGCTTAAACTGCAACTTAAACGCCACTAATTGAAAAGGTTTCTGGGCCAAAGATATTACAGTTTAAGTTAGCATTTGAGCACAAACATTAACTTAAACGTACTCTGGTATGAAACCCAATTGAATATCATGGTTTATGGGATTGGGCCTGAAGAATTGATGAGTCTGGAATTTCAAATTGTTGAGTCATGTGTCATTACTTGATTATCACTAAGTTGGCTCAATGAATGTTACAGAATTGGATCAGCAGCCTCATCAGGATTATGGATCATAAACCCAAAGCAAAAGGAAATCAGGGAAAAGCCTCAAAGCCCAAGAAACACAACAGAAGCTCAATTTAGAAAGTGTATAAATAGGATAGAATTTAAGTTGGTTGGTACTCGGGGGAATTTTGGAGGGATCACTCTTTCTAGTTTTCATACTTTTTGTAATTGAATTCAGAGCTATGACTCACTAAACCTCCTTTCATTGGGTTAGGGAGCTCTATTGTAATTCAATGAATCAATAATAGTTTTTATCTTCTTCTTCAACCTTTTCTCTTGAATTTTGTTAGAAAGCTTCTCGATCTAATTCCATTGGTTAGTTGTCTTGGGAAAGAAACTATCCATAATTGGAATCCTTCGGAACCTTGGGAAAAAAAAAGCATCAAGTTTATGGCGCCGTTGCCGGGGATTGGTTTTCGATTGACAATTCTCAAATTGGAAGTTAACTAGATTGAGCATTTTTCTTGCTTTGTTAATTCAGTTCAAGTTACTTGTTGAATTTTAATTTCTGCACTCTGTTACATGCTTTCTTTCTTTATGCCTTTAAATTCAAGCAACTAACTCACTGACTCACTAACTATTTGAATTAATTCCTCAACTGCTCTAACCATACTCTTCCATTAACCAAGAGTATTTCACTTGTTTGTTGCCTGTGTTGTGTTTTTGTATGACAGGTAGGAGAGGAGAGACATCAACTCCTCATTATACCGAACCAGAGAGGACCCTTCATAAACTTAGAAGGGAAGCAAGCGGGAAGAGAGTACTGGGAGAAGAAGAATCTGAAGGAGAATCTGAGGACAATTTTGAGGAAGCTCTAGATCTCAACATGGATAGAGAAGTTCACAACCATGAGAGAGCTGATGGAAACAATGCCATTCCCGAGAGGAGGGTTCTTGGTTCATACATAAACCCAACCTCTGGGAATTGTGGTAGCAGCATTCAGAAACCACCCATTCAGGCCAACAATTTTGAACTCAAACCACAGCTAATATCACTTGTGGAGGATCATTGTTCATTTGGTGGGAGTGCTAATGAAGATCCAAACCAACATCTCACAAAATTCCTGAGAATTTGCGACACTGTGAAGTCCAATGGAGTCCAGGAAGATACCTATAAACTGCTCTTGTTCCCATTTTCACTTAGGAACAAGGCAGCTAAGTGGCTGGAATCATTCCCAAGGGGGAGCCTATCAACCTGGGATGAGGTGGAAAGTAAGTTTCTGGCACGTTTCTACCCCCCACAAAGGTCAATAGGCTTCGATCTGAGGTTCAGACTTTTAGACAACAAGATGGTGAAACTCTCTACGAGGCATGGGAGAGGTTCAAGGACTTGACAAGGAAATGCCCACCAGACATGTTCCATGACTAGGTGCAATTGCATATTTTCTATGATGGACCTTCTTATGAATCAAGGAAGGCTGTAGACCATTCATAAGGAGGTTCATTGAACAGGAAAAAGACTGTGGAAGAAGCAATTGAAGTGATTGAGACAGTGGCTGAGAACGAGTACTACTATGCGCAGCCTCATCAGGATTATGGATCATAAACCCAAAGTAAAAGGAAATCAAGGAAAGGCCTCAAAGCCCAAGAAACACAACAGAAGCTCAATTTAGAAAGTGTATAAATAGGATAGAATTTAAGTTGGTTGGTACTCGGGGGAATTTTGGGGGGATCACTCTTTCTAGTTTTCATACTTTTTGTAATTGAATTCAGAGCTATGACTCACTAAACCCCCTTTCATTGGGTTAGGGAGCTCTATTGTAATTCAATGAATCAATAATAGCTTTTATCTTCTTCTTCAACCTTTTCTCTTGAATTTTGTTAGAAAGCTTCTCGATCTAATTCCATTGGTTAGTTGTCTTGGGAAAGAAACTATCCATAATTGGAATCCTTCGAAACCTTGGGAAAGGAATGGAGGATTCATGCTAGAGAAGCTTTCTCACAGTGAATTGGATTGGGGTTTGGATGGATATTGTGACATGTAATCCTACCAAATTGTGGTTCATGAAACTGTGTGGTATAATCAGTGATCGAGCATCATCTCTTCTTATGAACATTTAAACCAAGGGATTGGGAATTTGTTTGTTTTTAGAGAGAATTGGTGAGCCAAGTGATTGGGATCCAATCATATAAGATTGCCAAGCAAAATTCAATGAATGCATTGGTTGAGGAAGGGAAAAAAAATGTGTTTGATTCGGAGATCTCAATATCTCCTGAAACCCAATGAATTCCCCATTTCTGATCTATCACTTCTCTTTACATTCTGCAATTAAATTCATGCAATCACCCCGATCCCTTTTTAATTTCAGCAATTTAGCTTCTCGCTCTTTAATTCATGCAATTTTACATTCCGCAATTCTCATCTAAATCTTGATTCCGCTCAACTAGAACACACTTCTAATCCGAATTGCTCACTCAACCAATCCTTGTGGGATTCGACCTCACTCTATTGTGAGTTTTTACTTGACGATAACCGGTGCACTTGCCGGAAGGAATTTTTGCCGATCGTGCAATTTCTTAAAATCGTAGCATCAAGTATCTAGGAGCAATCATAAAGCTGGATGCCAAGCTAGTTGGTAATGAGACTTGGGAGGATTAACCTCCATTGCTCATCAATAAACTGAATGCCTTGGTTCAGCTGAAATTACCTCAGAAGAAACCGGATCCCGGAAAATTCTTAATACCTTGCACCATAGGTACCATGACATTTGAGAAGGCTCTGTGTGACCTGGGGTCAGGAATAAACCTCATGCCACTCTCTGTAATGGAGAAACTAGGGATCTTTGAGGTACAAGCTGCAAAAATCTCACTAGAGATGGCAGACAGATCAATGAAATAGGCTTATGGACTTGTAGAGGATGTCTTAGTGAAGGTTGAAGGCCTGTACATCCCTGTTGATTTCATAATCCTAGACACTGGGAAGGATGAGGATGAATCCATTATCCTTGGAAGACCATTCCTAGCCATAGCAAGAGCTGTGATTGATGTGGACAGAAGAGAGTTAGTCCTATAGTTGAATGAGGACTACTTTGTGTTTAAGACTCAAGGATCTTCTTCTGTAACCATGGAGAGGAAGCATGAAAAGCTTCTCTCAATACAGAGTCAAACAGAGCCCCCACACTCAACTTCTAAGATCGGTGTTGGGAGGCCACCATTAAGATCTGAATCTCTGTGAAGCTCTCTAAGAGCTCACTGTCAAGCTATTGACTTTAAAGAAACGCTTATTGGGAGGCAATCTAATGTTATTTAATCATATTTATTTTTATATACATTTGTTTTCCATTGTCATGTTATGTTTTTTTTAGGTAGATGATCATGTGGAGTCACAAAAACAGCTACAGAATTAAAGCGGAATCAAAAATAGCATAAAAAATAGCACACCTTGGAGGACAGGCTTACTGGCATTTAAATGCCAGTAAGGATAGCAGAATGGGGGTTTAACGCCCAGTCTGGTAGCATTCTGGCCGTTAAATGCCAGAATTGGTAGACAGACTGGCGTTTAACACTAGAAAAGGGTGTCTGGCTGTCTGGCTGGCGTTAAACGCCAGAATTGGCAGACAGACTGGCATTTAACGCCAGAAAAGGTAGCAGAGATGGCGTTAAATGCCATAAATGGCACACAAACGGCGTTTAAATGCCATAAAGGTGCAGGGACTAGAATTCCTTGACGCCTCATGATCTGTGGACCCCACAGGATCCCCACCTACCCCAACTTTCTTTATCTCCTCTTCACACCTCTCTATAACACTCTTCCCCAAATACCCTTGAGAAATCACATCAACACCTATTCCCCAAAACACCATTCACCTATCTAGTCCTACCCTCTTCCCCATAATCTCTTCACCACTCATATCCATCCACTATTCTCCAAAGAAACCCATCATAAAACCCCACCTACCTCACCATTCAAATTCAAAACATTTTCCTCCCAAACCCAACCCCTTCATACACGACTTCCCTCTCTCTCTCTTACCCTATAAATACCCATCCTTACCACCTTCAATTTCACACATCATAAATACTTAAACCCCTTCTTGGCCGAATCCAAAACACCTCTCTATCTCCTCTATTTCTTCTTTTTCTCCTCCTTTCTTTCTTATTTTGCTCGAAGATGAGCAAACCTTTTAAGTCTGGTATGGAAAAAAGCTCTTCTTTTTGTTTTTCCATAACCATTAATGGCACCTAAGGCCGGAGAAACCTCTAGAAAGTGGAAAGCAAAGGCAATTGCTTCCACCTCTGAGTTATGGGAGATGGAGAGATTCATCTCAAAAGTCCATCAAGACCACTTCTATGAAGTTGTGGCCAAGAAAAAGGTGATCCCCGAGGTCCCCTTCATGCTCAAAAACAGTGAATATCCGGAGATCCGACGTAAGGTTTGAAGAAGAGGTTGGGAATCTCTCACCAACCCCATCAGACAAGTCAGAATCTTAATGGTTCAAGAGTTCTATGCTAATGCATGGATCACTAAGAACCATGATCAAAGTGTGAACCCGAACCCAAAGAATTGGCTCACAATGGTTCGGGGGAAATACTTGGATTTCAGTCCGAAAACTCTGAGGTTGGCATTCAACTTGCCAATAATGAGATGAGATCCTCATCCTTTCACTAGAAGAGTTAACTTTGATCAAAGGTTGGACCAAGTCCTCATGGACATCTATGTGGAAGGAGTGCAACGGAAGAGAGACTCTAAAGGCAAGCCGGTTCAACTGAGAAGGGTTGACCTCAAGCCCGTGGCTAGAGGATGGTTAGAGTTCATCCAATGCTCTATCATTCCTACTAGCAACCGATCTGAAGTTACTGTGGACCGGGCTATCATGATCCATAGTATCATGATTGGAGAGGAAGTAGAAGTTCATGAGATCATATCTCTAGAACTATACAAGGTGGCTGACAAGCCCTCCACTTTGGCAAGGTTGGCCTTTCCTCATCTCATCTGTCACCTATGCAATTCATCCGGAGTTGTCATAGAGGAAGACATCCTCATTGAAAGGGACAAGCCCATCACTAAGAAGAGGATGGAGCAAACAAGAGAGCCTGCTCATGGACCTCAACAAGAGCATGAGGAAATTCTTCATCAAGAAATCCCTGAGATGCCTCAAGGGATGCATTTCCCTCCACACAACTATTGGGAGCAACTCAACACCTCTTTAGGAGATTTGAGTTCTAACATGGAGCAACTAAGGATGGAGCACTAAGAGCACTCTATTATCCTCAATGAAATCAGAGAGGACCAAAAGGCCATGAGAAAGGAGCAACAAAGGCAAGGAAGAGACATAGAGGAGCTCAAGCACTCCATAGCATCTTCAAGAGGAAGAACTAGCCGCCGTCACTAAGGTGGACCCGTTCTTTAATTTCCTTGTTCTTATTTTCTGTTTTTCGGTTTGTATGCTTTATGTTTTGTCTATGTTTGTGTCTTTATTACATGATCATTAGTGTTTAGTGTCTATGTCTTAAAGCTATGAATCTTCCATGAATCCCTCACCTTTCTTAAATGAAAAATGTTTTCTGAAAAGGAAAAGAAGTACATGAATTTCGAATTCTATCTTGAAAATAGTTTAATTATTTTGATGTGGTGGCAATACTTTTTTTTTTCTGAATGAACGCTTGAACAGTGCATATTTTTTATAGTGAAGTTTATGAATGTTAAAATTGTTGGCTCTTGAAAGAATAATGAAAAAAGAGAAATGTTATTGATAATCTGAAAATCATAAAATTGATTCTTGAAGCAAGAAAAAGTAGTGAAAAACACAAAGCTTGCGAAAAAAAAAGGCGAAAAATAAAGAAAAAAAGAAGGAAAAAGAAAAAGCAAGCAGAAAAAGCCAGTAACCCTTTAAACTAAAAGACAAGGGTAAAAAGGATCCAAGGCTTTGAGCATTAATGGATAGGAGGTCTCAAAGGAATAAAATCCTGGCCTAAGCGGCTGAATCAACCTGTCCCTAACCATGTGTTTGTGGCGTGAAGGTGTCAAGTGAAAAGCTTGAGACTGAGTGATTAAAGTCGTGGTCCAAAGCAAAAAGAGTGTGCTTAAGAACTCTGGGCACCTCTAACTGGGGACTCTAGCAAAGCTGAGTCACAATCTGAAAAGGTTCACCAAGTTATGTGTCTGTGGCATTTATGTATTCGGTGGTAATACTGGAAAACAAAATGCTTAGGGTCACAGCCAAGACTCATAAAGTAGCTGTGATCAAGAATCAACATACTGAATTAGGAGAATCAATAACACTATCTGAATTCTGAGTTCCTATGGATGCCAATCATTCTGAACTTCAAAGGATAAAGTGAGATGCCAAAACTGTTCAGAAGCAAAAAGCTACTTGTCCCGCTCATCTAATTTATACGCTTTAAGTATGTTTTAGCTACTTTTTATTATATTTTTATTAGTTTTTATACAAAAATCACATTTTTGGACTTTACTATGAGTTTGTGTGTTTTTCTGTGATTTCAGGTATTTTCTGGCTGAAATTGAGGGATCTGAGCAAAAGTCTGATTCAGAGGTTGGGAAAGGACTGCAGATGCTGTTAGATTCTGACCCTCCTGCGCTTGAAATGGATTTTCTAGAGCTAAAGAAGCCCAATTGGCATGCTCTTAATTGCGTTGGAAAGTAGACATCTTGATCTTTCCAGAAATATATAATAGTCTATACTTTGCCCAAGATTTAATGGCCCAAACTGGCATAAAATGCCAGCTAGAGACCCTTTTTCTGGCGTAAAACGCCAGAACTGGCACCAAAACTGGAGTTAAACGCCCAAACTGGCATCCAAGCTGGTGTTTAACTCTACAAATGGCCTATGCACGTGTAAAGCTCAATGCTCAGCCCAAGCACACACCAAGTGAGTCCCAGAAGTGGATTTCTGCACTATCTGCACTTAGTTACTTATTTTCTATAATCCCTAGTAACTAGTTTAGTATAAATAGCACTTTTTACTATTGTATTCACATCTTTGGAATCTATCTCTGGACGTTTAGTCCTTAGACATTGGAGGCTAGCCACATGGCCATGCTTAGACTACTTTCTCTTATGTAATTTCTACGGTGGAGTTTCTACACCTCATAGATTAAGGTGCAGAGCTCTGCTATTCTTCATGAATTAATGCAAGTATTATTGTTTCTCTTTCAATTCATGCTTACTTCTTCTCCAAGATATACTCTCGTACTTAATTCAGTTAAGTAAGAATGAAGGGGTGACCCGTGACAATCACCCACTATCTTCGTTACTCGCTTAGCCAAGATCTGCGTGCCTGACAATCACAAACGGTCTACATGATGTTCAACGTAGTCATTGGACGACAGCTGAAGTGTATTCTTTTGCGTCTCTAATCCACGATTTTCATCGCCTCTCCTGGCAACAGAGCATCCGAATCCGTGAGATTAGAACCTTCATGGTATAGGCTAGAGCCAATTGGCAGCATTCTTGAGAATGTTAGTGACAATCACCTTTTTCACTAACGTTCCTCACCCAGGGATGATCCACGTTAACTTCAACGTTAGTGGCACCAACATGACCACTAACATTGCCTCTTGGTCCTTCGCAGACGTTATTGGGACTCACCTTTTCCAATAACGTTGAGAGTCCTCCCTCCCTACGTTAGAGTTCACGTTAACTTAGTTAACGTGGCTCTTAACGTAGGCTTGCCAATTCTTCGAGAACGTTAGTGACACTTACCTTTGTCACTAACGTTCCAAGGTGCCCCTACTTCCCACGTTAGAGTCCACATTAACTAAGTTAACGTGGCTTCTAACGTGGTAATGATAGCCATCTCCAACGTTAGTGACAAAGGTGAGTGTCACTAACGTTGGCTCATCATCCTATCCTTAACGTTAGCTTCCACGTTAACTAGGTTAACGTGGGAGTTAACGTGGCTCATGGTGGCTCATTGTGGCTCATTCTAACGTTAGTGACAAAGGTAAGTGTCACTAACGTTGGCGATCACTTGCTTTCTCCACGTTAGCTTCCACGTTAACTAAGTTAACGTGGCAACTAACGTGGCTCATTGTAGCTTGGCCAACGTTAGTGACAAAGGGGAGGGTCACTAACGTTGGCTTCCCTTTTGCTTCCCAACGTTAAAGTCCACGTTAACTGAGTTAACATGGCTCTTAACGTGGCCACTTATGAGCTTGGTCCAACGTTAGTGACAAAGGTGAGTGTCACTAACGTTGGCCTTATTTCTTTCTTCCACGTTAGAGTTCACGTTAACTTAGTTAACGTGACTCTTAACGTGGGCTATGATGGCTTTCGAGGACGTTATTGGCGATTACTTTTCTCATTAACGTTGCAAGCTAGCTCCCATTCCACGTTGGTGGTCATGTTAGTTAGACTAACGTGGCTGCTAACGTGGCTCTTTCTTGCTTCTATTGTCCTGAAATCAAGCAATAAAGTGCATCAAAGTTCTAATCCACATCATGAGACATGCATCATCCAATTTGTCGTCTAATTCATGCAAAATTCTCATGAAATCATGTAAAGTGCACAATGTATGCTTAAATCAAGATGTAAGTGAAATTCTACCCAAAACTTGCTTATTTCCTAAGAAAATGCATGAAACTACCCTGAAACAGTAAAGAAAAGGTCAGTGAAACTGGCCAAAATGCCCTGGCATCACAACACCAAACTTAAAGCTTGCTTGTCCCTAAGCAAGTACTGGAACAAGAGAATGATGAATGAAATGCCAAGATAAATGAGTCATTATTATGGAAGTCATGTCTTTGGTTTTATGGTGGTTTCATGCATAGCAACTTAGGTTCATTCCTTCACTGGCTTTCAGACCTTTATCATGTCCTGAAGTACTCACTTAATTGCACCCTATGAGACTCTTATTCATTGATCCTTTTATTATTTTTAGGGCTTATTTGTGTTCTTAGGCTAAGTGCTCTGTGAGGGGGCAACTCTTTAAGATAAGCTTTCAGCCAACACTCCCGAACCAGTTGGTTCAAGGTGCTAGGTGTTAAGACACCCCTAAGGACTTACTCCCTCAAGTCTTTTTCCCCCATACATACACACCACAGGTTGCTCTTGATAGTGGACTTTCAGCTGATAATCCCGGGTTAGTTAACCCAAGTTACCAAGTGATGAAGCACTCCTACGAACTTATTCATCCAAGAAGATCCTTGGTACAGGAGCACCACAAACACATCTCTCAAGTTTCAAACCCTTGGTGCCTAGCCTTATTCTTTATCAACTTTTCTTTCTTTTTCAACTCTTATTATTCTTTTCCCCTTTTTTCTTATTAGGATCTTGTTATTTAGCTAGTCTCATGGGGTGTGTTTCAAGTATATGATTCAGGACAGATAGTTGTCTTCCCACCCTTGTTGGTGAGCCAACTTAGCTAACTTATGACCACATCACACACTAAGGAACTTACTCCACAATATGAACTCTACTCTGGTCTTTGAAAACAAACATTCTCTTTTTTATTTGATTCAAAAGGAGACAAGCAACACAATAAGCAGGATGGAATTGAAAACAGGCAACTTGACTAGTAATCATAGACCTAGGCAAGTAGAATACTAAAAACATAATTGAAAATCCTAAACTATCATGGAAGCATGTCATATTTCATACATGATTTTCCTTATTTAATGCTTGAAAAAGATGGAACAAAGAGGGAACTCCACCACCTTTTACTCATGGGGTTGCCCATGCTCTTCCTCTTACTTGTCCTCTTTGTGTTTCTCTTGAGTGCTTGTACTCCCACTTTCCTTGCCCTTTCCAATCAACTTCTTCCAAAAACCAGCATCTTCCATCTTCTTTTTTAGTGTTTCCTTCTGCTGTTTCACCTTCCTTTCTTCTTGTTCTACAAAATACAAGAATTGTGATTAAAAAATATGTGTTGAAAGTGGTGGCAAAATTAAAAGAATAACTACTTTTTAAAGTTTTTGTTTTAACTAACTAAGTGTTATTCATTAGAGCAAACCAACTGACTAACTCAACATCCATGTGTGCAACATTGGCAACACCAAACTTAGTTTGGTGCCATGTGGTGTAAAAGATTTGTTCAAGGCCCCTAAGAGTGACATGATATGGGTTACATTGATGTTCTCTTAGTGTGCCTTGAACACCAAACTTGTTCTTCAATATATGTTGCACACAAGGATTCATTCAAGTCCATGTCAACTTGATTTGGAATCCCTGAACCTTGGATTATTGACTACTTTTAAAAGCATGTAAAACATGGGTTGCCTCCCATGAAGCGCTTCTTTAGCGTCACTAGCTTGATGTTTTGCCTTTGTCATGGTGGTTGGTAATGCTTCAGATCTTCCCCTCTTGCAGTAGACCTATATCCATTGGCTTCATCAAGGATCTCCACATGGAAGTGTGGCGCAACAAGGAGGAAGTGTGGCCATGAAGCTCTCTCCAAGAGCACCAAGCTCACCAAGTGAGCGCTACACTTACTCTCAAGGGACCAAGGCACAAAGCTCAGCTCACTTTGTGAGCTGAGCACAATATGAGGCCAAGAAACAAGGAAAGGAAACACCAAGCTTAGCTCACAAAGTTAGCATTATCAAGAGCACCCAAGAAATAATTCAAAAAAAATAAGTTGCAAGTGCATGCTTCAAGGCATTAACCCATGACCAAAGGGGATGGGAGAGCGCTACTCACAAGGAAAAATAAGCCAAAAATGGCCAAATGCATCCCCCAAGGTTCGAACTCCACACCTTGAGGAAGCAAGGAAGCAAGGCAACCAAAGAAATGGGCAGCGCATGCTTCCCGTAGGTTTCAAACCAAGGAGCTCTCATTGTGAGTACCAAAGCTCAGCTCACTTGGAGAGCTGAGCGCTACCCTTGGTGCATTTCACGCAACATATGACACGGCCAGAGGGAGTGGAGCGCGCAACATATGACACGGTCCAGGAACACACAGCGCGCAACAATTTTGTGCACCAAGGCACCAATGCTCAGCTCACTTTGTGAGCTGAGCTTTCCCCTGATGCCTCCTCCAAGCAACAGCACGCAAGGCCTCCCCACACCAAGTCTCAAAGCTCAGCTCACTTTGTGAGCTGAGCATCCCCCTGAAGGCAAATTACTCATGGGCTAAAAAATCAATAAAAAATCCAATTAAATTCAAATCTTCACCAAATCAAAAGCCCATCCAAATTCCAATATCCAAGAATAGAAAGTGTATAAATAGGAGTTAGTTTGATGTAATTAGGATTGGGAGACTTTACTTTGAATTTTCCTTTTTAGCTTTCATTTCAATTTTGAGCTTTTTTACTTTGAATTTGTATTTCTGAGAACTTGGAAGGAGAATTGATCTCTCTTCTTCTTGGTTCTTGCTTGAGCACTCTTTAATTTTCTTGCCTTGGATCTTGGGTAGAGAATTGAAGAACTTCTGTTTCAATCTCACCTTGAGATCTTGTTTAATTTTCTGCATAATTGAATTCCGATTTCCATTTACTGCTTCATCTTCTACTCTCTCTGCAATTTACTTTTCTTTGTTTCTTTTGCAATTGTTCTTGTTAGATCAAGGAAGGATTTGAGATCTAGACTTATTATCTAGTCTCTTTCGCTCCTGAGATCTTCAACCTCTTTTACTTTGCTGCAAATTAAGCACTGCCTTTCTGTCTTTACAATTCTCAAAGCATTTTTCCTCTTTTGTTTGAGATCCATTCCAATTCAATTCATCTTTTGCTTTGCTGTTTGATGCCATTTACTTTTGCTTGTTTAAATTCTGTAATCTCAATTCCCAATTCCTTTTATGATTCAGCAATTTACATTTCTTGTACTTTAAGCTTCAGCCATTTACATTACTTGAAATCTAAGTTTCTGCAATTTACATTACGTGCACTTTAAGATTCAACACTTTTACCTTCCTGCTCTTTAGTTTACTGCAAATCTCCCCCTTCCCCTTTACTTTTCATGCAATTTAGTTTCTGCAAATTATAAATCACTCAACCAAATCTTGATTCGCTTGACTAAATCAACCACTAAACTAAAATTGTTCAATCCTTCAATCCCTGTGGGATCGACCTCACTCATGTGAGTTATTATTAGTTGATGTGACCCGGTACACTTGCCGGTGAGTTTTGTGTTGGATCGTTTTCCACACATCAAGTTTTTGGCGCCGTTGCCGGGGATTGATTAGGTTGACAATGATTAAGTAAGGTGGTGGTCTAGATTAAGCATTTTCTTTTTCTTTTTTTCTAAGCACACCAACTGTTTGAGTTTTTGCTTAAGCTAACACCAACTTCACTCTAGCAATAGAGTGTTTAATTCTGGTTCTTGGTTCTGTGTTTATGTCAGGAGGAAGAAGCGATGAATCCACACCTTTTGATCCTGAAACACTTTGGGGGCTGAGAAGAGAACCAAGAAATGGAGAAAAATCCAACAAATCCACAAGTGGGAGTGGCCAACTACAATGGTCAGCCCCAAAGGAGAGTATTGGCTTCCTATACATTTGCTAATCCAAGGCATTGTGGGAGTAGCAACTTTACCCCAAATGTCAATGTAAATAACTTTGAATTGAAGCCCCAATTCATCACCTTGGTGCAGAACAACTGTTCTTATGGAGGAGGACCACTTGAAGATCCAAACCAACACTTGTCTACTTTCTTGAGGATTTGTGACACTGTCAAACCCAATGGTGTGCACCCAGACAGTTACAAGCTACTGCTATTTCCATTTTCTCTCAGAGACAAAGCCACTCAATGGTTGGAATCCTTCCCAAGAGACAGCATCAACAATTGGGATGATCTAGTAACCAAGTTCCTTGCCAAGTTTTACCCACCTCAAAGAGTTATTAGATTGAAGACTGAAGTACAAACATTCACACAAATGGATGTTGAACCCTTGTATGAGGCATGGGAACGATACAAAGCTCTAATCAGGAAGTGCCCACCTGGAATGTTCAGTGAGTGGGACAGATTGCAGAATTTCTATGAAGGCTTGACATTGAAATCTCAAGAGGCTTTGGATTATTTAGCAGGAGGCTCTTTGCAACTCATGAAAACTGCAGAGGAAGCCCAAAATCTCATTGATATGGTGGCCAACAACCAGTATTTCTTTGCTCACCAAAGGCAACGCCAACCATCACAAAGGAAAGGAGTGATGGAGTTGGAAGGAGTGGACTCAATTCTGGCTCAAAACAAAATAATGCATCAGTAAATTCAACAACAATTTGAGAAAATGGCCAAGAGGATTGATAGTCTCCAAGTTGCAGCAGTCAACACAAGCCAATCATCAACCAAATGGGGGCAAAATGAAGAAAACCAAGAAAATCAGCAACAGGAACAACCTCAATATGTGCACAACCAAGGCTCCGGCCAAAATGAAGTCTATGGTGACACCTACAATCCATCCTGGAAGAACCATCCAAACATAAGATGGGGAGATAACCACACTCAAAACCAGCAACCATGGCAACGAAATTCAAACCAAAACAACTCAAGAAACAACCAAAACCACAATCAGCGAAACACTAACCCCAATTCATATAGAAAACCCCAAAACAACCACCCAAATTCTAGCTACTGTCCACCCAATAACCAAACCACTAACCAAAACACCTACATCAACCATCAACACCCCATAACCAGCCACAAACATCACAAGACACTCAAAGAATCTCCAACTTAGAGATATTGATGGAAAAGATTATGAAGCACCAAGAGATAATGATGGAAAAACTTATGAGAAATCAAGAGATGGCAAGACAAGATCAGGAAGCAGCATAGAAGGATCAAGCCATAACAAGTAAAAACCAAGAAGCTTCAATTAAAAACTAAGAAGCTTCAATCAGAAATCTTGAGAGGCATATGGAACAAATGGCTAAACGAATTACAGAGATGGGTGAGAAGCAATCAAATGCATCTCCTAGTGCCACTAAAGACCACCCAGGGACAAAGGAAAAGCTACAAAGTGGGAGGAGTGCAAGGCAATCATAGTGAAAAGTGAGAAGACTGGAGGGAAAGAAGTCATCAATCAGGAAGAACACAACAGAGAAGTTCCATAAGAAGAGACAGAAGAGAGAAGAGAAAATGATAGAAAGACCAAGAATGTAAAAAGCTCAAAGAGAGACAAGAACATCCTTGAAACACAGCTACAGGAGAAGAAGGAAGGGGTGAAGCCAGATGTCCCCAAACTTCCGTACACTCAGAGGTTCAAAAAAGAAAATGAGGATAAGCAATATTCAAAGTTCCTGGACATATTCAAGACACTTAGCATCAATATTCCTTTCTTAGAAGCACTTGAACAGATGCCATTATATGCCAAATTTATGAAAGAAGTGCTAACAAAGAAAAAACCCTTGAAGGAAGGACAAATTGTTGAAATGACAATGGAGTGTAGTGCTATTCTCTAAAGAGGTCTACCAGAGAAGAAGGATGATCCTGGAAGGTTTTATATACCTTGTACCATAGGAGACATAGCTATTAAGAAATCATTTTGTGACCTTGGTGCAAGCGTAAACTTGATGCCTCTATCTCTTATGAGGAAGCTTCAAATTTTTGAACTGAAACCCACTCGAATAGCTCTTCAAATGGCTGACAAGTCCATTCAGCAAGCACTTGGAGTTGTAGAGAATGTGCTGGTAAAAGTGGGAAAATTCCTTCTCTCAACTGATTTTGTCTTCCTGGATATGGAGGAGGACCCTAACACTCCCATCATTCTGGGGAGGCCTTTCCTGGCTACGGGCAGAGCATTGATAGATGTTGAAAAAGGGGAATTGTTGCTGAGAGTGCATGATGAGCACCTAGCATTCCATGTTTTTAAAACCCTGCATGAGCCCACTCAAGAAGAAGATTGTGTGGAGGATAAAGCCAGGGATCAAAGCTTGAAAGAGGCATTCAATGAGTTAACTCCAAGACTTCCAAATCCATGCTTGAAAGAAGTAGAGATGGTGCAACAGACCAAAGAAATCAAGGATGAACTAGATCCAAAACCCCCAGATGAGAACCTCAATACTCTAGATAAAGAACCACCAAGGCATGAATTAACTCCTGAGAAAGAAGAAAAGAAGAAGAGGCTAAAAGGGTGGAGAAATAAGAAAATCCCCACTGAAGGCTTCTCACAAGGGGATAAAGTGATCTTAAACACCCAACCAATGAAGGTGTCTCCACAATCATCTGAGTGCTATACTGTGAACCAGATCCTTTCACTTGAACACCTAGAGATCATCAAAGAGGAGACCGGAAGGAAGTTCACAATAAGAGGAGAAAAGGTGAGGCACTATGATTTTCAACCCCCATGATCAAAGGATATGATATCAAGCTAGTGACAATAAAAGAGCGCTTGTTGGGAGGCAACCCAACTTGAGGTAGTTCCCTTTTCATAGCTATTTTAATAAAAAGGTTAATTAGCTTTATCTATATTGCAAGAAGCTAAGTTTGGTGTTGCACACCAAAACAATATAAGGGAGAATTAAGGATTCTAAGTTTGGTGTTCCACCAAAATCTCATCATAAAACACATTCTCACCTTCTACATAATGCTAGCTTCAAGCATTTAGATAAACTAGTTAACTAATTTGTTGTTTCCTAGTTTTCAGTTCTATTACTTTTGGCAAAGAAAAAGAATTTCACATATGGTTAACTTGATGTATGAGAACCACTGGCAAGGTACTAAGTTTGGTGTTCCCACACCAAAGTAAGTTCAAAAGCCCACAAATAATTAATGCATGCTAACCATTTTTCAAGTGCTTGTGGAACAAGCAACTTTCAATATCATTGCAGAGTGTCATATAAGCTTTTGGAAGGATTAAGCATCATCACCCAAAGAAATGAAAGAGGAATGCTAAAACCAGTAATGACGATGATGAAGAGGAAAGCACGTAAACTCCAAAAGGTTGTATTGATAAGTGATTATTTTGCATCAGACATTGCTATGATTGAATGTGATATTATGTCCCTGTCTGTCTGTCTGTTTAGTGCAATTCTCTATAATTCAATAATTAAGATGTTTGATTATTCACAACACTACACTTTTCAAACTTGCATGCACTCAAGATTTCAAAAAAAAGGGCACCACATGACAGTTCTTTGAAAAGAAGGATTGAGGAATTAAACAATTTTGAGGCAAGCAAAAGATTAGGAGAAGTGGTGGTTCTAGGTGTATGATTATGCATTGAGGTTGCATGCTTATGAAAATTTGCATGGGAGCTCATAGGCAGGACATAGAGTTCAAAGAAATATTGTGGAGATTCTCAAACATTTATTGATCTAAGAAGCAGCAACCAAAAGAAAATAAAGAAAACATAAAAGCAAAAAGAACATGGCCCAAGGCTCTGAGCATCAATTACTAGGCAGAAAAGAAAGAAGAAACAAAAACTCAAAGAGTTGTTATCCTAGTAAATGCTTGTGGTCGAATTGTGTCAAAGAGAGAGGCTTGAGCAAGTAAATCCTTAGGGGTGCTTTAACACCTAATACCTTAGAACCAACTGGTTTAGGAGTATTGATTGAAAGCTTATCTAAAGAGCCGCTTTGAGACATGACACTTAGAGTCAAGGCCAAAGCACAGAAACTATAAGCTGCTTCAAGGTGATTACCTATAGAGAGATCTCCATGATATCATTTGGATGAAAGTCCTAAGACCTAAAACTTCCAAGATGTGGGGACTAGTAAGCACTGAAGCCCTTGCATGAGCATATAATTTAGAGTTCACCCCATTGTCACTTAATCACTTCACTCACAGGAAATTACAAGTTATTCTTCAATCCATCCTGATCGAAAGAACATTTGAAAATAATTCTTTTCTTGCTTGGGGACAAGCAAGTTTTAAGTTTGGTGTTGTGATGACAAGTCATCTTAGCCTAGTTTTACTAGCCTTTTTCTTTATTTTTATTTGGTTTCATGCACTTTCTTGCATCCTAAGTAAGTAATTTGGAATGAAAAATCATGACTTCTTTGAATCAAATAACCACCATGTAATTGATGCTAAATCATGAGGTTTAAGCCAAATTTAATTGATTTCTAATGATTTATAAACCTTGTGAATTTGGAGATACTTTGATTGGTTGTTTTGATTAATTGTAGGTGAAGAAAAGAAGAAAAGAAAAAAAGCGTAGCCTAAGAAGTGTGACCCAAGGAAGAAAAAGTGTGGCCAAGAAAGGAGGAAGTGTGGCGCAACAAACTATGAAGCTCTCTCCAAGAGCACCAAGCTCACCAAGTGAGCGCTACACTTACTCTCAAGGGACCAAGGCACAAAGCTCAGCTCACTTTGTGAGCTGAGCACAACATGAGGCCAAGAAACAAGGAAAGGAAAGACCAAGCTCAGCTCACAAAGTGAGCATTATCGAGAGCACCCAAGAAATAATTCAAAGAAAATAAGTTGCAAGTGCATGCTTCAAGGCTTGAACCCATGACCAAAGGGGATGGGGAGAGCGCTACTCACAAGGAAAAATAAGCCAAAAATGGCCAAATGCATCCCCCAAGGTTCGAACTCCACACCTTGAGGAAGCAAGGAAGCAAGGCAACCAAAGAAATGGGCAGCGCATGCTTCCCTCAAGTTTTGAACCAAGGAGCTCTCCTTGTGAGCACCAAAGCTCAGCTCACTTGGAGAGCTGAGCGCTACCCTTGGTGCATTTCACGCAACATATGACACGGCCAGAGGGAGTGGAGCGCGCAACATATGACACGGTCCAGGAACACACAGCGCGCAACAATTTTGTGCACCAAGGCACCAATGCTCAGCTCACTTTGTGAGCTGAGCTTTCCCCTGATGCCTCTCCCAAGCAACAGCACGCAAGGCCTCCCCACACTAAGTCTCAAAGCTCAACTCACTTTGTGAGCTGAGTGATGAGCGGATAATTTATACGCTTTTTGGCATTGTTTTTAGTATGTTTTTAGTAGAATCTAGTTACTTTTAGGGATGTTTTTATTAGTTTTTATGTAATTTCAGGTATTTTCTGGCTGAAATTGAGGGACTTGAGCAAAAATCAGATTTAGAGGTTGAAGAAGGACTGCTGATGTTGTTGGATTCTGACCTCCCTGTACTCAAAGTGGATTTTATGGAGCTACAGAACTCAAAATGGCGCGCTTCCAATTGCGTTGGAAAGTAGACATTCAGGGCTTTCCAGCAATGTATAATAGTCTATACTTTGGCCAAGTTTAGACGACATAAAAGGGCGTTGAACGCCAGTTCTACGTTGCTGTCTGGAGTTAAACGCCAGAAACAAGTCACAAACCATAGTTGAACGCCAGAAAAACGTTACAACCTGGCGTTCAACTCCAGAAAGAGCCTCTGCACGTGTAACATTCAAGCTCAGCCCAAGCACACACCAAGTGGGCCCCGGAAGTGGATTTATGCATCAATTACTTACTTCTGTAAACCCTAGTAGCTAGTTTATTATAAATAGGACTTTTTACTATTGTATTAGAGGATTATCTTTGGATTATATTTTGATCCTATTGATCACGTTTGGGGGCTGGCCATTCGGCCATGCCTGGACCTCTCACTTATGTATTTTCAACGGTAGAATTTCTACACTCCATAGATTAAGGTGTGGAGCTCTGCTGTTCCTCAAAGATTAATGCAAAGTACTACTGTTTTTCTATTCAATTCAACTTATTCCGCTTTTAAGATATTCATTCGCACTTCAACCTAAATGTGATGAACGTGACAATCATCATCATTCCCTATGAACGCGTGCCTTTTCGAAAACTCCACAACCATTCTATATCCGCCTGACTGAGATTTACAAGATGACCATAGCTTGCTTCATACCAACAATCTCCGTGGGATCGACCCTTACTCGCGTAAGGTTTATTACTTGGACGACCCAGTGTACTTGCTAGTTAGTTGTATCGAATTTGTGAATGAAAAACAATTCATTAAGACGTGCGTACAGAGTTTCTGGCGCCGTTACCTGAGATCACAATTTCGTGCACCAAGTTTTTGGCGCCGTTGCCGGGGATTGTTCGAGTTTGGACAACTGATGGTTCATCTTGTTGCTCAGATTGGGTAACTTTCTTTTCATTTTCTTTTCAAAAAGTTTTCAAAAAAAAAATTTTCAAAAATCTTTCAAAAAAAATTTCTCATCTGTTTTCGAAAAAAAAAAATTTGTTTTCAAAAATATATTTTTCTTCAGAATTTTTAAGAATGAATTCTAGTATTTCATCAAGCATGTTGAAGCCTGGCTGACTGTAGAGCCATGTATAAATTCTTTTGGACTGAGGTTTTGGCTTAAAATTGAATGAATTACTCTCATGTTACATACTAAAGCTTGGCTGGCTATTAAGCCATGCCTAACCCTCAGATTGGAGCTTTAGAATAAGAGTGCAAGATTCCTGAAATTCATATTAAAAATTTTGGAATTCTTATTTTTCTTTTTCAAATGATTTTCGAAAAAATTTAAAAGAAAATACAAAAAAATCATAAAATCATAAAAATAAAAAATATTTCATGTTTCTTGTTTGAGTCTTGAGTCAAGTTGAAAGTTTAGTGTCAATTGCATATTCATCTTGCATTTTTTGAAAATTCATGCATTCATAGTGTTCTTCATGATCTTCAAGTTGTTCTTGGTAAGTCTTCTTGTTTGATCCTGATGTTTTCATGTTTTGTGTCTTTTCTTGTTTTTCATATGCATTCTTGCATTCATAGTGTCTATACATGAAAAATTTTTAAGTTTGGTGTCTTGCATGTTTTCTTTCCATTAAAAATTTTTCAAAAATAAGTTCTTGATGTTCATCTTGACATTCAAAGTGTTCTTGGTGTTCATCTTGACATTCATAGCATTCTTGCATGCATTCATTGTTTTGATCCAAAATTTTCATGCATTGAGTCTTTTTCATGTTTTTCCCTCTCATCATTAAAAATTCAAAAATAAAAAAAAATATCTTCCCCTTCTTCTCTCTCAAATTTTCGAAAATTAGATTTGACTTTTTCAAAAATTTTTAAAATCTAGTTGTTTCTTATGAGTCAAATCAAATTTTCAATTTAAAAATCTTATCTTTTTCAAAATCTTTTTTCAAAAATCAAATCTTTTTTCATTTTTCTTATTTATTTTCGAAAATGATAAAAATATTTTTCAAAAACCTTTTTCTTATCTTTATCTCTTAATTTTCGAAAATAATATCACCAATTAATGTTTTGATTCAAAAATTTCAAGTTTGTTACTTGCTTGTTAAGAAAGATTCAAACTTTAAGTTCTAGAATCATATCCTGTGATTTCTTATGAATCAAGTCATTAATTGTGATTTTAAAAATCAAATCTTTTTCAAAACTAATTTCAATCATATATTTTCAAAAATATCCTCTTATGTTATCTTTTTCAAAAATTTGATTTCAAAATATCTTTTCTAACTTCCTAACTTCTTATCTTTTCAAAATTTGTTTCAACTAACTAACTAACTTTTTGTTTGTTTCTTATCTTTTTCAAAACTACCTAACTAACTCTCTCTCTCTCTAATTTTCGAAAATATCTTCCCTCTTTTTCAAAATATCTTTTTAATTAACTAATTATTTTAATTTTTGATTTTAATTTTCGAAAACTAACCTTTTTTTTTCAAAAACTATTTTCGAAAATCACTAACCCTTTTTCAAAATAATTTTCGAAAATCCTTCTCCCTCATCTCCTTCTAATTAGTTATTCATCTACTAACACTTCTCTTCATCTCACATCACATCTCCTATCCTTACCCTTGTGTTTGGATTCTTCATTCTTCTTCACCCCTATTCCTTTTCTTCTTCTACCAACAATAAGGAACCTCTTTACTGTGACATAGAGGATTCCTCTTCTTTTCTTGTTATCTTCTCTTTCTTATGAGCAGGAACAAGGAAAAAGGCATTCTTGTTGAAGCTGATCCAGAACCTGAAAGGACTCTGAAGAGGAAACTAAGAGAAGCTAAAGTACAACAATCCAGAGACAACCTTATTGAAAATTTCGAACAAGTAAAGGAGATGGCAGCCGAACCCAACAACAATAATGCAAGGAGAATGCTTGGTGACTTTACTGCACCTAATTCCAATTTACATGGAAGAAGCATCTCCATTCCTGCCATGGGAGCAAACAACTTTGAGCTGAAACCTCAATTAGTTTCTCTGATGCAGCAGAACTGCAAGTTTCATGTACTTCCATCTGAAGATCCTTTTCAGTTCTTAACTGAATTCTTGCAAATATGTGATACTGTTAAGACTAATGGAGTACATACTGAAGTCTACAGGCTCATGCTTTTCCCTTTTGCTGTAAGAGACAGAGCTAGAGTGTGGTTGGACTCTCAACCCAGAGATAGCCTGAACTCTTGGGACAAGCTGGTCACGGCTTTCTTAGCCAAGTTCTTTCCTCCTCAAAAGCTGAGCAAGCTTAGAGTGGATGTTCAAACCATCAGACAGAAAGAAGGTGAATCCCTCTATGAAGCTTGGAAAAGATACAAGCAACTGACCAAAAAGTGTCCTTCTGACATGCTTTCAGAATGGACCATCATGGATATATTCACCAAAAGAAAACGCCTGCAGAAGATCAAGAACTCATTGACATGGTTGCTAATAACCAGTTCATGTACACTTCTGAGAGGAATCCTGTGAGTAATGGGACGCCTATGAAGAAGGGAGTTCTTGAAATTGATTCTCTGAATGCTATATTGGCTCAGAACAAAATATTGACTCAGCAAGTCAATATGATTTTTCAGAGTCTGAATGGAATGCAAGCTGCATCCAACAGTACTCAAGAGGCATCTTCTGAAGAAGAAGCTTATGATCCTGAAAACCCTGCAATAGCAGAGGTAATTTATATGGGTGAACCTTATGGAAACACCTATAACCCATCATGGAGAAATCATCCAAATTTCTCATGGAAGGATCAAAAGGCTCAACAAGGCTTTAATAATGGTGGAAGAAATAGGTTTAACAATAGTAAACCTTTTCCATCATCCACTCAGCAACAGACAGAGAACTCTGAACAAAATACCTCTAATTTAGCAAACTTAGTCTCTGATCCATCTAAGGCCACTGTGAGTTTCATGAATGAAACAAGGTCATCCATTAGAAATTTGGAGGCACAAGTGGGCCAGCTGAGTAAAAGGATCACTGAAATCCCTCCTAGTACTCTCCCAAGCAATACAGAAGAAGATCCAAAAGGAAAGTGCAAGGCCATTGAATTAATCACCATGGCCGAACCTGTGAAGGAAGGAGAGGACGTGAATCCCAAGGAGGAAGACCTCCTAGGACGTCCAGTGATCAATAAGGAGCTTCCCTTTGAGGAACCAAAGGAATCTGAGACTCATCTAGAGACCATAGAGATCCCATTAAACCTCCTTATGCCATTCATGAGCTCTGATGAGTATTCCTCTTCTGAAGAGAATGAGGATGTTACTGAAGAGCAAGCTGCCATGTTTCTTGGTGCAATCATGAAGCTGAATGCCAAATTATTTGGTATTGAGACTTGGGAAGATGAACCTCCCTTGTTCACCAATGAACTAAGTGATCTGGATCAACTGAGATTGCCCTAGAAGAAACAAGATCCTGGAAAATTCTTAATACCTTGTACCATAGGAACCATGACCTTTGAGAAGGCTCTGTGTGACCTTGGTTCAGGGATAAACCTCATGCCCCTCTCTGTAATAGAGAAACTGGGAATCTTTGGGGTGCAAGCCACTAAAATCTCATTAGAGATGGCAAACTGTCAAGCTATTGACATTAAAGAAGCGCTTGTTGGGAGGCAACCCAATTTTTATCTAATTTTATTTTTCTTGTTCTTTCATGTTTTATTAGGTTCATGATCATGTGGAGTCACAAAATAAATATAAAAAGTGAAAACGGAATCAAGAACAGCAGAAGAAAAATCACACCCTGGAGGAGAATCTCACTGGCATTTAAACGCCAGTAAGAAGCATCTGGCTGGCATTCAACGCCAGAACAAAGCATGGTTCTGGCGCTGAACGCCCAAAATGGGCAGCATCTGGGCGTTTGAACGCCAGAATTGCACCCTGGAGAAGAGCTGGCGCTGAACGCCCAGAACAAGCATGGTTCTGGCGTTCAACGCCAGAAATGGGCAACAAATGGGCGTTCAACGCCCAGAACAAGCACCAATCTGGCGCTGAACGCCCAGAGTTGTGTGCAAGGGCATTTTGCATGCCTAATTTGGTGCAAGGTTGTAAATCCTTGAACACCTCAGGATCTGTGGACCCCACAGGATCCCCACCTACACCCACTCACTTCTTCTCACCCTCTTTCACACAATCCCATAAACACTCTTCCCCAAAACTCTTAACCAATCACCTCAATCTCTCTTCCCTATCACCACTTCACCACTCACATCCACCCACTCTTCCCCATAAACCTACCTCATAAACACCACCTACCTTCAAAATTCAAAATCAATTTCCCACCCAAACCCACCCTAATGGCCGAAACCTTACCCCCCTCCCTTCCCTATATATAGCTCTCCATTCTTCCTCATTTTCACACAACACAACCCTCTCTTCCCCTTCTTGGCTGAAACACATATCTCTCTCCCTCTCCTCCATTTCTTCTTCTTCTTCATCTATTCTTTCTTTTCTTGCTCGAGGGCGAGCAAAATTCTAAGTTTGGTGTGGTAAAAGCATAAGCTTTTTGTTTTTCCATTCCCATTGATGGTACCTAAGACCGGAGAATCCTCTAGAAAAGGGAAAGGGAAGACAAAAGCTTCCACCTTCGAGTCATGGGAGATGGAAAGATTCATCTCCAAAGCTCATCAAGACCACTTCTATGATGTTGTGGCCCAAGAAGAAGGTGATCCCTGAGGTCCCTTTCAAGCTCAAGAAGAATGAGTATCCGGAGATCCGACATGAAATCCAAAGAAGAGGTTGGGAAGTTCTAACAAAACCCATCCAACAAGTCGGCATCCTAATGGTTCAAGAGTTCTATGCCAATGCATGGATCACTAGGAACCATGATCAAAGTAAGAACCCGGACCCAAAGAATTATCTCACCATGGTTTGGGGGAAATACTTAGATTTTAGTCCGGAAAATGTGAGGTTGGCGTTTAACTTGCCTATGATGCAAGGAGATGCACGCCCCTACACTAGAAGGCTCAACTTTAATCAAAGGTTGGACTAAGTTCTCATGGACATATGTGTGGAAGGAGCTCAATGGAAGATTGACTCCAAAGGCAAGCCGGTTCAACTAGAAGACTGGACCTCAAGCCTGTAGCTAGAGGATGGTTAGAGTTCATACAACGCTCCATCATCCCCACTAGCAACCGATCCGAAGTTACTGTGGATCGGGCCATCATGATTCATAGCATCATGATTGGAGAGGAAGTAGAAGTTCATGAAGTCATCTCCCTTGAACTCTACAAAATAGCCGAAAAGCCCTCCCCCATGGCAAGGCTAGCTTTTCCTCATCTTATTTGCCATCTATGTTACTCAGCTAGAACTTTCATAGAAGGAGACATTCCCATTGAGGAAGAGAAGCCCATCACTAAGAAAAGGATGGAGCAAGCAAGAGAGCCCATTCATGGAGCTCAAGAAGTGCATGAAGCTCATTACCATGAGATCCCGGAGATGCCTCAATTGCATTTTCCTCCACAAAACTATTGGGAGCAAATCAACACCTCCCTAGGAGAATTAAGTTCCAACATGGGACAATTAAGGGTGGAACATCAAGAGCACTCCATCATCCTGATGCCAGGGCATCTTGGCCAGTTTCACTGACCTTTTTTTTACTGTTTTTAGGATAGTTTCATGCATTCCCTTAGGAAATAAGCTAGTTTTGGGTAGATATTCACTTACACCTTGATTCGAGCATACATTGTGCATTTTACATTATTTCATGAGGATTTTGCATGAGTTTAGTGACAAATTGTATGTTGCATTACCCATGACTTGGACTAGAACTTTGATGCACTCTATTGCTTGATTTCAGGACCAAAGCAAGCAAGGAATGGGAGGTAACTTGCAAAGGTAATGAGAAAAGTGATTGCCAATAACGCTCTCGAAGCCATCATTGACCACGTTAAGAGTCACGTTAACTACGTTAACGTGAACTCTAACATGGAGAGGGGAAGTTGAGCCAACGTTAGTGACACTTAACATTGTCACTAACGTTGGGGATGGCTAAGCATGGCCACGTTAGAAGCCACGTTAACCTAGTTAACGTGGACTCTAACGTGAGACATATGGGCACCTTGGAACGTTAGTGACAATGTTGAGTATCACTAACGTTCTCGAAGGATGGCAAGCCCACATTAAAGAGCCACGTTAACTAAGTTAACGTGGGCTCTAACGTGGGAACAAAGG
>NC_029794.2:81971752-81978899 GCF_000816755.2 Arachis ipaensis
TTTCTGCCATTTACTTTTATGAGCAAATCCCCCATTCCCATTTACAATTCTGCAATTTACTTTCAGTCATTTACTTCCAGTCCTTTAATTCTAGCATTTACTTTTGTGTTATTTACATTCCCGCCATTTTATTTTCTGCAACTCTCAACCTAAATTCTAGATTCGCTCAACTAGAACATTCTTCTAATTAAAGTTGCTTGATCAATCAATCCCTGTGGGATTCGACCTTACTCTATTGTGAGTTTTTACTTGACGACAAATTCGGTACACTTGCCGAAAGAAATTTGTTGAGAGACAGTTTCCACCCGCATCAAGTTTATGGTGCCGTTGCTGGGGATTGATTGTGCATCAACAATGATTAAATTGGAAGATCACTAGATTGAGCATTTTTCTTTTGTGAATTTCATTTTCTGTTTGAGTGATTTACTTTCTGTTTTAGTTAAACTTCTTCCCTTCCCCCTCTACTCTATTGTTTTTCTTTGTTATTTTCAATTCTGTTTGCTACCGACTAACTGTTTGATATATTGCATCACCCACAACTAACAGTAATTCTGACAAAAATACTTTCTGCACATATCTTTTCTTGCTTGCACTTGATGGTTGTATGACAGGGAGAAGAAGCGGGGCTTCAACTTCCTTCGATTCTGAACCTGAGAGGACCTTCCTTAGATTAAGGAGGGAGGCAAGAGGAAAGAAAGTGGTTGGTGCTGAGGAAGAGGAGGAATTCTTTGAACCAAACATGGAAGACAACATGGAAAACCATCATGAAGAAGAGGATCACAACCATGGGGGAGGAGGTAGAGCAAATCATGCTAGGGAGGATAGAAGAGTTTTGGGCTCTTACATCAATCCAAACCCAGACAATTGTGGAAGTAGCATCCAAAAGCCAACAATCCATGCCAACAACTTTGAACTTAAACCACAGCTCATCACCCTTGTTCAGAACAACTGTTCGTTTGGAGGAGGTGTCCAAGAAGACCCCAATCAACATCTAACCACCTTCTTGAGGATATGTGACACAGTGAAGTCTAATGGTATTCATCCTGACACCTATAGACTGCTCTTGTTTCCATTCTCACTTAAGGACAAGGCAGCCAAGTGGCTGGAATCTTACCCAAGGGAAAGCTTGACAACTTGGGAAGACGTGGTGAACAAATTCTTAGCAAGATTTTACCCTCCTTATCGAATCAATTGGCTGAGAGCTGAGGTCCAAACTTTCAGGCAACAAGATGGTAAGACTCTATATGAAGCATGGGAGAGGTTTAAAGACCTAACAAGGATGTGCCCACCAGATATGTTCAACGAATGGGTGCAGCTGCACATTTTCTATGAAGGGCTTTCTTATGAGTCAAAGAAGGCCGTAGACCATTCATCCGGAGGATCTTTGAACAAGAAGAAAACTATTGAGGAAGCCATAGATGTTATTGAAACAGTAGCAGAGAACGACTACTTCTATGCTTTCGAAAGAGGGAACACAAGAGGAGTAATAGAGCTAAACAATGTAGATGCTCTGTTGGCCCAAAACAAGCTCATTACCCAGCAGTTGGTTGACCTCACCAAGAAGATGGAGAGGAACCAAGTAGCAGCAATCTCCACTTCATCAACAACCCAAGAAGGAGTGAATGAGGAAGCAGAGGGTAGTCAGGAGCAAGCCAACTACATTGGGAATTCACCAAGGCAAAACTATGATCCATACTCCAAGACCTACAACCCTGGATGGAGAAACCACCCAAACTTTGGGTGGGGAAGTCAGTAAGATCAAAACCAAGACCAGAGACGTTACAATTCCAACAACAATGCAGCTCACCAACAATTCACACAGAGGACATCTCAACACCCCCACAACAACACTTCTCCACACGCTTATCAAAACCAAAATAGCACATCTGCTCCGAATCAACCATCAATTGATGACAAGCTCTCTAAGATTGAAACCTTACTTGAAGGAGTATGCAAAGACATTCGAAACAGTAAAGCATTTCGAGAGGAAGTGCAGTCAAACATGCAGAATCAAAACGCTGCCATCAAGAAACTGGAGACACAAATCAGCTATCTATTTAAGCAGCTTCCTAACCACAACCTTTGCAATGATGCCAATTCAAGCAAAAGGGAGGAGTGTCAAGCTATCACACTTAGGAGTGGGAAGAAACTGAAGGAACTGCCCCAAAAACCACAAGAAGAAGGCTCAAATGAAAAGGGAGAAGAGCAAGATGGAGTTCAACCTCCCACGCCAAGTCCGCAGAAAGAAAAAGGGATGCCATAACTGAACATCTCAAGAGCTCCATACCCTCAGCTATTGAAGAAAAAGGAAGATGACAACCAGTTCTTGAGATTTTTGGAAATCTTCAAGAAACTACAAATCAACATACCCTTTGCTGAAGCCACAGAACAAATGCCACTCTATGCCAAGTTTTTGAAGGAGCTAATGACTAAGAAGAGAAGTTGGAAGAACAATGAGACTGTGATACTAACCTAAGAGTGTAGTGCTATCATTCAGTACAAACTACCCCAAAAACTGAAGGATCCTGGGAGTTTTCAGATCCCTTGTATTATAGGGGAAATCACAGTAGAGAAGGGTCTTTGTGACTTAGGGGCCAGCATCAATTTGATGTCAGTAGCTATGATGAGGAAGATGAAAATTGAGGAGGCTAAACCAACGAAAATGGCCATACAATTGGCAGATCAATCATTCAAATTCCCTCATGGGGTAGTAGAGGATTTGCTGGTAAAAGTGGGAGATTTCATATTTCCAGCAGATTTTGTGGTGCTGGACATGCAGGAGGATGCCAAGACCTCCATCATCCTGGGAAGGCCATTCTTGGCCACTGCTGGGGCTATCATCGATGTTCAGAAGGTTGACCTCACCCTGAGATTACACAATGAAAAGATGACATTCAATGTGTTCAAGGCCATGAGTTACCCACCAGAACAATTGGGGGAATGCATGAGGTTAGATGCACTTGAGGATGAAGTATGAAGCTTTGGCAAGGAGGGGTCATATACCCAATTTCAGACAGCCCTTGGGTTAGCCCCGTACATGTTGTGCCCAAGAAGGGAGGAATCACTATGGTTCCCAATGAGAAGAACGAACTCATACCTACAAGGACCGTCACAGGATGGCGGATGTGCATAGACTACAGAAAACTCAATGAGGCTACACGAAAAAATCATTTTCCCCTTCCATTCATGGAGCAGATGTTGGAAAAACTTGCAGGGCACGTATATTATTGTTTTCTCGACGGTTATTCAGGATATAACCAAATAGTGGTTGATCCCAGAGACCAAGAGAAAACCTCATTTACTTGTTCGTATGCAGTGTTTGCCTATAGGCGCATGCCATTTGGGCTATGTAATGTACCTGCAACTTTCCAACGTTGCATGCTTTCTATCTTTTCAGATATGATAGAAAAATTCATCGAAGTTTTTATGGATGATTTCTTGGTATTCGGAGATTCCTTTCCTAGTTGCCTACATCACCTCGCCTTGGTATTGAAAAGATGCCAAGAGACCAATTTGGTCTTGAACTGGGAAAAATGTCACTTTATGGTGACAGGAGGAATAGTCCTTGGTCACAAGGTCTCCCACCAAGGCATTGAGGTTGATAGAGCTAAAGTAGAACTTATTGAAAAACTACCCCCACCCAGTAATGTCAAGGCAATATGGAGTTTTTTAGGGCATGCTGGTTTTTACAGAAGGTTCATTAAAGATTTTTCAAAGATAGCCAAGCCCTTAAGCAATCTCCTTGTATCTGATACACCATTTATCTTTGATGAAACATGCATGCTAGCATTTGCACATTTGAAAATGAGGTTGTCCTCTGCTCCTATCATTTCCCCACCTGATTGGAACCTACCATTTGAATTGATGTGTGATGCATCTGATTTTGCAGTTGGGGCAATGTTAGGACAAAGGAAAGATAACTTAGTTCATGTGATATACTATGCTAGCAAAGTCCTTAATGAAACTCAAAGAAATTATACCACTACTGAAAAGGAGTTGCTAGCAATAGTTTTTGCATTTGACAAATTTAGATCATACCTCATTGGTGCTAAAGTGATTGTCTTTACAGATCACACAGCACTTAAATATTTGTTTGCCAAGCAAGAATCAAAGCCAAGACTAATAAGGTGGATCTTACTGTTGCAGGAATTCAATATTGAAATCAGAGACAAGAAAGGAGTGGAGAACAAGGTGGCAAATCACCTATCCAGAATCCCTCATGATCAAGGTGAAGGAAATGATACAAATGTGAACGAGCTCTTCCCTGATGAGCAGTTGATGATAGTTTACAAAGCACCATGGTTTGCAGATATTGCAAATTTCAAGGCAACTGGGGCATTACCCCCAGGGATCAACAAACATCAAAAAAGGAAGCTCATGAATGATGCAAAATACTTTTTCTGGAATGAGCCATATCTCTTCAAGAAGTGTTCATATGGAATCCTTAGAAGATGTGTTTTGGAAAAAGAAGGAAGAGAAGTCCTGTGGAATTGCCACGGTTCATGTTATGGAGGCCACTTTGGAGGGGACAGAACTGCAGCAAAGGTGTTACAAAGCGGATTCTTTTGGCCCACCCTTTTCAAGGATGCCAAGGAACTAGTAAAAAGCTTCAATGAATGCCAAAGATCTGGAAACTTGCCCAAAAGAAATGCCATGCCACAAAATTTCATATTGGAACTGGAACTGTTTGATGTGTGGGGAATAGATTTCATGGGACCATTCCCAACCTCATATGCAAACAAGTACATCTTGGTAGCAGTGGATTATGTTTCCAAGTGGGTAGAGGCTATTGCAACCCCAACTAATGATAACAAGGTAGTCATGAACTTCCTCAGGAAGAATATCTTTAGCCGGTTTGGAGTCCCAAGAGCCCCCATCAGTGATGGAGGGAGCCACTTTTGTAACAAACCACTAGAAGCTCTCCTTCTACGATATGGGATAAAACACAAAGTAGCCACACCTTACCATCCTCAAATAAGTGGGCAAACTGAGATATCCAACAGAGAGCTGAAGAGGATCCTGGAAAAGACTGTGGGTGCATCTAGAAAGGATTGGTCGAAGAAGCTGGATGATGCTCTTTGGGCATACAGAACAGCATTCAAAACTCCACTTGGAATGTCTCTATATCAACTGGTCTATGGGAAGGCTTTTCATTTACCACTGGAGCTGAAACACAAAGCTCTCTGGGCTATCAAGATACTAAATTTTGACAACATTGCTGCTGGTGCGAAAAGGATCTTGCAGCTGCAAGAGATGGAGGAATTCAGGTCACAAGCCTATGAAAACACTAAGGTGTATAAAGAAAAGGCAAAGAGAAAACATGACATGCATCTTACGCCCAGGAGTTTCGAAAAAGGGCAGCGAGTACTCCTTTACAATTCTAAATTAAGGTTGTTCCCAGGAAAACACAAGTCAAGGTGGTCTGGACCTTTCATGGTTACAAAAGTATCACCATATGGCCACATCGAAATCACGGATGAAGGTTCAGAGAGGACTTTTATAGTGAATGGACAAAGACTCAAGCATTATCTGGGCAACATGGGGGAAAACCCCAGAGTAAAGTACCATCTCAAGTAATTAAGGACTCGTTGAGCTAGCGACGATAAAAGAGTGCTCTGTTGGGAGGCAACCCAACCTCAGGTAGTTTCACGATCATCTTTATTTCAATAAAAATCACAAGTTGTTTCCCCTGCATTGTAAGGAGCTAAGTTTGGTGTTCCACACTAGAACAATCCAAGAGTGATAGTGTAATTCTAAGTTTGGTGTTCCACCAAAGGACATTGGTTAGAATTACACTCCACTCCAAAAGAACATTGCTAGCTCCATCTAATCAAGAAAAACCACTTAGATGTAGTTAGACTATAGGTGATCATTGCTTTGTTGATAACAAGATATGAGGTTCTCTGCATATATGCAATGTTTTGTACTGGGCAAGGAACTAAGTTTGGTGTTCACACACCAAATTGAGTTCAAGAGGCACAAGCATACATGCAAGCTAACTATGTCTCAAGTGCTTTGGGAACAAGCAACTTCCAGTAACCTTGCAGGAATCTTATGAGGAAATGGTGCACCTTCACCCAAAGAAGCGAGGCAGCAAAAACTAGGATAATGACAAAGAGAGAGGGCAACCAGAAATCATCACCAGAAGGTTGTATTGTTACTTAATTCCATTATACTCAGAATTGTTGAAAGTTGGAAGTCCGAATGCACTTTTGATTTGTAGTTACGCGTAGTTGAAACCTTTTTCAATTCTGTCTTTTAAGTCTTTGGTATTGAAGAAGGTCTATGTGTGCTAGTCTTTATGTCACTGCCTCCTTACTTTACTTACTTGTATGCTTGTTCCTTTTGAATCAAATGAAGAGAGAATGTTTATGTTTCAAAAGACCAGAGTAGAGTTCATACTATGGAGTACATTCATGAGTTTGTGGTATGATCATAAGTTAGCTAAGTTGGTTCAACCATAAGGTGGGATGACAACTATCTGGCCTGAATACTTTGCTTTGAATATATTCATGAGACTAAGATTGCATGTGTTTAGTGACAAATTGTATGTTGCATTACCCATGACTTGGACTAGAACTTTGATGCACTCTATTGCTTGATTTCAGGACCAAGGAAGCAAGGAAGAACCACGTTAGCAGCCACGTTAATCTAATTAACGTAACTCCTAACGTGGAATGGGAGTAACTTGCAAAGTTAATGAGAAAAGTAATCGCCAAGAATGCTCTACGTTGAAGTTAACGTGGCTTTTACTTAGGAACGTTAGTGAGAAAGTTGATTGTCACAACGTTCTCGAACTCATATTTTCACTAAACGTTAACACCCCTAACGTCCTGAGCTCAAGTCTCTGCCCACTTCACATTTTCTCTCTACAATTAAAGCCAAGCCCAAATGAAGAAGAGAACTGTTTCAAACTCAAGATCCAAAGGCCCAAGACTTGAAGAGCCAACTAGAAGCTGAGAAAAGTAGTATATATAGGAGTAGCTTTGAATTGTTTAGGAGTTCTGGAAGTTAGGTGGGAAAAAGAGAACTACTCTCTGTATTTTACCTTCTCTGCATTTTCTAGTTTTATGATGTATTCTCCATCTTTGTTTTCATTTTCTAGAGCTATGAACAACTAAACCCCTTTCATTGGGTTATTGGGTTA
>NC_029794.2:81978914-81983671 GCF_000816755.2 Arachis ipaensis
TATGAACGCGTGCCTGACAACCACTTCCGTTCTACCTTAGATTGAATGAGTATCTCTTAGATCTCTTAATCAGAATCTTCGTGGTGTAAGCTAGATTGATGGCGGCATTCTTGAGAGTCCGGAAAGTCTAAACCTTGTCTATGGTATTCAGAGTAGGACTCTGGGATTGAATGACTGTGACGAGCTTCAAACTCGCGAGTACTGGGCGTAGTGACAGACGCAAAAGGAGGGTGAATCCTATTCCAGTATGATCGAGAACCTCAGATGATTAGCCGTGCTGTGACAGAGCATTTGGACCATTTTCACAAGAGGATAGGATGCAGCCACTGGCAAGGGTGATGCCTCCAGACGATTAGCCATGCAGTGACAGCGCATCGGACCATTTTCCAGAGAGGATCAAAAGTAGCCATTGACAACGGTGATGTCCTTACATAAAGCCAGCCATAGAAAGGAGTAAGACTGAATGGATGAAGACAGCAGGAAAGCAGAGGTTTAGAGGGACGAAAACATCTCCATGCATTCATCTGAAATTCTCACCAAGGATTTACATGAGTATTTCTATCCCTATTTTATTATTTATTTTCGAAAACTCCATAACCATTCTATATCCGCCTGACTGAGATTTACAAGATGACCATAGCTTGCTTCATACCAACAATCTCCGTGGGATCGACCCTTACTCGCGTAAGGTTTATTACTTGGACGACGCAGTGCACTTGCTGGTTAGTTGTATCGAAGTTGTGAATGAAAAATAATTCATTAAGACGTGCGTACAGAGTTTCTGGCGCCGTTACCTGAGATCACAAATTCGTGCACCACTGAGCATCCCCCTGGAGGCAAATTACTCATGGGCTGAAAAATCAATCAAAAATTCAATTAAATTCAAATCTTCACCAAATCAAAAGCCCATCCAAATTCCAATATCCAAGAATAGAAAGTGTATAAATAGGAGTTAGTTTGATGTAATTAGGATCGGGAGACTTTACTTTGAATTTTCCTTTTTAGCTTTCATTTTAATTTTGAGCTTTTTTACTTTGAATTTGTATTTCTGAGAACTTGGAAGGAGAATTGATCTCTCTTCTTCTTGGTTCTTGCTTGAGCACTCTTTAATTTTCTTGCCTTGGATCTTGGGTAGAGAATTGAAGAACTTCTGTTTCAATCTCACCTTGAGATCTTGTTTAATTTTCTGCATAATTGAATTCCAATTTCCATTTACTGCTTCATTTTCTACTCTCTCTGCAATTTACTTTTCTTTGTTTCTTTTGCAATTGTTCTTGTTAGATCAAGGAAGGATTTGAGATCTAGACTTGTTATCTAGTCTCTTCCACTCCTGAAATCTTCAACCTCTTTTACATTGCTGCAAATTAAGCACTGCCTTTCTGTCTTTACAATTCTCAAAGCATTTTTCCTCTTTTGTTTGAGATCCATTCCAATTCAATTCATCTTTTGCTTTGCTGTTTGATGCAATTTACTTTTGCTTGTTTAAATTCTGCAATCCCAATTTCCAATTCCTTTTATAATTCAAGCAATTTACATTTCTTGCACTTTAAGCTTCAGCCATTTACATTACTTACAATCTAAGTTTCTGCAATTTACATTACGTGCACTTTAAGATTCAGCACTTTTACCTTCCTGCTCTTTAGTTTACTACAAATTTTCCCTTCCCCTTTACTTTTCATGAAATTTAGTTTCTGCAAATTACAAATCACTCAACCGAATCTTGATTCGCTTGACTAAATAAACCATTAAACTAAAATTGTTCAATCCTTCAATCCTTGTGGGATCGACCTCACTCATGTGAGTTATTATTACTTGATGCGACCCGGTACACTTGCCGGTGAGTTTTGTGTTGGATCATTTTCCACACATCAGGGTTTAGGTTCCTCCTTATTTTCCTTGAGCTGTGACAGCTGCTGATTGCCTTGTTCTTCAACCCAGTGGTTTCCCAGAGGTATTGGTTGTGCTTCAGTGCTTGCCTCCTCCCTCAGTATCTCATTATGATCTGTTTCTTGTGAGAGTTTGAAGACATTGAAGCTGAGTTGTTCATCAAGGATCCTCAAAATTAGCTCCCCTTGCTCCACATCTATGAGTACTTTGGCTGTAGCTAAGAAAGGTCTTCCCAATATGATTGGGTGAGTGTGACTTTCTTCCATGTCCAAGATAACAAAGTCTGTGGGAAGGAAGTATTTTCCCACCTTCACCAGCACATTTTCAACCACTACTACTGCTTGTTTTTGAGTTTTGTCAGCCAGCCTGATGACTACATCTGTGGGCATTATCTCATTGATCTGCAGCCTCTTCATAAGGGATAAAGGCATTAAGTTGATGCTTGCTCCTAAATCGTAGAGTGCTTTATCAAACATTGTTTCTCCTATGGCACAAGGGATGTGAAAACTCCCTAGGTCCTTCCTTTTTATGGGCAACTCTGGTTGAATGAGAGCACTGCACTCCTTATTCATCATAATTGTTTGTCTTCCCTTGAGTGAGCTTTTCCTGGTCAGCAGCTCCTTCATATACTTAATGTATGATGGCATTTGTTGGAGAGCCTTGATGAATGGTATGTTTACATGGAGGGATGCAAACAGGTCCAGAAACCTTGAGTATATTCACTTCTCTACAGCACCATTGAGTAATTGGGGAAAAGGTGCATAGAGTTTCAGCAGCTCCTTCTGTGTCAGCTCTTTTTGTGAAATTTTGGGTTCTTGGTGATCCTTTTCCTGTTTCTCTGCTGATGTCTCTCCAAGTTGTTCTAATGGCTTGTTTTGCTTTTCCTCAGTCTCCTTATTACTTATAGTAACCATCTTGCAATCTTCCCATCTGACTTTCTTTGCTTCACCTCTCAGATTTTTCTCTGTGTCACTTGGGAAGCTATCAGTAGGTTTGGGAATCTTTTCAGATAAGTATCCCACTTGAAATTCCAGCCTCTTGATGGTGTCCCCCTGGTTCTTGATACTAGCTCGCACCTCCTCTTTGAATACCTTATTATCTTGAATCTCTTTGCATATGTCTTCAAACAGAGTCTCAATTTTGGAGAGTCTTTCTTCAGATGATGGTGAGTTGAGAGTGGATGGGTGAGTTGGGTCATTTTGGTTTTGGTATGGATGTGGAGAGGTGTTGTTAGGGTGGTGCTGATATGATCTCTGTGTTGAATGTTGGTGAGCTGCATGGTTGTTGGGGTTGTGACATCTCTGATCTTGGCTTTGATCTTGTTGATTTCCCTACTCAAAGTTTGGGTGATTCCTCCAACCAGGGTTGTACGTTTTGGAGTAAGGATCATGGGTCTGCCTGGGTGAGTTTCCAATGTAGTTGGCTTGTTCTTGCTCCTCCTCTGCCTCAGCATTCACTCCCTCTTGGGTTGCTGATGCGGTGGTGATTGCTGCCACTTGGTTCCTCTCCATCTTCTTGGTTAGGTCAGCCACTGCTTGGTAATAAGCTTGTTCTGGGCCAGCAGTGCATCCACATTGTTTAGCTCCATCACTCCTCTAGTGTTGCCTCTTTCAGAAGCATAGAAGTAGTCATTCTCCGATCGAACTGGTTAGTTAGGGACACCCTAAGCTGGAGTGAGATAACACTCAAAAATGAACTGCTGTTAAACCATATGAACGGCTTCCTTTTAACAACTCTCTGTTCAAAGGCACGATAGTTCAAATACCGTGGCAACGGTCCCTAACTAAAACATAGTTGTTACTGATTTAACCTCCTATTGATCTAACTCGTAAAAAGAAAACAAACTAAATTTAAAGACAAACTCAACTAATGAAAGTCAAAATCAATAAAAGGAGGGAAGGGGGATGAGGAAAAAGAATCAATAAATGGTAAGTCAAGTGATTGGGTGATTGACAAACTATATAACGTAGTGAGTGTGATTGTCGTTAAAATTGTTCTCATGAAAGACGTAGATAAAGGAACGAACACGGAACAACCAACATACTGTCCCTCTTCTTCGCCCCGAAGTTGAAGAAAATTAAGACTTGGACTCTCCTGGAAGGAATCTAATTCCTCCCTTCGTTCTCCTTTCTCTCATCAACCACGACTTCTTCTCCTCCTCATGAAACTTGGTCTGTACCTACTTTTGTACCTCTTGGTAGCACTTCTTCTCCTAGTGTTGGTACCGTCTCTTCCAGATCGTTTAGTACGACCCGTTCTCTCTTCTCAAGATCCGAGAATGTAGTTGGGTTTGGGTCCTTTGACACTCTCATCGTAGGTTTCCGGTTGGTATGTACGGTTGTTGAAACTTGATTTCGGTGTCGAGTAGTTGGAACAAGTCTTGTTGACAAGTAAGCCTCCTCCGCAGGTTCTCTGGGGTTAGTTGTAGATTGGTGGAAGGATTCCTATACACTATGACACTTCAGATTACCACAAGTAGGACTGTGGATATCTGATGAAGACAAAGGGAAGAGTGAGTTCCTGTTCCGTAGGTTTACCGATCTCAGGAAGGGTTTCCTCTCAAATCGTTGGACCCTTCTACACCACTTGTTTAAGGACCGTTCTAAAATAGGAGGAGTTGCCTAGTTGTCCAACTCTCGACTCCATGTTTGTAAGTCCGTCGTCCTACCACTCTGAGATATACTTCGTATCCTCTCCAAATTCCTGGACTGTTCTTCCACAGGTGGTCTATACAAGTTACTTACCCACGTTGATGTGTAAAAGATACTTCCGGAGAGAATACTTATTTTCTTCCGTCATCTGGTAAGTAGGCCCCCTAGAGACTTGTTCTTCTTCTGGTAACTTCTTCGGTATATACAGTAACTCTGACA
>NC_029794.2:81984096-81992101 GCF_000816755.2 Arachis ipaensis
CCATCACTCCTCTAGTGTTGCCTCTTTCAGAAGCATAGAAGTAGTCATTCTCCGATACAGTCTCAATGACATATATGGCTTCTTCAATGGTCTTCTTCTTGTTCAGAGATCCCCCGGATGAATGGTCTACTGCCTTCTTTTATTCATAAGAGAGGCCTTCATAGAAAATGTGTAGTTGCACCCATTCATTGAACATATCTGGTGGACACCTTCTTGTCAGGTCCTTAAACCTCTCCTATGCTTCATATAGAGTCTCACCATCCTGCTGCCTGAATGTTTGTACCTCAGCTCTCAACCTGTTGATCCGTTGAGGAGGATAAAATCTTGCCAGGAATTTGTTCACCACATCTTCCCAGGTTGCTAAACTCTCCTTTGGGAAGGACTCTAGCCATTTGGATGCCTTGTCCTTGAGTGAGAAGGGAAACAGAAGTAGTCTATAGGTGTCAGGATGAACACCATTAGACTTCACAGTATCACATATCCTTAGGAAGGTGGTTAGATGTTGATTGGGGTCTCTTGGACGCCTCCTCCGAATGAACAGTTGTTCTGAACAAGGTTGATGAGCTGTGGCTTTAGTTCAAAGTTGTTGGCATGTATGGTTGGCCTTTGGATGCTACTCTCACAGTTTCCTGGGTTTGGGTTGATGTAAGAGCCTAGAACTCTTCTCTCTTGCCCAGCATGATTTGCTAGACCTTCTCTGCCATGGTTGTGATCCTCTTCTTCACGATGGTTCTCCATGTTTTCATCCATGTCTGGTTCAAAGTACTCCTCCTCTTCTTCAGCACCAACTACTCTCTTTCCTCTTGCTTCCCTCCTTAATCTAAGGAAGGTCCTCTCAGGTTCAGAATTAAAAGAAGTTGAAGCCCCGCTTCTTCTCCCTGTCATACAACCAACAAGGCACAAGCAAGGAAATAGATGCAGAAAGTACTCTTGTTAAAATTGCTGTTAGTGGAGCAGAAAATGTAAATGCTGGAAGTAAAGAGCTGAAAGTAAATGACAGAAAGTAAATTGCAGAATTGTAAATGGGAATGGGGAAGATGCTCATAAAAGTAAATTGAAGAAATTAAAGAGAATGGGTAAGATCAGAAATGGGGATTCATTGGGCTTAGGAGATGTTGCATTCTCCGGATCAAGTTCATTTTCATCTCTTCCTCAATCAATGCATTCATTGATCTCCTTCGCAATCTTAAGTGATCGAATTCCAATTCCTTGGTAATTCAATCTCTCAAATCTTGATCAATAGCCAATTCCTTGGTCAATTGCTCATGAGAAGAGATGAAGTATGGTTACTGATTATACCACATGTATTCCCAAATCATGTGTTGGTAGGATTATAGTCACCATACCCAACCAAACCCAATTTGGTCCAACATGAGAAAGCATTTCTAGCATGATCTCTTCATTCCTCTTCCAAGGTTCAGAAGAGATCCAAGTATGAATAGCTTCTTTTCAAAGATACTACCCAATTGGATGAAGATTGAAAGCTTTCTAGTAAAATCAAGAGAAAAGATAGAAGAAGAGTAATGAAAATTAGTATTGATCCATCAAATTACAACAGAGCTCCCTAACCCAATGAAAGGGGTTTAGTTGTTCATAGCTCTGAAAATGGAAAACAAAGATGGAGAATACATCATGAAAACTAGAACTAGAAGTGCAGAGAAATTAAATTATACAGAGAGTAGTTCTCAATTTCCCATCCCCCAAAAAAGCTCTTTCTAATTCAAAACTACCCCTATATAATCTACTCTTCTGATCTTCTAGTTGATTCTGCAAGTCTTGGATATGTGCCTTTGGATCTTGAGTTTGAAGCAGTTATCTTTTGCAGTGGGCTTAGCTTCACTTGCAGAGAGAAAGTGTGAAGTAGGAAGGGTCTTTAGCTCAGGACGTTAGTGGCGTTAACGTTAAGTGAGAGTGTGGGTTCGAGAACGTTAGTGATTCATGGTGGCTCATTGTGGCTCATTCCAATGTTAGTGACAAAGGTAAGTGTCACTAACGTTGGCGTTCACTTGCTTTCTCCACGTTAGCTTCCACGTTAACTTAGTCCACGTTAACTGAGTTAACGTGGCTCTTAACGTGGCCACTTATGAGCTTGGTCCAACGTTAGTGACAAAGGTGAGTGTCACTAACGTTGGCCTTATTTCTTTCTTCCACGTTAGAGTTCACGTTAACTTAGTTAATGTGACTCTTAACGTGGGCTATGATGCCTTTCGAGGACGTTATTGGCGATTACTTTTCTCATTAGTTAGACTAACGTGGCTGCTAACGTGGCTCTTTCTTGCTTCCTTTGTCCTGAAATCAAGCAATAAAGTGCATAAAAGTTCTAATCCACATCATGAGACATGCATCATCCAATTTGTCATCTAATTCATGCAAAATTCTCATGAAATGATGTAAAGTGCACAATGTATGCTTAAATCAAGATGTAAGTGAAATTCTACCCAAAACTTGCTTATTTCCTAAGAAAATTCATGAAACTACCCTAAAACGGTAAAGAAAAGGTCAGTGAAACTGGCCAAAATGCCCTGGCATCAGTTGGCCTATCCACGCGTGAGCGTGGATTGTCAAAAAATCACTATCCATGCTTGCGCATATAGCACGCGTACGCGTCGCCACAATTTTTCCATGTTTTTAGAAAGCACATTGTATCGAAAACGTTGGAGGTAACGTTGGCTTGCCAACGCTCCCTCCAACGTTGGCACCAGACAATTATGCAGAACTTTGCTCTGCCTTCCCTCCAACGTTTGAGGCAACGTTGATGATCAAACTTTGGCCACCAACAGTGTTTCTCCTCCTTCTTTCCATGGCCATTCTTCAACCTCCTTCCATTCCTTTCTCCACCTATCATCAAGTAATACATGCATCAAAGTCTTACTAATATCATGAGAGATTGCATCATTCTTAGCACACAAGTAATTATGGCATAAATCTCATGAAAAAGCATCAAATTAACTATGTTTGAATGAATTAAGGTGTGTATGAACTTTTAACCCAAATGATTGCTTATAGCTCAATAAAGTGCATAAAACCTAATGAAATCAAAAGAAGCCTAAGATGCCTTGTCATCAACTAGTAAATTAAAGCAAAGTATAAGTGCATTGATGAAATTAATTCAAGAAGCAACCCATTCAACATCAAGCAAACATTTGCAACTTATTTAATTTAGAAACAAGTAAACCAAAAGTAATATAATTACTAGAATGAAAATGAGATGCAATGAAAACTAAGTAAAACAAGTAGAAAAACATGGAAAAATCAAGAGAAGAGTGATGAGTGAATTTATGCCGGTATAGAATTTATCAATAAATCCAATCGTAGTATAGTCTAAACTGACACGCAATTCCGCATCAAACTAATTGTGTCACCACAATCTAAATTCAATATCCGAGAGTATGAGTCCCAAATCGTTCTCCCTAGGAGTGCTCCAAGGTGCACATTGTTGGTGAGAAATTGTATTGGTGTTTTGGAGTTTCATGCAATCAATGAACAAGCTAATAGTGTGAATGAGAGTTAAAAAATATTAAAGCCTTGGCTAGGAGTGAGAATTGGACTTACTATCATCATAATCTCTATCAATTGTGACCACAATTAGTTAGTGCTTCACTTAGTCAACCTCTAGTATTAAGAAAAGTCAAGTGAAAGTAATAGATTTGAGTTCACAAGTCCTAGTCTAACCCTAGGGAAGTCTAGTTTTAGTGACATGCAAATCAATTAGCAATCTCCAATTGATAATCAACAAAGGATATTAATAATTCAAGTGTCTCCAATATCTCAACCCCCAAGCCAAGTATGAAAAGTCTACTCCATAGCAAAAGTTGGCATTTTCTCAAACACTTGGAGAGCAAGGATAAAAGACATGGTAAAATTGAGAAGAAAACTTGAAATTAACAACAAGAGATTAACAATTGACAACTAGGAACATGAAATTACCTCAATGTATTAATGGAAATCAAAGCAACAACATCCAAAAGCTAATATCAACAAGTAACTTGAACAACAAGAACTAAATTGAGAGAGGAGAATCTAGATCTACAACTTGAAGCAATGAAGAATTTAATTGACAATAGATCTCACCAATGGATCCAAGAGAATTCCAAATTTGAGAGCAAAACCCTAGAGAGAAGCTAGAGTTTCTCTCTCTACAAAATGTAACTTCCAAAACTAACTAGAAAATATCTAAAATGAGTGAATGAATGAGAATCCCCTCATCCATTGGTCTTCTTATGGGTTTTGGCACCAGAATTAGCTCCAATTGGGCCCCACAGCTACTCTGAAATCGCTCAGCACGTTTTCACTAAAAACATCACGTGCTAGCACCGACGCGTACGCGTACAGCACGTGTGCGCATCCTTGGGTTTTTGCGATCCACGCGCATGTGCAAAGTACGCGTGCGCATCCATGAGGTTTTGGTCCAGCCATACGAATGCGCGGGTTTCTAGCTTTGGCTCCTTCGCACCGATCCAGTAGCCTGCATCCATGCGTATGTGCAAGGCACGCATACGCATCGCTGCTCAAACTCCAAAGCTCCAATTTCCATGTTCCTTCAATTCATGTATGCCTCCTTCCTCTCTTCTAGGCCATCATTGCCCTATAAACTCTGAAATCACTTAACAAACAGATTACGGCATTGAATGGTAATAGAAGAGGATTCAAATATGGCATATTTAGTGTAAAAGAGGCATGTTTTCATCCATGAAGCAAAATCGGGAAGGAAACACAAAACTATGCATTTTCTATGAATAAGTGTGAAAGAACATTGACAAAACCATCAAAATCCATACAAGATAAATGCTAAAAACGGGGTTTATCAAAGAGAGGGATAGAGGGGGTGGAAGTGCGTTAAGGGTTCATTCAAAGTGCCATGAAAATTTTGCCCAAAACAACACTTGTGCGTATGCACAGACACTTGTACGCACGCACACGAGGTGAAACAGGGGGTGTGAGTGGACGCACAAGGATATGCGAACGCTCTGAGTAGAAAGGGGATTAAGAAGTGTGCGTACCCACAAGCTTTTGCATACGCACAGAAGTCTTTTGTTTTTTTTTTTTTTTGGAGAAAGGATCATGTGTGCGTGCGCACACAGATCCGTGCGCACGCACAAGGATGAAATTTGTCCGGGGTTCATGCGCACAGGCTGTGCCAGCGCTCCCAGAATAAGGGGTGTGAGCTGGTGTTCGGACGCACAAGGCTATGTGCTCGCACAGAGTGTGCAAAAAGGGCTTTGTGTGTGCACGCACAAGTGGGTGCGCACGCACAAAGCAGAAGAAAAATAGGGGAGTGCCCATGCACAAGTCGTGCGAGCGCTCTGAACAGAGGATGCGCAGGATTGTGTATGCACACACAAGGAGGTGCACATGCACAGAGCGCAAAATATAGAGATTTTGTGCGTACACACAAGTGCGTGTGCGCGCACGGTGCCCTATTTTCTACCAAATTTTTTTTTCTCAAATTCTAAGGTACTCAACCTTAGATCAATCAAAATTTCAACCCCAAACATACAAACATTCAAAAAATCATAATCCATACCAAAATCAATCTATCCAAGCTCAAAATCAAACTAGTCCTAAGCTAGCTAAGATGAATAAAAATGCAATAAACCAAGACTACAAAAAAATAGAAAGGGTAAGAAAGATGTTACCATGGAGGGTTGTCTCCCACCTAGCACTTTGGTTTATAGTCCTTAATTTGGACTTCTTGAGGAGACTCCTGTTGTGGTAGTTTATGTTTCCACTCCTCTTTGAATCTCCATCCGTGCTTGGTCTTTAGAGCTCCTCCGGGATCCCATATTCTAGTTTCCCATTCTCGTTTTTGTTGATCTTTATGCTTCAAGCCGGATGGACAAACTCCCAATTTGACCTTGAAGTACCCCAACACTCTTTAGAAATCACCCAATTGTGCCTTGCATCTCACTTGGACTCCAATTCTTGAATTGGTTTTCTTGAAGAACCTTGGATCCACTTGGCAACTGATGATCAGAATTCACTCCCCATATAAAATGAATCCGTTCTTTGGCAAGCGCAACAAAATATGGTCAAGTAATAACCCACTAAGAGTGGGGTCGAATCCACAGAGGTTGGTAAATTTGAGAAATTTTAATCAATGGGTGAATTAGTCAAGCTGAGGAATAGAGATTGAGTGCAGAATTCTAAATGAGCAGGAATGTAAATGACTTAAAAGTAAAGAAAAGCAATAGAGTGCAGAAAAGTAAATGGCAAGAATGAAAAGTGCTGGAACATAAATGACTGAATTGTAAATGGGAATGGGGAATAGCAGAAATTAAAGAAAGCTATAAAGAATAGGGAAGATAAGGATAGGGAAAATTCATTGGGATTGGGAGATGTTGCTCTCTTTGGATTAAATCTAGATCATCTTATCTTCAATCATGCAACTCATTGACCTCTTGGCAATCATGATTGATTGAACCCGAATCCCTTGGTGATTCAATCTCTCAAATCTTGATAATCAGCCAATTCCTTGGTCTAATTGCTCATGAAGAGATATATGCTTAGTCCTTGATTACACCACACATCCTCATAGATCCAGTTAGTGGGTGGATTATATGTCACCATATCCAATCCCGAAACCCAGATCTACTCAAGTGTGAGAAGGGATTTCAAGCATGGTTTCATGTTTCCTTTTCCAACGTTCCCATGAAACCCATTTTGCATTCAACCTCTTTCCCAAGATGATTGAACACTAGAATGAAGAACGAAATTCCTTCTAGCAAATCAAAGAGAAGATGAAGAGAAGAAGAAATTTACTATCACTAATCCATCAAGTACAACAGAGCTCCCTCTCCCAAGGAGAGGGAGTTTAGCTACTCATAGCTTAGAGAAAAGTACAAGAGATGGAGAAGATGAAGTGTAAAAGTAAAGCTAAAAGTTAACTATTCAATCCCACTTGCCAACCCATTTTTAGTACTTCTAGGGGTTATTTATACTACTCCTATTATTAGAATTAAGAAAATACAAAAGAGAAAAGAAAATTACAACTGAAAGGAAAAGGAAAACTCATAAAATGAACCATGTGCTTGGCGTGTGATTGGCGTTTGAGTGGTGTGCCATGCCTAGCTTCTCAGCTTGGCTTGGCGCGCCACACCTGGCTCCCAAGTGGCATGCCTTCTTCATTAACTAACCTGGCGTGCCACGCCTTCGAGCCCAAGTGGCATGCCCAGGGTCTTCTCCTTTTCTTAGTTAGCCTGGCGTGCCTCACCTTCGAGCTCAAGTGGCATGCCCAGGCTCTTCCTTTGCTCTTCTTCTTCTGGAATGTTGAACTAGCGTGGCACGCCCAGGTCTGGCATGCCATGCCCATAATAAGCACTCAATCTTCTTTTTCTAAAAAACAACACTGGCGTGCCATGCGCATTAGGTGGCGTGCCACGCCCTTGATAAGCCTTTATCTTCACTCTCTAGAACACAATACTGGCGTGCCACGCCCAGTAGGTGGCATGTCATGCCCTTGATAACACTTCCTGATTCTCCTCTGGAACACAATACTGGCATTCCACACCCAGTAGGTGGCGTGCCTGATGAGAGGACTTTTGTGTGGTCTAGAATTTCACAAATGAATTCTCGTTGCAAGTATAGTTTCTAAACCAACAATAGTCCTTTCATACAAAAGATTGTTTGTCACAAGTAACAAACCCCTAAATATATAAACCGAAGTATTGAACCTCGGGTGGTTCTCCCTAGGAATTACAATAAAGTGTCTTGTTATTGGTTATGGGTTGTATTTTGGGGTTTTTGGGACAAGAGACATGAAATGTAAATGGCAATGAAAATAAACTAACAACTAAAAAGTTCTTGGCAAGGTTGTGAGAATTAGAAGTCCTATCCTAGTTATCCTCCTCAATTATGACCACAATTATCCATTGCTACCACTTAGTTAACCTCTAACTATGGAGAAAAGTCAAGTGGATGAATCAACTTGATTCCACAAGTCCTAGCCAACTCCCAAGGAAAGACTAGCTTTAGTGCACTCCAAACCAATTAGCAATCTCTCCAATTA
>NC_029794.2:81992176-82046785 GCF_000816755.2 Arachis ipaensis
TCAATTAGCAACTTCTAATTATCAATCAACAAGGGAATTAGATAACTCAAGCATCACTAATTACTCTACCAAAGCCAAGAGGAACAAAATCTACACTAAAGTCCAACCAAGCATTTTATCAAACACTTAGAAGGCATAAAAGGAAAGTATAGTAAAAAGTGCAAGGAAAGTAAATCTACACTACTCAATTGCAAGAAATCAAATAACAACAAATCAAATGAACAATAAAGGACATGAAAACATAAATTGCATTGAAATGAAAATAGAAGAAACAAAAGTGCATGAACATAAAAGTAGAGAATCACAAGAATGAAATACAAAATTAGAGAGAGGAGAAGAATAGGAACTAGAAATTGTAAAGGAAAAGTAAATCAAAGTATGAATTAAACATAGATCAAACAAATTCTAATCTAGATCTAACCTACTCCTAATCCTAGAGAGAAGTGAGAGCTTCTCTCTCTAGAAACTAACTAGAGCATGATAAAACTAAAATAAAACTAAACTAATGACTAGGTGTAACTAAAGATGTCTCATCCCTCTTCAATCCTTGGGTTAAATAGCATTAGAAATGAGTTGGATTGGGCCCACAAGGCTTTAGAATTTGCTAGCCACTAATTTGCTTTTAATAATTCACGTGCAAATCGGCGCGTGTGTGCCCCCCTAAACGTGATGAAAATATGGCAAATATTATATCATTTCGAAGCCTCGGATGTTAGCTTTCCAACGAAACTAGAACCGCATCATTTGAACCTCTGTAGCTCAAGTTATGGTCGATTAAGTGCGAAGAGGTCGGCTTGACAGCTTTTGCGGTTCCTTCATTTCTTCATGAGTTCTCCATTTTTACATGCTTTTCCTTCATTTCCTTGATCCAATCTTTGCCTCCTAAATCTGAAATCACTTAACAAACATATCAAGGCATATAATGGAATCAAAGGTAAATCAAGATTAAACAATTAAGGACCTAAAAAGCATGTTTTCACTCTTAAGCACAATTAAAGGAGAATTTATAAAACCATGCTATTTCATTGAATAAATGTAGGTAAAAGGTTATAAAATCTCTTAAATGAGGCTTAAGATAAACCCTACAAATGGGGTTTATCAACCTCCCCACACTTAAACCAAGCATGTCCTCATGCTTAAACCAAGAGAAAGCAAAGGGGTATTGACATTTATTCAATGAAATCTAACTAAATGCAACCTAAACTATATGCAATTATCTACATGAATGCAATTGCTTGGTCAAAACAAATCAATGTCCAAGAAGCATATATGCACAAGGGCTAAAGGTATTAACAACCATGCCAAACCACAATTGAATTGAGCTATTAAATAATTTTACAAACTTGCATGAAGAATGATGATCATAGGTGAAAACATGTAATTGAGCATCAAACCCTCACCGGATGTGTTTACACTCTATTCGCTCAAGTGTGTAGGGTTGATTCACTCAATTCTCCCTTAATCATGCTTTCCAAGATTTGTTTTTCTTCTAACAATCAACATTTATTTCATGCATGCATACAAGTATCATGAGGTCTTTTCATCGGTTGTAATGGGGCTAGGGTTAAGGTAGGATGCATATTTGGTCAAGTGAGCTTGAAATTTGAATCTTTGATAAGCTTAAACTTCCCACCTAACCTATGACATCCTATACAATTAAGTTCTAATCTAACTACCCATTTTTCACTTTTTCTCATGCTCATGCATTCTCTTTTCATTGATCACAACACATATGCATTGATTATTATTAGGCTTCACTTGGGGCATTTTGTCCCCTTTTTATTACTTTTCTTTTCTTTTTCTTTTCTTTCTATTTTTTTTTCTTTTTCTTTTGATATCTACATGTCTTTTTTTTTTCTTTTTGCAATAAAGTATATACAAGAGTATCAATGCATATGGTTTTACATTTGATTAACACATGAGCATGTACCCAATTCCCAAATATAGAGATACAAAACAAAAACACCCTTTTATCCCAACCAATGTCCCAAGTTTTCCCACACTTGAATGATACTCACACTCGCTAGCCTAAGCTAATCAAAGATTTAAATAGAGGACATTTATTGTTTTTCGCTTTAAGGCTTGTAATGTGCTAAAATTAAGAACAAGCGGGTTAATCGTAGGCTCAAATTGGCTAACAATGGGAGATACAAGGTAAGGCTATTTGGGTAACTGAGCTAAATGAAATGATGGCCTCAATCATATAAATGCATGAATACACAAAATAATCGACATAGAGAATGAAACAAATCAAAGATTACAACCATAGAAAGAGAATAATGCACACAAGAAGGAAAATAAGTGGCTATATAATGTAACCACACCATTAGGCTCAAATCTCCCATGCTTGTGTTCTTAGCTCAAAAACATTATCCATAATATATATAATTCAAACAAGTTCTATGAAAAGTTTTCACTCAAATCAATTGAGGTGCCCTATAGATAGAAATCTTGAAAAATCTCATTATTTTGCTAAGCTTATTGTGTATATATATGCAAAATTAAGAAAAGCAACAAAAATCCTGAAAACCTAGAATGGAATGCAAAAGTGTTGAAATTAGAAACTTTCACCCAAAATCGCCGATCGGTCGGACGACCTCCCCACACTTAAAAGTTTGCACCGTCCTCGGTGCATCAAAGATGAGCAAGGGGGTACGGTGACTTTCCGAGTTGCTACCTTCAGCTGGTAGATCAACCATTTGCTGCGTGTTCTTTCTTCCACTTCCATTTTTGCTTGTGGTGCATCAATCATGAAAAACAAAAATTGAACACCATAAGATGAGAAAACAAAAGCAAGGAAGCATACATTTTTGGGATGAGGTAATAATCACTAGGATTGAGTGAGTGAATTAGTGTGACATTTATGAAAAATAAGTGTGTGAATTCTAAATTGTGCCTTTTAGAACACACATTAGCATAAAAAAAAGCTATGTAACAAAAGAAGCATGCACTTCACTTATTCTAGTGTGCTTGAGATGCTCTAAGTAAACTTGTAAAGTAAAACAAGCATTAAAGAAGCATGAGAGCATTCAAGCTAAAAACATATGGATGCATATGATCATGAAATACAATGCATTAAGATAAATGCACAACATCATCCATCAAGAAATTTCCTAGTCAAAGAATAAGGTTCAAATCACATGGTGGCCAAATCATGCAATTCAAGAAGAGTTACAACACTTATAACGAAAAAATAGAAAATAAAATGAAAATGAAACTAACTAATTAATCAACTAACTAACTAAATATTTAATTAACTGAAATAAATGGTCATCAATGTTGTTTGGGAGTATTAGATGAGGGGTAGAAGAAGGGAAAAAGAAAGGGGAAGGAAAGAAATGGAAAGAGGAGAAGAAAGGAGATGTGTTGAAAGAAAAACATCCGCACGTACGTGTGCATGACACGCGCGCATGGATGGTGGTGCAATGGAAGCGACGCGTACGCGTACATGGCGCATACGCGTCGATGGCTTATCTCAAGAGCGACGCGTACGCGTTATGTGCGCGTACGCGTGAATGGTTTGTGCCTCGGGCACAGTGCGCGCTCAACACTTGCACAACTCTCGGGTCAATGTATGGAGGAATGAAATTTTGCAATCCACGCATACGCGTACATGGCGCGTGTGCGTAGATGGTCGAAAATGCTTGATGCACGCGTACGCGTGCAGTGCGCGTATGCGTGGATGGTGCTCTGTTTTTCAAATTTTTTTTTATATTTTTGCACCAATTCAAGCATTCCAAACCTCCAAACAGCTACCAAAACACCATAAAACCTTATTTAACATACTAAACTACCAATTATACTCAACAAATTAACCAAAAACATGAATTTAAACTAATTACCACTATGTACAAAATGAGAAAATGAAAAGAAGTTACCATGGTGGGGTGTCTCCCACCTAGCACTTTTGTTTATTGTCCTTAAGTTGGACTTATGGGGAGCTCCTCTCAAGGTGGCTTGTGCTTGAAGCTATCTTTGAACATCCACCAATGCTTGAATCTCCAATAAGCTCCATTCTTCAAAGTTAATATTTTCAAGCTTTGATGGAGTTCTTCACAAACCATGGGCTCCCAAATTTGATTCTCCTTGTGCAATCCGGGATCCCACACTTTGTTTTGACACCTATCTTCTAGTTGATCCTCATGAGTCCAATTGGGTGGCATGACCTTAGAATTCTCAATAAAGTGACCAAACATTCTCCTAGATCCAAACAATCTAGCTCTACACTAAACCTTGCAATTAAACCTTGAACATGCAACTATAATGAGCTTGGAATGATATTTCCAACCTCTAGCCATCTCTCTTTTACTCTTAAAGCCACAAATATGTCTAAGTTGACCATTCGTCTCTAGCAAACCATATACAAGGGGAATAATAAAGCTTGAGTACAAGGAATTTACCCACTTGAATGAAAGAATGGATGGTGGTGGCTTGGGGAGAGGTATCTCCAATGTGCTAGCAAGCTTTACTCCCGTGTGTTCTTCCTTGATTACCTCCACCTCTTCACAAATTTCTTCAACTTCAATCCTTTGTTCATCAATTTCTTCTAATTCTTCTCCGTCACTCAAATCATAAATTGGAGGTTGAGAGAAATATACCTCCACATTGCTTTCCATCTCATTGGGAGAAGGTTCTTTAAATTCAAAGGATTCACCACCAAGGGGGTTGGATGCATGGTCTTCATCACCAAGGGAACTCAATTCTTGCTTCATTCCTTCCAAGTCTTCATTCAAAAATTGTTTTGGAGGTTGTGCACTTTCCTCCTCAACATAAAATTCAATCTTCTTGGAGAGGTTCTTTTTAATTATAGGTTTCCAAGGAGGTTCCGCATCTCCTAAGTCTTCAACCACTTCTTCCTCTTCTTCAATGATCATAGGTTCCTCCAATTATTCTAACACAAAATAACATTCCTCATGTTTCACCAGAGTTTCCAATCTCTCCTTCGTGCTATGCTTTTCTTTTGATCCTCCACATGTGAAAGGAGTTCATGAAGTTGAGACTCTGAATGCCATCTTGGCTCAAAATAAGATCTTGACCCAACAGGTCAACATGATCTCTCAACATCTCACTAGGATGCAAACTGCACCTAGCAGTAATTAGGAAGCTTCTCTTGAAGAAGAAGCTTATGATCCTGATCAACCCACCATGTTGGAGGTAAATTACATGGGAGAATCCTATGGAAATAGTTCCAACCCTTCATGGAAGAATCATCTTAACCTTTCATGGAAGGATCAACAGAAACCTCAGTAAGGTTTCAATAATAATCAAGGTGGAAGGAACCAGAATAGGTTCAACAACAAACCATCATTCCCATCTTCTCAAGGGAATATGGAGACCTCTAAGCAGAGCCTCTCTGACTTAGCTGCTTTAGTCTCCAGCCTCACTAAAACCACTCATAGTTTCATTAATAAAACAAGGTCTTCCATTAGAAATTTGGAGGTACAGGTTGGTCAACTAAGCAAGAGGATCCCTGAGATTCCTCCTGACACTCTTCCCACTAATACTAAGGTTAATCCTAGAGAAGAGTGCAAGGCCATAATCATGGAGGTTGAGGCCGAATTGGAGCATAATCGAAAGGCATTGAACGCCAGTGAGGAACCCCTCACTGGGCGTTCAACGCCCAACAAGGCAACATTTTTGGCACTGAACGCTAGTGAGGAACCCCTCACTGGGCATTCAACGCCCAACCAGGCAGCCATTCTGGCCCTGAACGCCAGTGAGGAACCCCTCACTGGGCGTTCAACACCCACCAGCTCAGGGAAGCTGGCATTGAACGCCAGCAAGAACATCCCTGCTGGACGTTCAACGCCTAGAATGCTAGAGGGATTGGCGTTTAACGCCAGTCAGAGTGGATAGAAAGGGCTTTCAACGCCCAATAAGCTAACAGAGTTTGCATTGAATGCTAGCCGAAGCACACCCTGTGAGTGCCTGAATCCCACTCAAGAATCCTCTAGCCCAAGACAAAAGGAAATCATAAGGACAATTGAGGTTCCTTTGAATGCACTTTTACAGTGCATAAGCTCTGATTACTACTCATCCTCAAGTGAGGATGAAGAGACTAGGGAAGAGCAAGTTGCTCATTTCCTAGGAGCTTTGATGAAGCTGAATGCCAAGCTATTTGGTATAAAACCTCTGGAGGAAGAACCTCTACTACTTACCAAAGAACTCCACGCTTTGGTTCAGCAAGAGCTACCTCAGAAGCTTCTAGACCCTGGACGCTTTCTGGTTCTTTGCACCATAGGCACTATGACTTTTGAAAAGGCTCTATGTGACCTAGGATCAAGCATCATCCTCATGCCACTCTCTTTAATGGAGAAGCTAGGAATCTTTGAGGTACAAGTTTCACACGTGTCTTTAGAGATGGCAGACAAGACCATGAAAAAGCCATATGGCTTAGAGGAGGATGTTTTAGTTAAAGTTGAAAACCACTACATCCCTGCAAACTTCATTGTCTTGGACATAGGAGAGGATGAGGATGACTTTGTCATCCTTGGAAGACCTTTCCTAGCCACAGCTAATGCTATCATTAATATGGCTAAGTGAGAACTAACCCTCTCTTTCTGTGCAGAGCTCTGCAGAGCCCCTAGGCATCGATTATAAGTTTGGTGTTGGGTAGCCCTCAACAAGCTCTAAGCACAAATGTACTAAAAAAAAGTATCTAAAGGCTGGAAGGACAAGAAAGTCCTAACTGAAGGCCTCTCACCTGGCATGAGAGTTGTCTTCACTAAGAATCCAGTCCTACCACACACAGTAAGCCGTGTCCTATCTCGAGAGCATGTAGAGCTCATTTATGAGAGGACAGGAAGAAAATTCACTGTCAGGGGCAAAAGCTTGAGCCCATACTCTCCTCCATAAGGAGCTGAAGGTCAAGCTAGTAACTTTAAAAGAGATCTTGTTGGGAGGCAACCCAATTTTACTCAACCTTATTTATTTTATTTTCATTTTGCTTTTCTTTCAGTCTTAGAGTCATGATCATGTGCATCAGTCAAGAGATAGAATTTACAACAGTGAAAATAGAACACTCCGAAAAGAGTGTTAAAGTTAAATGCCAATGAGGAAGCCCTCCTGGGCATTTAACGCCCCAAGAGGGGAGCATTGCTGGCGTTGAACGCCAGCCAGGGAGCAGCCCCTGGGCATTCAAATGCCAGTTCAGAGAGCCATTGAATGCCAGCCAGGGAGCAGCCCCTGGGCATTCAAATGCCAGTTCAGAGAAGCAGGGAATATGGAATTACCTAGCCTCTCAGGAATTGTGGGTCTCCCAGAATGTTCACCTACCCTACCTACCCCACATAACCCCTACTATTCTGAGGTTACCTGAAACAGAGAGGCCGATCTCGGATGAGATCTTCAGATCTTGACTGGGCTGCCGTGCCCGACTTGTTGACGTAGGAGATGCTGCTGATCCTCAGTTACTGGAGGGTGGTGGTACCTGCAAGAGACTCCGATGCTTAAGTTAGTACGGGCTTTAGGTAGGTTTTTTGTAGAATTGGAGTATGAATTATACCTGGGTGCTCCAGTGTATTTATAGTAATGCTTGATGACCTTCCCTTGAGATAAGTTTGTTATCTTATCTTATCTTTTGTAGGTGAGATCCTCATCTTTTTGGTCAGCAGCCTTTTACCGGGCGGTGACTCTTCGTTTTGGGCCTCTTTGGGCCTTTCTTTCGACTTGTCCGAAATCTTTATTAGAGTTTGTTATAATAGGTTGACCTTTAAGGAGGTTGGCCCTTTGTTTTCACCTAACCCGGGCTTTACAGTTCGGCCTAGGGTATGAACAGTGCCCCTGCTTGAGCTTCAGCCTTCCCATGAGGACGTGCTTCTAAGCTTCGACCTCTTTAGGAAGTCGTGTTCAAGCATCTTTGTTTGGTTCGTGTCCGGTCTGCTTTTGCTTTGCATCTTTTAAATGCCATTTTTAAAATGTGAAGCGTTTTTACTTTGCGCTCCTTAATTGTGGCATTACTTTCAAGGATGTCAGTTTCTTGGGAGTGTGCGAACGTTTTAAAGCCTTTTAATTTGGGCTTTTATTTTGTTTTTTTGTTTCCTTTCCCTTTTTAAACTTTATTTGAAATCAATGAAGAGGTTTTTCAGTTTCTTTCTTTCTCCGTGAAAGACTTTCATTCGTCTGACCCTTTCGATTTTGCCCTAAGCTTCCTTCTTTTCTGGAGTTTTGGTGCTTGTGGATCGTAGGTGCTTTCGCTGTGCTCCGTCGTTTCTGTTTTTCTCCTTTTTCGCAGGTTGGTACTTCTGCTTTATACCCTTCATATTTTTCTGGTTTTCCTGCCATTCTCCTCTGTGTTTGGCTTCTGGTGGTTGTTGCATGCCTTGTTTCTTTAAAGTTGCAATCTTTTTATCTTTGTTGTTTTGTTTATGGAAATGTCAGCACTTGGGTAAACCGTTTTTAGTTGCACTTTTTACCTTTTGGTGAAAGAGCTAGGGTTTCGTATTCTTCCTCTACTATATCTGTATTGTTGCCTCCAAAGGACGTTCCTAGGTATTGGTGATGATATTCTTGTTTACTGCGAACCCTGGGGTGCCCTTTTGTTTGCTGTGTGCTTGCTTCGTTTTTTATCTTGGTTTTGATTCTGTCTGAGTTGTTTAGTAGTGACACTTCTTATTTTCTTGTTGTAGGTGTAGCTTTTTTATGTCTTCTCGTAAGAATATTGTCGAGATATCTACAAAGGTTCCTATTGGTATGGCTGATTGGTTGGATTTTATAGTGTTAATGTGTGTTACTGTGGCCAATCTGGAGTTTTGTGAGAAACTTAGGAGATTTCATAGGATCTATGGTAGTAGGGATGATGAAAAAAACTATGAGCTGGTATCGCCCGACCCTGAGGAGAGAGTTAGTTTCCCTCCTTTAGGTCGGGCAGAGCGTCCTTTTTTCGATGCCTATGACTATTTCTTTACCTAGCTAGGTATTACCATTCCCTTTACTGCCTTTGAGACCGAACTCTTGTGGAACTGTAATGTGGCCCCTTCGCAGCTTCATCCGAACTCTTGGGCTTTTATGAAGATTTTCCAATTGTTGTGTCAAGAACTAGGTGTTCGTCCTTCCCTTTCTCTTTTCCTTTCGAGCTACCCAAGAGTGAAAAGTTTTTACCATGTTTGATGACTCTTTTTGGGACTTTAAAAATTTTTATTTTAAAGTCCGGGCTGTTGAGGATGTTTGACCCTTTTTCCTGGATGAAAATGATGAGCCGACTTTTCCTTTATGATGGCAGAAAGATCCTGTAGTTCTTAAGTATCCCTGGGAGAGTTTGGATGAAGTAGAGCAGGCCTTTGTGGGTGTTTTAGAGGAGCATTGGGGGGAGCATCCTCACCTGGACACTATGAAGTTTTTAGGGGATCCCACTCTTATCCGTTCCGAGCTAGGTAGTGTCTGACCTCTTCTTTCATAGAAAGTTTTTTTTATTGATTGTGATCTTGTCATTATCTACTGTGTGACTATTTTGTTGGCTTCATTCAGAGATGGTGTCATCATTGGATTCGATGAAGATGTTTCGCAAGGCAAAAAAGGCAGTGGCTGCCCAAAATTTGCTGAGGAAGACGTCGGGGGAGAGTTCTTCACAGTTACCCCCAAAGAAGCCAGAATCTGATCCTCAGGGACCGAGGAAAATCATCTTGATCCCTCGAGTTCGAACGGTTTCTACCGATCCACCTTTGGCGACCTCTGGTGCTTCCTCCTCTCCTACTTCGGCTAGTCCTCTTCCAAAGAAGCCGAGGACTGTCGGCTCTAATAACTTGGATGACAAGGAATTTGATGGTGTGGCTTTTGCCACAAAGCTAATTGCTCATTATGGTAAGGTTCCTCTTGATAATGTGTCGATCCTCCACCATCTTGATTTTATATCAGGCAATAGTGTCCGGATGGCCAATCTTAGTGCAGCCTTGTCCTGGGTTGTCAGAGAGTCTCCGATCGATGCTACTACGGCCTTTCTAGAGGAGGCCAAGGCTAATTATGATAGGGTGAAGACTTTAAAGGATGAGTTTGAGGCCAAGGCTATTGGATTGGAGCTTTTGGGGGAGAAAGAGAAGGCCCGAGCTACTACAGCAGAGGCAGCTGCTAATCTGGTTGAGGAGATGGCCAAGAAGGCCAAGGAAAGCTATACTTGGACCTATGGCGAGCTATTGGAAACTAGGGATAGGCTTCAGTCTGCTCAGGATGACTATGCCGAGCTTCAGGGCCATATGGTAAGTAGCATAACTGTCATGTATGAAAATCTGAAAGCCCAAGTTTGGGTTCTGGCTCCAGATGCCAACCTCTCTTTATTCAGTATGGAGAATGTTGTGGAGGATGGGAAGATCGTGCCTGCCCCTGAAGATGATGATGAGGCCCCTCCTCCATTGTCAACAGTCAAGGCTTCTGCAGCTCCTTCGGCCGAGGTGGTTCCTCCTGAGTCCGAACCCGATGTGGAAATTCAGAACGGCCCAGACGGAGTTGTTAAAGCCACCCGATCTCGGTTATCCCTCCTTCTCCTAAAGATGCAGCTTCCGAGGCGAGTTTGGACCCCTTATGATTCTCTCTTTATATCTTCTTTGATTATGTACTTAGTATGGTCCGATCTGTGGACCCTTTGAACTTTGGTTATGTAGATCTTTATGGATGACTTTTCTTAACACTTTTGCTAGTTGCTTCTTAGCAACTTTTTGCTTTTTTAATCAAAACACTTTTGACTCTTGGGTTGCCATTAGGCATCCCGTGAGCCTTTAATGATTCAATTTTTGCTGATATGCCGATTTAGCCTATGGCGAGGTGCCTTTGTTTTTAGGTAGTTTTTTCAACCTCTTGTATGGTTTTGTATTTTTTGCCACATCGCCCTTTATGGTTTGCTGGTGATGAGCGGATATTTTATACCCTTTTGGCATTATTTTTACATAGTTTTTAGTATATTTTAGTTACTTTTTATTATATTTTTATTAGTTTTTATGCAAAAATCACATTTCTGGACTTTACTATAAGTTTGTGTATTTTTCTGTAATTTTAGGTATTTTCTATCTGAAATTGAGGGACCTGAGCAAAAATCTGATTCAGAGGCTGAGAAAGGACTGCAGATGCTGTTGGATTCTGACCCTCCTGCACTCGAAGTTTATTTTCTGGAGCTACAGAAGGGCAATTGGCGCGCTCTCAATTGCGTTGTAAAGTAGACATCTTGGGCTTTTCAGCAATATATAATAGTCCATACTTTTTCCGAGATTTGATGGCCCAAACTAGCATTAAACGCCAGCTAGAGACCCTTTTCTGGCGTAAAACGCCAGAACTGGAGTTAAACGCCCAAACTGGCACCCAAGCTAGTGTTTAACTCGAAGAATGGCCTATGCACGTGAAAGCTTCAATGCTCAACCCAAGCACACACCAAGTGGGCCCCGGAGGTGGATTTCTGCACTATGTGCACCTAGTTACTCATTTTCTGTAAACCTAGGTTACCAGTTTAGTATAAAAACTACTTTTGAGATTCATTTTGAAACTCATGACATTTTACATTTCATATTGTATCTTCTACAACATGAGTCTCTAAACCCCATATGTGGGTTTGAAACTCATGACATTTTACATTTCATATTGTATCTTCTACAACATGAGTCTCTAAACCCCATATGTGGGGGTGAGGAGCTCTGCTGTGTTTCAATGGATTAATGCAATTACTACTGTTTTCTATTCAATAATGCTTGATTCTATTCTAAGATACGCACTCGAACTTTAATATAGAGAATATGATGATCCGTGACACTCATCATTATTCTCAAATCTATGAACGCGTGCCTGACAACCACTCCCATCCTATCTGAGCTCAACGTAGTCATTGGGCGATAGCTTGAGTGCGTATCTCTTGGGTCTCTGATCCACGGACCGAGTCTGTGAGATTAGAACCTTCGTGGTAGAAGCTAGAACCAATTGGTAGCATTCCTGGGATCCGGAAAGTCTAAACCTTGTCTGTGGTATTCCGTGTAGGATCTGGGAAAGCTTCAAACTCACGAATGTTGGGCGCAGTGACAGTGTGCAAAAGGATAGAGAGATCTTATTCCGACGCTAGTGAGAACTGACAGATGATTAGCCGTGCGGTAGCTGTACCTGGTATTCTTCATCCGAGACGAGAAATCTGATAGTTGATTAGCCGTGCAGAGATCGTACCTGGTATTTTTCATCCGAGAGGATCATACAGCTTGCCAGTGAAGGAAGCCATGCGTGTTTAGAGAAGAAGACAGTAGGAAAGCAGAGATTCAGACGACAGAGCATCTCCGAAACCTCAACCTATTCCTCATCACTGAATCACAAGTATCATTTATTTCATGTTATTTACCTTTCATAAACAAAATCATTTTTATCATTAATCTCCTGACTAAGATTTACAAGATAACCATAGCTTGCTTCAAGCCGACAATCTCCGTGGGATCGACCCTTACTCACGTAAGGTATTACTTGGACGACCCAGTGCACTTGCTGGTTAGTTGTGCAGAGTTGTGAAAAGTGTGATCACAATTTCGTACACCAGCTGGCCGGGCTTTTTAGTCGATTTCCAACAACTTTTTAGGTAGCGTTCTTATATAGAACCTTTTCTTTTTAGTCTGTTTGGATGACTTTTTAGCCCCGTCTTGAGGTTGCGCTTCCGCTTTAAGTAGCGTCCCTTTTCATGGCTTATACCTTTTAGCTGAGCAGTTCGGGCCAAGGTTTTTTAACCTTTTTGGCCTTTGTATGGTGTTTGTTCCCTTTTTAGTGATCCTTTTCATTGGTCCGAATTCTCTGTCGGGCCTCCTCAAGTTACTTTTAGTAATCCCATTTTTAGTCTGACCTTGTCAGGTCGCTTTATATGGGTTACTTTCTATAACTTCTTGCATTAACTTGAGCTTTATCACTTCAGCTTGCCGATTTCTCTTGGTCGGGCGATGAATTTTGCGTTTATGAGCGAAAGTTAATGCGTCTTGGTAGGAAACTTTTTTAGGGAATCTTAAAATTTTAATCAAGTAATAAGATAAAAAATATAAATAAGAATGAGTACATGCAGGTGCTTACCCTTCTAGTTCGGGTAGCTTTCAGATCTTGGCCTGGCGCCTCATTAAAAAACCTTTTAGGAAAAAGAGTGCACCTTGGCCTAAGATATTTTAATAGCTATAGTACCTCCTTAGGTTACAGGCATGCCATGACCTCGGTAGCTCCCGCCCTTGGAGATCGGCCACCCTATAGTAACACTTTCCTAGTACTTCTGTAACTCGGTATGGCCTTTTTCAGCTGGCCGCTAGCTTCCCTTCTCCAGACCGACCTGCTCCGATATAATTTCGGATTAAGGTGAGATCGTTGGTGGCGAAGCTTCGTTGGATTACCATCCGATTATACCTTAAAGCCATTCGACGCTTTAGCGCTTCCTCTCTAACCCGAGCTCTTTCTCGGACTTCTGGGAGTAGGCTGAGCTCTTCCCTTTGTGCCTTGGAGTTGGTATCCACGTTGTAGAAGATCATCCTAGGAGAGATTTCATCTATCTCTATGGGAATCATTGCCTCCATTCCGTAAGCAAGTCGGAAAGGTGATTCCTGATGAATGTAAATATTCTTATGCCGGTTAGAAACTAGTAAGGAATCTGATCGTGAGTGTAGTCTAACCAACACGCGAATACCGCATCAAATAAGTCTAAAATCTATGACCGAGAGTATTGATCCCAGGTCATTCTCCCTAGGCATTGCTTTGGAATGTTCATCATTGATTAGGAAAGCTTTTATGGTTTTGTGAATTGGTGTAAGAATTCGAGCTAACAAAGCAAACAACAATTAATTGAGATAAAAGTCTTGGCTAAGGGTAAGCATTGGAAGTTCCATCATCATAGTTTCCTTCAATTATGATAAGAATTGATTATTGCTTCACTTAGTTAACCCCCTAACAATGGAGGAAAGTCAAGTGAGAGTAACTAACTTGAGCCACAAGTCCTAGTCTCACCCTAGGGAAGTCTAGCTTTAGTGCACTCCAAGTCAATTAGCAATTCTCAATTCATAATCTACAATTGGTAGGCAATTATAGAAAAAATCCAATTGAGAGAAGAGAATTGAATTAAAGCTATCTATTCCAAACAATCATCAACAATTAAGGAATTGAATGAAATTGCACAATTCATTAATCCACATTCAAAGTAACAAAGTGAACCAAATCTAGATCTAAGAAATTGAACCAAGAATTCAAAGGAAACTAGCAATGAAGGATGAAAACCTAGAGAGAAGTTGGAGTTTCTCTCTCTAAAAACAAAATGTAACTAACTTCCTAAAATATCTAGAATTATGACTAATTGTCCTAACACTCCTAATCCTTGGTCTTCTTAAGCTTTTCCCTCCAAATTCTGCTCCAAAACAGGGCCTGGGAACCCCTTGAAATTGCTGGGCACGTGTTTCATTTAAAAAAGCATGTGCGCACATTGACGCGTACGCGTCCCTGGGATCTTCTGCAATTTGCGCACAGGCGTAAGGTGCGCGCGAGCGTCATAAGGGATATGGCCCAGCCATACAAGCGCGTCGGCTCCTTGCTCGGCTCCACTGCACTGGCTCTGGATGAGCGCATCCACGCGTACACGCATGATACGCGTGCGCGTGCATGTCCAAACTTCCATTCTTTAATTTGTTTCATGCTCCTTCCATTCATGCATTTTTCCTTCATTCTTCTTGGCCATTTTTGTGCTATAACTTCTGAAATCACTTAACAAATGGATCAAGGCATCTAATGGTAATAGAGGAGGATTACAATATCTCAATTTTGATGCAAAAGAAGCATATTCTCATCTATGAGGTGAAATGGGAAAGATACACAAAATCATGCAGTTTTATATGAATAAGTGTAGAAGATCATTGATAAAACCCTTAGATTCTATGCATGATAAACCCTAAAAATGGGGTTTATCAACCTCCCCACACTTAAAGTATAGCATGTCCTCATGCTAAGGGAAAGCAAAGATCAAAGGACTACAAGGGCGTAGGGCTCATGTGATGTAATCTACCTACATGAATGCACTACGGTGTATGCTATTATCTCCTTGGCCATGAGCAATTCAATCTTCCTAGAATACACGTATGTATATGCACATAGGGCGAGATGATGGGCAACGTATGAACTCTACCAATTCTAGTCATCAAAGTGAAGTATGCATAATTTGTATGAGGAATGCTCGCGAGAGCCGGGAACAAGGAGTTGAGCTTCGAACCCCTCACCGGAAGTATTTGCACTCTATTCGCTCGGTGTATAGGGTTGATCACTCAATCCTCCCCTACTTCATGCTTTTCCAAAATTTGTTTTTCTTCTAACAATCAACATATATTCCATGCATGCATACAAGTATAATGAGTTCTTTCCTTTAGGTTGTAATGGGGCTAGGGTCAAGGTAAGAATGCATATTTGGTCAAATGAGCTTGAAATTTGAATCTTTGATGAGCTTAAACTTCTCATCTAACCTATGACACCTTATACAACATTAAAGCTAACTTAACTACCCATTCTTTCACTTTTTAACATACTCATGCATTTTCTTTTCATTTCTCAACACTTGTGCATTGATCTTTATTGAACTTTACTTTGGGGCATTTTGTCCCCTTTTTATTTCTTTCTTTTTTCTTTTCTTGCTTTTCTATTTTTTTCTTTTCTTTTGTTTTTCTCATCATTTTTTCCATTTTATTTTTTTTCCAATGCATAAGGTCTACACATTTAATCAATACATGAGCATGTACCTAATTCCCAATATTTACAACGAAAATACAAAATTACCCTTTTTCTCAACCAATTCCCAAAATTTCCCACACTTGAATGTTACGCACACTAGCCTAAGCTAATCAAAGATCCGAATTAAGCACTTTTATTATTTTCTGCTTTAAGGCTTGTAATGTGCTAAATTTAGAACAAAGTGGGTTAAACGTAGGCTCAAATTTGGCTAACAAAGGAAGATAAGAGGTAAGGCTATTTGGGTAAGTGAGTTAATTGAAACGATGGCCTCAATCATATAAATACATGAGTACAAGGAATAATGGACATATAGAATTAAACAAATCAAAAATCACAATCATAGGAAGAGAACAGTTGCACACAAGAAGGGAAAATAAGTGGTTATAAGAGGTAACCACACCATTAGGCTCAAAACTCGCTTGCCTGTGTTCTTAGCTCAAATTCTAATTCCATGTTCCAAAATACATCCTCCAAACAAGCTAACCATCGAAAGATTTTCAAATTTCAAAATTGGTAAGGTCACCCTAAAATTCTAGTTTTCTAGGAGAGAAGTGATTGCTCTAACCAAGTGGATTTATTAAAAGATACTAATATGCAAAGGATGCCAAAAATGAAAATCTAACATGCAATCTATCCTAATTAGCAAAGGTGATTCAAAATTTATTCGGGTGTTACCTATGAAGACCGGTCGGCCGACCGACCTCCCCACACTTAGAAGTTGGCACAGTCCTCCGTGCCTTAAGTGAGACGCAGCGGTTGATCGGCTTTCGAGTGTCCATCCACTTCTTCAGTATCGCTTTCCTCATTATCGGTGCCAGTAGATGTGGAAATTTCTGGTTCTTCCATAGGTGCGGTTAGGCAACCTAGAAGCTTCTTGACAAAAGCATAACGGCATTGGTTGCGTCACTCATAACGGTCAAGATTCTTGTGGAGTTCCTCTATGCGTTGCTTGGATGACTTTGGTGGTGCAGATGAGGTAGAGGGGATGCTCATGGGGACAGTTAGGTGTGGCTCTTCGGTGTCCGCCGGAGGGTAAAGGTATCTCCCGTTTGGAACAACATCACCATCCGCCGGGATCATGGCCCTTCTATCGTTGGTCTCTCGGGGAGCACCGGCTGCGGCGACTAAGTCGGTCACTAGAGCGGAAAATGGTAGATTCCCCTTAGCGTGGATGCGGCCCATGGATTGGCGAATGAGATGGGGAATGTGCACCGGTCTTTCGGTGAGGACACACCAAACCAACAAGGCTAACTCAGCAGTGATCGATATAAGCCATGGGTGCTTGGGAGCACATAGTGTGCTAGAATTTGGGCCCATGCTTGAGCCTCTCTAGTGAGAAAACGTGCGGTGATGCCCTTGTGCTGGGGTCTCATCCTTCCTCGAATTTAGAACGATTCGGGTATAGCAATGACCTTGAGGATGGCATCCCAATCAAATGCACGTTGGCATCATGCCGACAAAATCTCTTGATAAGCATCAATCCCTTCCGCTAATGGTCTGGTCTTAAGCACACTTTGAATAGCCTCCTCTGTAACGGGAACTTACTTTCAGCGTACAAATACCAATGCAAGGGAGGGGGAGTGGCAGTTAGTGTAGAATTCAACTACCCAAGACAAGTCGGCCTCCCTTGGCTTCCTCAATAGGAACTCCCATTTCCACCGTTCGATGCGGGGCATGATGAGTGGATTGACATGAGCCGGAGGGGCTAGAAGGGGCTCCGCATGATAGTTCCTTGGTTTGATCAAGGGGAAGACAAGTTTACAATATCGGTTGGGGAACTTGTTTGGATCCCTCGTCGGATTATCCTTTTCCGAAACATCAATGTTAGCAACACTCCTTGTCTTATTAGAGAGGGGCTTGGCTTTAGGTCCTTATTGTGCTTTGCTAGTGGACCATGAAGGTGCCTTCTTGGGTGCCTTTCCATTGTCCCTTTTGATCACCATCCTATAAAAGAAGGAAAAGTGGTGAAATAAAGCTCAAAGAGGCATTAAGAAAGAATAAGCATGCTAGTGATAAGGCATAAAAGATAAGTAGCTTAGACACATGACAACTGCAACATGAGACTAAGTCCATAATGAAAATCTTGGCTAATCACTAGCAAGTGATGCATGAGTGATATAGGCATGCAAACAAGACACATGAGAAGCACACACTCTTAACATCAATAACAAAAAGTGAAAAATAGGGGAAGAGCATGGAGAAATGAAACAAGAAATATAGTAAGCTCAATGCACATATAAACAAACAAGTGAATGAGAAAGAGCACCAAGATAAAAAATACTAAGTGAAAATAACTCCAAGAAGTCATGTGGGTCTTTCATCAAACACTTGGTGTGCATCCCCTTTTTGACAAAAATTGAGAGAAGAGTGACAATGTGACATCCCATAAAGCATCATCAATCATCATATCATACCACAAATTGCAAAAGAAAGCAAGTAACTCAAACAAGTTCATCAAAGCAACAGTAAACTCCACTTGGAACACCCATGAGAAAACTCAACAAACAAAGGAAACATGACTGAAATTACTAAGAGGAAGAGCAAGGGCATGTGACTAAGGGAAGGGAAATAGAAACAAAGGAAATTGATCAAAAATAGAAAGAGAAGTACCTTGAGATGAGGAGGAAGAAAAACGGGGTATGGAGGTAGAGAGAGGGTAGGGAAGAGTGAGAGAAAGAAGAGGGAGAAGGGGGTGTGGGATCACCGGAGGTGGTGGTTGAGAAGAGGTGGTAGAGATGGTAGAGGAGGGTGGAAGTGAAGAAGAATGGTAGTGGTAAGAAGAAAGAAAGAAAAATGAAGGAAGAAGGCGCGCTCTAATTCAATTGGTTCGCAGAACCGACGCGTGCGCGCCATGCACGCGTGCGCGTGCATGGGCAAAAATCAGTAAGGGGGCGGATGCGCACGGTGCACGTGTGCGTGCAGTCACGAAATGTGGGTGTGCGCGCGAGTGCCAGGTGCGCATGCGCGTGCACATGTGTTGTGCCCTCAGTATAGGTTAGGCACAACTCTGGCCCAACTCTCGGGAAAAAGTACCAGAAAATAGAATTTGGTGATCGACGCGGACGCGCATGGGGCGCTGATGCGTCAATTGGCGTGATGGGCGAAGTACACGTGCGCGCCTGGTGCGCCTACGCGTGAGGGGAGCTGGGAAGACCGATGGACGCGTACGCGCACAGTGCGCACACGCGTGCCCCCCTTTTTTGAATCAACATGAAAGATGCCTAATTGTCATGAATTAAATGGCCAATCCAGCCAAAGAGGCCAAAAACACCCAAAATCAATGTAAGACCTAAAGAGGGGTGCTCTTCTACCACACAATCAAATCATTCATGGAAAAAATCTATGAAAAGTTTCATGAGTAAAATATCCTAGGTATTTACAATTAATTCTAATCAAATAGGACTATAGCTAAGCAAATGCAAACCAATCAAGAGTTTAAAAACTATATTCAAAAGGGTAAAAAGGATAGATCTCACCATCATGGGGTGTCTCCCACCTAGCACTTTTGTTTAATGTCCTTAAGTTGGACTTCCACTAGCTCATTGCTCTTTGCCAAGAGGTGCATCTTCCAAAAGGAATACCTTAATCTCTTTGTTGCTTTTCATTTGCTCACCATGATACAACTTGAGACGGTGCCCATTGACCTTGAAGATATCTGAACTTAAGGGATGGCACAAATGGTAAACCCCATAGGGTTCCGCCTTCACTACTTGATATGGGCCTTCCCATTTTGACTTTAGTTTACCGGGCAACAATCTCAATCTAGAATTGTAAAGAAGGACTAGATCACCGGCTTTAAATTCCTTGCCTCTTATGTTCCTATCATGCATGGCTTTCATTTTCTCCTTGTAAAGTCTAGAGTTCTCATAAGCTTCAAGCCTCAAACATTCCAACTCCGCTAATTGTAGCTTCCTCTCAATTCCGGCTCCACCCAAACTTGGATTACACTCTTTGATAGCCCAATACGCCTTGTGCTCTATCTCCACCGGTAAATGGCAAGCTTTGCCATACACCAACCGAAAGGGACTCATGCCAATTGGCATTTTGTATGCCGTACGGTAGGCCCATAATGCATCGGTGAGCTTGGCACTCCAATCTTTCCTATTGGGCTTCACAATCCTTTCCAAAATGCGTTTGATCTCCGGATTGAAAACCTCGGCTTGGCCATTTGTTTGTGGGTGGTAGGCCGTGGCTACTTTATGCATGATGCTTTACTTCTTCATGAGTCCTTCCATTCTTTTGTTGCAAAAGTGTGAAGCTTGGTCGCTCACGATTGCTCGTGGCGACCCAAATCTACAAATAATATTATTTCTCACAAAAGAAAGGACCACGTTAGCATCATCCGTCCGGGTGGGTATCGCTTCCACCCATTTGGACACATAATCAATGGCAAGTAGAATGTAGAGGAAACCATTAGAATTAGGGAATGGCCCCATGAAGTCAATTCCCCACACATCAAAAATCTCACAAAATAGCATGGTTCGTTGGGGAATTTCATCCTTCTTGGAGATGTTACCAAATCTAATACATTGAGAACAAGATTTAAAAAAATGAGAAGAGTCCTTGAAAAGAGTTGGCCACCAAAAGCCACAATCTAGGATTTTTCTTGCCGTCTTTAAAGTCCAAAATGGCCTCCTCCTTCGGAGGAGGGGCAAGCTTCCAAGATTGAATGGAATTCGGTTTGTGGAATGTACCTCCGAATTACTTGATCCGCCCCACATCTCCAAAGGTATGGGTCATCCCACACATAGTATTTGGATTTGCTTTTTAGCTTATCCCTTTGGTGTTTGGAGAGATTAGGAGGGAAGGAGCGAGATACTAAGTAATTGGCGATTGGTGCATACCAAGGAATGGTTTCCGAGATTGCAAGCAAGCCCTCAAAGGAAAAGAATCATTGATAGGGATGGTATCGCCTTTTGTGTGTTCAAGGCGACTTAAATAGTCCGCCACTAGGTTTTGCGTACCACTCCTATCCTTGATTTCCAAGTCAAACTCTTGCAACAATAAAATGTAACATCCCGCATTTTTTAAAATCTAAATATATATAAATTGTGATTTTATCTTGTTAAGTTTAAATTTTGTAACTTTAGAAATTAATTTGTTAGAAACAATTAAATAAATTCGGAGATAGTTTTATTTTGAATCAATTAATATTTTTAAGTAATCTAATTATAATGGAATATTTTGTATAATTTTAGTAATTGAAAAATAAAAAAGAATTGTGAAGGAAGAGGGAGAGTCGTCGCAGGCTGGCCGTAGGGGGAGCCGCTGCTGCGAGCACGCGTTGTCTGCACCGTCACACCCTGGCCATCTCACTGTCGCCGTTCGCGGAGGAAGAGGAGGCAAGCGCGCCAGAAGGGAGCGAGACGGGGAGACCGTGACGAGATACACTGCCACCGTCGTGTATCGCGAACAGAGGAGGAAGGAGAAGTCTTCTGTCATCAACGCCACGTCTCTTCACCACCGCCGCCACCGCCGCAATCTCTGGTTGCCGCCATGATTAATGGTGAGTCAGTTAAACCCTAGCCATGAGAACCACCATCTCTGAACCTTTATTGCTCTGTAAATACCCTGTATCTGCCTCTGATGTCCTTGGTTATATGATGTTTGCTGGAGTTTGTCCCAATTGGAGCCACTTGCGAAGGTGTTGCCGCTGTTGGAAGCCAACGCCGGGCTGTTGCTGGTTCTGATTCTATTATCTTGGTACAAGTCTAATCTTTTCTTTGGGACTTGTCCATTTGAACGCTCTGTTTTGGCACTGCTATAGTTGTTATATTCTTGTTTTAATTCAATTTTAGTTTTTACTTTGTCGTCAATTACCAGGGCTGTTTTCTGCCCTTGACTACATTAGATTCAAATTCTTGTCCTGCTGCAACCATCATCGTTGCCGCGAAATTAAAGCTGTTGCTGTTCCAGTTGACGCGGTGTCCTTGATTGCATTAGGATTGTTGTCACTGCTGTAAATTAGAAACGAAATGGGGGCAGTTGTGTTCAAATTCTGCAATTTTGACATCGAGACAGGGGGTTTAAAACGATTTCAATTTAAGAATGCCTACAAGGTTTATTGAATAACTGCAAATAGATTTAATAGTTGTGAGTAATTGATTGATTATGTGAATATTGAATTGTGGCTGAAATTGTGATTGGAATGGTTGAGATTGTAATTTGGAATTGTTGATTAGTGATATTGATTGATTATGTGGATTGGGAATTGTTTGATGACTAATTGTTGAGAATTTCTGAATTTTAATGGGTTATGTTGGATTTTTTGCCGTTGAGCTATTATTTGGTATATTGTAATGTTAATGAACTTGGTTGGTGATTGATTTGGAGTTGGTTTTGAGGGGTATTGAAGGGTTGGATTTTGAATACAAAATGGTTTGCTAAAAATCAGGTTCTCTTGAAATTAAACGGCAACTTTGAAAGTGAATCAGTGGCTCTATAGTGATTAAAATGATGAGAATTTAAATGTTAAGTAAATTATATTAAGTGTGATTGTTGAGATTTAATTTTGAAGGTTTCATATTAACTGGAACATTAGTTATGATTTTTCAAAGTTAAGTCGTGAATCTGATTTTCTGCACTACTTTAAATGAAATTAGAAACTTTGAAAATCTATAACTAATTCTATGATGATCGGAATTGCGTGGGACTAAGTCTGGATTAATCTTCGGTATGTAGGGAGCTAGACTGGTGAATTTGAGACTTTTTCATTAAGTTTATGATTTATAGTGAATTTTTGAATTATGGATGTCAAATCTGGTTTTTCTGCAGAACGTTTAACGCAGCAGCAACTTGTTTCCTCTATTGGAAATTTTTCAGTTTGAATTTTGAAATAAAACCAATTTTATATAAAACTTTATTCCAATTATTTTAATGCCATAAAATTTCAGAATAATTGGACTTGTAGTTTTAAAGATATGAATTTTTGAAAGATGATGCATTATGTAGAAAAAGCCAGATTCTGTTTTCTTAATTTAGTAACTTTGAGAGTTTATAACTTTTGATCCTGGATAGATATTGAGATACAATAAATTGGAGGTGAAGATTAAATATGTTTATATGTGATTTAAATTTCAGGGTTTTTCATGTTTTAATAAGTGAGTTATGGGACTTGGAAGAGGTTGTGTTCAATGATTTGTAAACCAGAATTCTGCAGAAAATTATCTAACTTCCAAGCTACGTAACTCCTTCATTAAAAATGGTATGACCCTGGAACCAATTGAGAAAGAAATTTGGATAAGTTATGTTTAACCATATTAATTTTGAAGGTAGTTGGATTTAATTTGGATTTTATATGAAATTTCGAATGTTGTATGCTGCTGTTGTCTTCTGGTTTTAAAACACTGCAGAGCAGTCACAATTTTGCTTATATTCCCGAAGCTAGAGTCAGCGAAAAATTATAATTTTTGGTTTAATAGAAAGTTTAATCCAAGACGGTCGTATGGATATAAAGTTTGCGTGATTCCGAATTCATTTGATATTTTAAAAATAAAATGGAAATCAGGCTGCCAAGTTGTGTTGGCAATTATTTTGGATATGAAATTTAAGAAATAAATTTTCTATACTATTATCAAATGTTTTTAAGAATATATATTGTTGTGGCAACTGCTGAAAGAGGCTGATGAAATATTGAGAAAGAAGGAACCCGTAAGGGTGGCTAAGTCCTATTTTTAAAGGAGATTATGTCCAAATTTTTATAAAAGTACAAGGACTTAATCAAAATCAATACTTAAGGCTTATTTAATGATAATAACTTCAATGATTCTTTTAAGAAAATATTATTTGGTATACGGGATTGTTGGCAAGGGCGTGGGTCTTGTCCCGCTTGCGTACTTGCAATTAAGAAAGAAAAAGGAAAGAGTAGAGTACTTATTGTATGATTATCTGTTGCTTGAGGCAACCCAAGAGATATTTGTTTATTTGTTTGTTGCTTGCGGCAAACCAAGAGATGTTTGTTTGTTGCTTGCGACAACCCAAGAGATATTATATATATATTTGTTGCTTAATGCAACCCAAGAGATATTATTTATTTGTTTGTTGCTTAATGCAACCCAAGAGATGTTTGTTTATTTATCTGTTGCCCTGAGGCAACCGAAGAGTAATTTTCCATTCCCAAGAGTATATATTTCCTGCGAGTAGAAAGTAGAGGCTGTCTCAATAGAGCTGCTAATAATTATATGCGCATTTATTTGAACGGAAAATCGTATCCAGGAAATCGTGAACTCGTGACCGGATAAATGTCGGGAATGCAGGTGATAACCGACACATGAGCTCATGGCCTGCACTAGGATTAGACATGCATCATATGCATCTATGTGACATTGTTTGGGTGTGTATATTATAATTGGTTTGCCTAAGTAAATAATTCTGTTTAACTGCTAGTTGCTATACTTGATGTAATTGCTCTTGATTGTATTTGAACCTCATTACTTGTGTTTGTAACTGATTGGTTGGATTGTGGTGAAATGGGTGTTGATTGAGTTGTTTGGGCCTAAGGCCGTGACTGGTACATTTGAGGTCTAGTTTTGTATAAGTATCTGACTGGTTCAGCATAGACTTAATGAACCTATGCTTGGAGCAGGATGATCATTTATACCGCGTAGGTAACTTCTTTTATGTTATGGTCTAGTAAAGTATGAAAAATCAAACTGGTTCAGCATAGACTTAATTATCCTATGCTTGGAACAGGTTGGTCATTCATACAGTTTAGGAAACTTTTAAGAGTTTTATAAAGAAAATATGGTTCTAGGATTTTGAATAATTAACTAATGCTTTTAAAGAAGGTTAATTTTCTTTTAGATGTCTCTGAATGAAATTAACTATTTGCATTTTATTCTTTACTTTCACGGCATTCTCGACCTCTACTGAGAACATGTGATTTGGTTCTCACCCCCAAATTTTTCACCCTTTCAGTGACACAGGTTTGAAGACGCAATTTGAAGCTGCGAGCGATTAGTAGGTTTTCTTTATGGTTTTAATTGCTTTCATAGAGTCCCCTCGCTATTGTCCCTTGAGATTTTATTTTACATAGAGGGGTAGGTTTAGTATATTGTATTTGAGTTTTATTTGGTTTCTTTTGTATAAGAATTATTATCAATAATATTTATGTGATTATTATCATTTGTGAATGTTTGAATTATAACTTTAATGAATAAAAAACAAAATTTTCTGGAATTTTCTTAAAACTGAAACGCGAACTTGATACAAAGGCTCGATAATTAAGTAGTTAATACTAGAGAAGGTTACGTAATGTTCTTTCTAGTAGAAATACCCTGACTTAAGCAAGGCATTTTGCTGGACGGGACATTGCATAAAACCCATCTAATCAATCTCGGTTTGGATTCGTTCTTAGCCAACAAATACTTTAATGCCGCATGATTCGAGTACACTGCCACCTTTGAACCCAGAAGATATGCTCAGAACTTGTCCAAGGCAAAAACAATGGTCAAAAGTTCTTTTTCGGTAGTAGTGTAGTTGGATTGGCCTCCATCTAGTGTCTTTGATGCATAGGCTATGACATATGGATTCTTACCCTCGCGTTGTGCTAACGCGGCTCCCACGGCAAAATTTGAAGCATCACACATTATTTCAAATGGCCGACTCTAATCCAACCTTCGCACAATGGGAGCTTGGGTCAAGGCTACCTTGATCTTGTCAAAAGCCTCCATGCATTCCTTGCTTAAATCAAACTCAACATCTTTTTGTAACAACTTTGAGAGAGGCAATGCTATCTTGCTAAAATCCTTTATGAATCTCCGATAAAATCCTGCATGTCCAAGGAAAGAGCGGACCTCCCTCTCGGAAGAGGGATAAGGAAAACTAGATATGACATTAATCTTAGTCGGATCTAAAACAATATGTCCTAAAACAATGCCTTGCTTGACCATGAAATGACACTTCTCAAAATTCAAGACAAGGTTGGTTTTAGTACATCTTTCCAAAACTTTTTCAAGATTATCCAAGCAATGATCAAAAGAATCACCATATACCGTGAAATCATCCATGAATACCTCCATGTATTGCTCTAGAAAATCCGCAAAGATGCTCATCATGCACCTTTGGAAAGTTGCCGGTGCATTGCATAAGCCGAATGGCATACGCTTGTAGGCATAAGTTCCAAAAGGGCAAGTAAATGTTGTTTTTTCTTGGTCCTCTAGAGTAATGTGTATTTGGAAGTATCCCGAATAGCCATCTAGAAAACAATAATGTGATTTACTGGATAATCGATCGAGCATTTGATCGATAAATGGAAGTGGAAAATGATCTTTTCTAGTGGCCGAATTCAACCTTCGGTAGTCTATGCATACTCGCCAAGAGTTTTGCACCCGTGTTGCTATGAGCTCCCCGCTTTCATTCTTGATTGTGGTTACCCCGGACTTCTTAGGCACAACTTGAACGGGACTTACCCATTCACTATCCGAAATAGGGTAGATGATGTCCGCTTCGAGTAATCGTGTTACCTCTTTCTTGACAACTTCCAAAATAGTAGGATTTAATCGCCTTTGAGGTTATCTCACGGGTCTAGCTTCTTCTTCCAAAAAGATCCGGTGCTCACACACTTGGAGACTTATCCCCACTAGATCCGCCAAACTCCACCGTATTGCCCTTTTGTTCTTTCTCAAGACACATAGCAACTTCTCTTCTTGTTGAGGATTTAGTTCCCTTGCTATGATCACCGAAAACTTGTGGGCTTCATCAAGGTATGAGTACTTTAGGTGGGATGGTAATGGCTTTAATTCTAGCTTTTGCTCTTGGCTTGTCACTTGAACTTCTTCACTTGGATCTTCACTATTTCCTTCAATCATATGTTTCTCTTCTAGCTTTGCATAATGCACTTCGGCCACAATGTTGTCAATTAGATCATACTGGAATATGGAATGGTTATCCGGTGGGTGCCTCATTGCCTCTTCTAGGCTAAAACTTACAACTCTCCCATCTATCTCGAATGAGTAGGTTCCCAAATGGGCATCCAACTTGGTGGTATCTCAATGATATGCAAATCAATTGAAAATATCAAACCCTTTATGTCGACCAACACATCTTCCGTAATACCCGACACGGTTATTATGCTCTTGTCCGCCAAGACAAACCTAGCCACCAACCGCTTCAACGGTGGGAGCTTCAATAGATGATAAACGGAAAAAGGCATAATGCTAACACATGCACCAAGGTCGCACATACAATCAATGAATTGGACTCCATCAATGACACAAGAAACTAAACAAGGACCCGGATCAACACACTTTTCTGGAATGGATCCCATCAAAGCCGAAATGGAACTACCCAATGGAATGGTTTCCAACTCATGAATTCTATCTTTGTTCATACACAAGTCCTTAAGAAATTTCGCATATTTAGGCACTTGATGTATAGCATCAAAGAGGGGAATAGTTACCTCCACTTTCTTGAACATCTTTACCATCATTGGGTCAAGTTCCACACGCTTCTTAGCCTTTCTTGCCAATGTAGGAAATGGAATTGGTTGAGCCACTTCCTCCAAGATTTGCTCCTTTCTAGGGACTTCACTCCTTGGTAGAGGGCCTTCATCTTCAATTATTACATGTAACTCCTCCTCTTCTTCAATTTCTTCTATCTCAACCCTATCTTCCTCTTGAGCGACTTTCATTGTAATAGGTACCTTTGAATCCCTTTCCTTCAATTGCGTTCCGAACCTCAAGGTTACGGCGTTGATGCCACCCTTGGGGTTGGGTAGAGGTTGAGAGGGTATGGCACTAGAGGTTGAGGCTTGAGGAGTGGGAATAGAAGGTGGCTCCATGCGAGCAATGAGAGCTTGGAGGGTGGAAGTGAGACCATTAAGACTTGAGTTGAGTGTATTTTGGAGTTCTTTTTGTCCTTGGAGTATGGACCAGAGTGTGTCATCTTGATTTGGAGATGTGGAAGGGTAGGTAATTTGTGGTGCTTGGGGTTGGTTGGGTGGAAGTGGTTGTCTATGAGATGGTATGTAAGTTTGATAGTTCCTTCCTTGATTTGGTTGTTGGTTTGGAGGGTTTTGTGAATAGTGGTTTTGTGGAGTGTTGTTGTTCCACCTTTGGTTGCCTCCATTGTCCCTTCCTCCTTGTTGATAATTGTCCCGCCAACTTTGGTTGGAGCTATCCCTCCATCCTTGATTGGAGTTGTTGCTCCCTTGGTTATAGTTGCCTCCTTGTTGGGGGTACCCTTGGTTATAATTACTCCCTTGGTTATGGTATCCTTGATTAGCACGTTCATATTAGGGGCGATCATAAAAGTTATGGGTAGCTGCTAGAGTGTTATCTTCTTAGAGACTTGGACATTCGTCCGTGTAGTGAGAGTAGCATAAGCAAATGCCACACACTCTTTGGGGGACCAATTGTTGACATTGTTGGTTTTGAGGAGAAGGTTATTGTTATGATGGAGGTTGTTGTTGATTCACTTGGAGTTGCTTTAGAAGGCCTGTCATCTCACACAAGGTCTTAGTAAGGGTAGCGGTCTCATCACTAGAAGAAACTTCATTCACGGCCTTTGGATGGTTGATTCTCCGTCTAGCATGTTGAGTGGACTCGGCCAAGTCGGTAATGAGTTGCCATGCCTCCTCCGCCGTCCTATACTTTGACAAAGAACCGTTGCTTGAAGCATCCAACAAATTCTTATCTTGTTCCCTCATGCCTTGGCACACATAGCTAAGCAAGACTTGAGTGTCAATCATATGGTTGGGACATGAATCAAGAAGTTTGCGAAACCATTCCCAATATTCATACAAAGTTTCCATCTCGCCATCTACAATACATGAGATCTCCTTTCTTAGCTTGTCCGTCATTTCCACGGGCATGAACTTATCAAGGAATTCTCTTTTAAGCAAGTCCCAATCGGACACAAAATCACTAGGTAAGGTATAGAACCACTCCTTGACTCTTCCCTCAAGAGAGAAAGGGAAAGCAAACAACCATATAGCCACTTCATCGGATCCTTCCCGCCTAGTAGTCGAGCATACACCATGGAAGTCCTTGAGGTGTCTAATTGGATCTTGTGTGGCAAGTCCATGGAACTTTGGTAAGAGATTGATGAGAGCGGTCTTGAGTTCAAAGTTTGCATTCAAGTTGGGATGAAGCACATGTAGAGGTTGGAGAACAAAATCCGGTGCATCCGCTTCCTTGAGAGTAACTCTTCTTGGAGCAGCCATGTTGTCAAAACATAGTTCAAAAGAAAAACTCTTAGTAGTATCAACGGAAGAGTAATTGGTGCCTTCATTGGATGACGATGATATGGTTGGTGAATTGGTAAAAACCTTTTCACCTTCCTCAAAGACTAACCGCCTCCGAGCTTGCCTAATGTGAAGCAAAGTTCTTTCAATTTCCGAATCAAAGGGTGCTAAGCTCGGATTTGGTAGTGAACGTATCATACAATAAAGGAGATAAGAAACTCATGACATCAATTGGTATCTAAGCAAAGACTAATCCTAACTAACAATCAAACAAGCAAATAATGAATTAAGAGAAAAATGCAAGTATTCACATATCAACATATTCCCACTAACCAATAGAATGGCACACATAAGCAAGTCCCCGGCAATGGCGCCATTTTGATGAACGTAAATATTCTTATGCCGGTTAGAAACTAGTAAGGAATCCGATCGTGAGTATAGTCTAACCAACACGCGAATACCGCATCAAACAATTCTAAAATCTATGACCGAGAGTATTGATCCCGGGTCGTTCTCCCTAGGAATTGCTTTGGAATGTGCATCATTGATTAGGAAAGTGAAGAACGGAAGATTGACAGTTTAGAATTCAGAATAAATTTCCGTTGCAAGTATAGTTTCTAAACCAAGCAATCATCCTTTCTTACAAACATTTTGGTTGTCACAAGTAACAAACCCCTTTAAAATTGATAACCGAAGTATTTAAACCTCGGGTCATCTTCTCAAGGAACTGCAGGGAGGTGTTCTTATTATTGGTTATGAGTTTTGTAAATTGGGGTTTTGAAAGTAAGGAACAAGTAATTTAAATGACAAGTAAAAGAAATAAATAACTATAAAATAAACTCTTGGCAAGGTATGAAAATTCAGAAGTCCTATCCTAGTTATTCTTATGAGAATTGAATTTAACCCTACTTAGTTAACCTTTACGAAAGCAAGGGAAAGTCAAGTGGACTAATTAGTTAGATTTCCCAAGACCTAGCCAACTCCTAAGGAAAGACTAGAGTTAGTGGAATTCCAGTCAATTAGAGGAATTAATTAACAATCACGATAAGTTTAATAACCCAGGAGCCTCCAGTTAATCAATTAAAGCCAAGAATATAAAAAAAGGCTAAATAAGAATCATAAATCTGAAATACCTCAATTTATATCAAATAAAGAAAATCCTGACATGAATGGTTCATAAGCCAATTTGGCAACATAAGTAATTAAATAAAAGCATTAAAGTATCTGAAAGTAAAAGAGAAATATAAAGTAAAAGGAATATTGAACCTGAGAAAGAGCTGAAATAATAAGTTGAAATAATAAGAAATCCTAATTCCTTTAAGAGGAATCCTAATCCTAAATCTTAAGAGAGAGGAGAGAACCTCTCCCTCTAAAAACTACATCTAAATTATGAAAAGTGAATGTATGAGCTGATGATTATGAATGAATGGATTCCCCAACTTTATAGCCTCTAATCTGTGTTTTCTGGGCCGAAAACTGGGTCGAAAACAGCCCAGAAATCGCTGGAGAAGAAATCTTCCACGCTGATTTTCGTCACTGCGACGCGTCCGTGTGGAGCACGCATTCGCGTTGCCTAGCGTCAGGGAAACTATAGCATATTATATATTAAATCGAAGCCCCGGACGTTAGCTTTCCAACGCAACTGGAACCACATCGTTTGAAGAGGTCAAGCTGGACAACTTAGCAATTTCTTCAACTTCTTGTATTCCTTCTACTTTTGCATGCTTTCTTTCCATCCTCTGAGTCATTCATGTCCTATAAACTCTGAAAACACTTAACACACATATCAAGGCATCGAATGGTAATAAGAGGGAATTAATCTTTGGTAATGTAAAGGCCAAAAAAGCATGTTTTCAATCATAGCACAAAATCAGGAAGGAAAACGTAAAACATGCGAATAGTATGAATAAGTGGGTAAAGAGTTGATAAAAACCACTCAATTAAGCACAAGATAAACCATAAAATAGTGGTTTATTAGAAAGATTTTATGGTTTTGTGAATTCGTGTAAGAATTCGAGCTAACAAAGCAAACAACAATTAATTAAGATAAAAGTCTTGGCTAAGGGTAAGCATTGGAAGTTCCATCATCATAGTTTCCTTCAATTATGATAAGAATTGATTATTGCTTCACATAGTTAACCCCTAACAATGGAGGAAAGTCAAGTGAGAGTAACTAACTTGAGTCACAAGTCCTAGTCTTACCCTAGGGAAGTCTAGCTTTAGTGCACTCCAAGTCAATTAGCAATTCTCAATTCATAATCTACAATTGATATCCACTATTCAAGTGTCTCCAATAACTCAACCTCTAAGCCAAGTAAGAGAAATCTACTCCATAGCTAAGGTTGTCATTATCACAAATAATTGGTAGGCAATTATAGAAAACATGATGCAATTGAGAGAAGAGAATTGAATTAAAGCTATCTATTCCAAACAATCATCAAGAATTAAGGAATTGAATGAAATTGCACAATTCATTAATCCACATTCAAAGTAACAAAGTGAACCAAATCTAGATCTAAGAATTTGAACCAAAAGAACATCAATTAAGAGTAGAAGAACAGTAGATCTACACTTGTATCAAAACAAAAAGTCAATTAGCAATAGATCTCACCAAGAATTCAAAGGAAACTTGAAATGGAGGATGAAAACCTAGAGAGAAGTTGGAGTTTCTCTCTCTGAAAATAAAATGTAACTAACTTCCTAAAATATCTAGAATTATGACTAATTGTCCTAACACTCTTAATCCTTGGTCTTCTTAAACTTTTCCCTCCAAATTCTGCTCCAAAACAGGGCCTGTGAACCCCTTGAAATCGGTGAGCACGTGTTTCATTTAAAAAATCATGTTCACACATCAACGCGTACACGTCCCTGGGATCTTCTGCGATTTGTGCGCAGGCGTAAGGTGCGCGCGAGCGTCCTAAGGGATATGGCTCAGACATACAAGTGCGCCGGCTCCTCGCTCGGCTCCACTGCGCTGGCTATGGATGAGCGCATCCACGCGTACGCGCACGGTGCGCGTGCGCGTTCATGTCCAAACTTCCATTCTTTAATTTGTTTCATGCTCCTTCCATTCATGCATGCTTCCTTCATTCCTCTTGGCCATTTTTGCCCCATAACTTCTGAAATCACTTAACAAACGGATCAAGGCATCTAATGGTAATAGAAGAGGATTACAATATCTCAATTTTGATCCAAAAGAAGCATATTCTCATCTATGAAGTGAAATGGGAAAGAGACACAAAATAATGCAGTTTTATATGAATAAGTATGGAAGATCATTGATAAAATCCTTAGATTCTATGCATGATAAACCCTAAAAACGGGATCTATGCCAGGCATGTCTACGGCCTTCCAAGCGAAGAGGTAGGAGTTGTCCTTTAAGAACTTTATAAGCTTCTCCTTTAGGTCTCCTTTTAGATTTGCCCCTATATTTGTTGTTTTGTCTTGAGTATCTCTGATCTGAACTTCTTCGATCTCGCCTTCCGGTTGAGGGCGGAGTTCTTCACGAGCTCGGGTTCCCCCGAGTTCTATAGTGTTAGTTTCTTTTCCTGTAGAGTCGCCTTTAAGATTCAGACTTTCATTGTAACAGTGCCGCCCGAGCTTTTGGTCTCCTTTGATGGTAGTTATCCCTTCTGGAGTTAGGAACTTCATGCATAGGTGTGGAGTGGGGACTACTATTGCGAGCTGATTTAATATTGTCCGACCTATGAGAGCGTTCTGTGCGGAGCTAACATCGACTATGATGTAATCGATGCTCAGTGTTCTAGAGCGCTCTCCCTTCCCAAAGGTAGTGTGTAGTGAGATATATCCGAGTGGTTGGATTGGGGCATCTCCCAGTCCGAACAGGATATTGGGGTATGCTCTGAGCTCTTTTTCTTGTAGCCCTAGTCTATCAAAGACGGATTTAAATAGTATATCCACGGAAGTTCAGTGGAGGTTTGCATTGGCTAATATGATGGTAATGACCACGGGGTCATCATGCCCAGGGATGATGCCCGCTACGTCTTCTTTAGTGAATGTGATAGTGGGGAGGTCAGGCGACCTGTCTCCTTCTCCGACATGGTATACCTCTTTAAGGTGTCTTTTGCAGGATGATTTAGAGATCCCTGCTCCTCCGAATCCTCCGTTGATCATGTGAATGTGTCTCTCAGGGGCGTGATGGGGGCGTTCAGCTTGTCCACCCTCTTCATCCCTTCTTCTCTTTTTTGGCTCATCCGTTTTGTTGGCTAGAAATCAATCTAGTCTCCCATCCCGGGCCAGTTTTTCTATTACATTCTTCAGGTCGTAGCACTCGTTGGTAGGGTGCCTATAGATTCGGTGGTATTCGCAATACTCTGTCTGACTTCCTCCTCTCTTGTGTTTAATACCCGAAAGGAGGGTGTAGTTGTGGTACTTCCTGGGCTTCTCTACGGATTGGTCTTCTTTTTTCCTAGAATCTTTATCCTTATCCCGTGGAGGGCAAGAGAATCCGGTTTTGGAGTTTTCTCCTAATCGGGAGTTTTCTTCCATGTTGATATATTTTTCGGCCCGTTCTTGTCCCTTGTTCAAGGATGTTGGATGCTTCTTGGATATGGAGTGACTAAAGGGTCCTTCCCGTAGACCGTTGATGAGTCCCATCGCTGCTTCTGTAGGGAGATTCTGTATGTCAAGGCATGCTTTATTGAATCTCTCCATGTAGCTGTGGAGACTTTCCGGATCTCCTCCTTTAATCCCTAGTATGCTTGGAGCATGTTTGGTTTTGTCCTTCTGGATAGAGAACGTGGCTAGGAACTTTTTAGCGAGGTCGTCGAAGCTTGTGATCGATCTTAGCGGTAGGTGATGGGTGAAAATTAGATTCCAACACCAAAAACTCACCGGTAAGTGTACCAAGTCGCATCAAGTAGTAAAACTCACTTAGAGTGAGATCAATCCCACAGGGATTGATGGATCAAGCAACCTTAGTGGGTGATTAGTTTAGTTAACCTAACATTGGTGAATTGATTGAGATTGAAGCAACAGAATGTAAATTGCAATGAATTGTAAATTACAGAAAATAAAATCGACAGAAACTTAAATTGGCAGAAGCTTAAAGAGCAAGAAATTTAAATTGACATAATCTTAAATAACAAATGTAAATTGCATTAAATGTAAAGGAGATTGGGTGCAGGGAATTTAAAGGAAGCAGTAAGCAAAACTTAGAACAATTGCAGAAGAATTAAATTGCATGAAAAGTAAAAGAAATTGGGTGCTGGGAATTAAAACAGAACTGAAAAAAAGTGAAGTGCAGTAAACTAGAGAGCTCTCAGATCAATTCAGTACCAAAATAGAAATGTAGAAGTGTAGAAGAATTAAAAATAGCAAGAAGACTTAGATCAATTATGAAATTCTTAAGAGAAAACAACAATTTCCATGGAATAGCAAAAACAGAAAGAAAGCCAAGAGCTCAATTGCTCTCTCGATGAAAACAGAAGAGAAAGTGCAAAGGAGAGAAAAAGAAACAGAGAACAAAACTCAGATCTGATTTTCAATTCTTCAAATTCAACAAGGAAAATTAAAAGAGAGCTCTATATTCTACTCCTACTCCTACTGCTCTCTAATGGAGCCATCCTTCTTTACAAAAATGAAAATGATGCCTTATATAGGCTTTACAAAGTGAAAATGAGAATGAAGTTGAAAACAAAAATCAAATGAAATTATCTCTTGTGCATTTGAGTGATGATAATGGGCTTTGCTTGCTTTGGATTTGAAGTAGAGTGGATTGATTTGGATTTAGCCTTTTCAAATTGGTGAAGAATTGGCTACCAATTGGTTTTTCTTTAATTGAAATTGAACCAAGGCCACCTCCCAGGGAAGCATTCAGTTAACTTCACCAACGGAGCGCTCAAATTCTTGGCCCAAGTTCCTTAATTTTGTTGCGTGCCAGGCTTTTGGGTGCAGCCTCCATAGCGCTCAGTTGCCTATTACAACTTAGTGCCCCATTGTGAAGGAATGAGGGACTCCAGCTTCGAATCATGGTGAGGCCACCTTGGCCCCTCAATTTATGAAACTAGCGCTCAGTTAACAAACTTCACTAAGCGCCCTTTGTTGTTGAATGAGGCTTCAACTTCGAGCCTTGATGGAACCCTTTAGTGTGCTGCTCCTTGTATTTTCTTTTGAATGAGGCACGATAAAGTTAACTAAGTTAACTGAGCGCTATGCATTTGCCTTGTTCCCTTGGGCGCTACCCTGGTTCCCTCTTCGAGCCCTGGCTACCCCATTTTTGGTTGATTTTTGGGCCTTAAAGATGCCTTTCACTTGTGCTTCAATTGTATGCCAAATATAGATCATTATATATTGTTGGAAAGCTCTGAATGTCAGCTTTCCAATGCAACTGGAATCACATCAAGTGGACATCTGTAGCTCAAGTTATGTCCCTTTGAAGGAGGCATGGTCATGCTGTCACAAGGCTATAGAAAAGCCCGAAAAAGTTAACTCTTTTAACTTAGCGCTCTCTTCAAATTGAGCGATGGCATTTGTTTCTTACATTCATGGTCATGGGCCACGCTTTTAAAAGCATGGCCTAAGGCATCAAAGTGTGTTCTAACTTCAAAGTGTACCCAAAACTCTTTTTTTCTCCTTTTTAGCTTATTTTGTGCTTTTTTGCTTCTTTTTCTTTTTATTTCCTACAAAGTTTATAAAATCAAAAGATCAAAGAAATCTACCATTTAAACACAAAAGAATGCAATATTTAAGCACTAATCATAAATTTCTTAAATGAAAAAGCATAGAAAAATGTTACATGATGACATGTCATCACAACACCAAACTTAAATCTTGCTTGTCCCAAAGCAAGAAAAGAATCATGCAATAGAGATTGACAATCCAAGGTAAGAAGAATAGCAAGTTAATGTTCATGGTAGGCTAGTTTTCTATGCATCCTGCAATCACAAAAGAAATTTAAATGATTGATGCTTTTATCTAGCTCAATTTATGAAATCTTTTCCTTATACTTCTTCCTTGAAGAAAGCTTTTGATTCTTTTATTAGCTTCTCCTTTTGGGTGTTTTGCCTCATGATTTGATAACAAAACTACGACTCTAAGTGCTTTGTTTTCAAGTATTACCACTTGATACATAAGCACCACAAGCATTTCATTAGAGGACTTCATTAAGCTCACTTGTTTCTTTTCTTGACTCTCTAATCATTCATGCTCAAAACCTTAAGCTTTGAAGGAGTGCTTTTTGCACTTTGAGCCTAGCCTTGACTTCTAAGTGTTTTGTTTTCAAGCTTTTTGCTTGATACATAAACACCACAAGTACTTAACAACTTAATTGTCATTGGTACTCAGAGCCTTCAGCTTTCTCATTCTTTCCCTTTTTCTTTCTTGCCTTATTTGCAATTGCTTCTTCAAGGTTTTCATGATTTCAAAAGATTTCACAAAATGTCCTAGACGGAAACTTTAATTAAATAAAATCTAATGCAATTGAGCAACAATTAATCATACTAGCCTTCCAATACTTGTATGCACATGCTAAGTTCTTCTTTAATTCCTTGTTTGTTTATGATCATGATGCTTTACTGCTTTTAAACTCACAGAATTCAAGTTGGTAGTCATAATGCCATAGCAAGATATTATAAATCAAAATTCAAGCTATGATTATTCATACCACACATGCATACAGAGAATACAAAGACACTCATGCAATTTAAAGTGCTAGAAACAAATGAGAGGAAAAAGAACTTTACAACCATGTAATTCATCTTCTCTATTGTTGTCATTTTCCTCCCATTCTCCTCCTTCCCATACCACACTTAGAATGCTTGCTCATCCTTAAGCAAAAATTAGAACAATGGTGGTGGGGTCTAAAATGGATCATGAATGTCTTAGACAAGAAGATATCAGTAGCATATGTGTTTAAGCAAGCAAGTTAAAAATAACCATTAAGGCACAAAAGACAGAGACATTGTGATTACAAACATAAGAGGGTGTGCATGATACATGACATAAAAGATAAGTGGCACACCAAACTTAGTGTGTCATTTTCACTTGGAATTGATGTAAGTATCTAGTAAGGATTGGAACCAAATTTTGTTGTGTAGCAACACCAAACTTAGAATGCAATCATATATCAATTTATTTGAATTAAAACTAAGCAAATGAAACTGTTATATGTTAAGTACAATCACCAAGCCAAGTATCTGTCATGAATAAGGATTTCTTGGTGATGTATTAATAAAAACAGTTAAGAAGTAAAATAAATGAAAGCATTAAAAACAAAGAAATAACTAAGGTAAACAGAATAACAAAGTGTCAAACCAAAAGAAAAGAATAACACTACAGAGGCATTCTGATTATACAAACAAGTGGTGTTGCTGGATTTCTTGCATAGAAAATAAGTGGCACACCAAACTTAGAATCTTAGTGTAGCACTTTCAATTTGAGTCCGACGCAATAATCCATAGAGATTGAAAACAGATTGTTGCAGGGCAACACCAAACTTAGAATGAAATCATATGCCTAATTTATTGAAATTTAAACACAGTAGAAAAAGAAAATAAACAAAGCAAAGAGAAGAAATGTTACCTACGGTTGACATGTTCTTCACTTTCTTCTTCTTCTTCCAGTTTGTTAAGAGGAATAACCTCAAGGGAGGAGAAGATTCAGCTATTGTCCCCTTTCTTGGTCTCCTCTCAACAAGCTTCCTTTTGTACATGGCTTGATTGAGCTTGCTTGTTGGATCAGGGGTATGATTGGTGCTCTTGTTAGTTGCCTTCACTCCTTTGAATTCAAGACATGGTTGCTGTGTGTTTATTGGAATTTTATCTTCATCCAGAGCCTTTTGAATTGGTGGTTCAATGAGCTCTTCCTCTATGTACCTCTCTGCTTTACTTGAGTATGAGCTTCCTTGATTGTCTTCCTCACTTCCTTGTTCCTTCACTTCCTCCTTTACACTCAACATTTGACTTAATAACTCTTTCATGGAGGAGGTTTGTTGATCTTCCCAACATTTCTTCATCTCCTCTTCATATCTTTTAATCATAGATTCAATTGTTGAGATTTTTTGGTCTAAGGGAGTTTGAGGAGGTTGTGAATTTTCATGTTCTCTTGTCATCTCAAGTGCAGTTTCAGGTTCAAATATTTCTACCACCTCTTTCTTCTTTGCAATTTCACTTGACACAGGGACCTTGTGTTCTTGTTTTTCCATTTCCTCCTTCCTTGCATTCAACAATTGATCTACCAGCACTTCTATGTTTTTGAGGGAGTTCTCTTTTTCATTCCAGAATCTCTGTGCCTCCTCTTGATATTTTTCAAACATGGTCTCAAGCTTTGAGAGCCTTTGTTTTATGGAAGTTTGTGTGGGTGGTAAGTTTTGAAAGGGGCTTTCTGTTGAAGCATGGTCAAGTGATGATATCTTTGGATGAATATCATATAGAGCATTAGAATTCCCTTCCCATCCACCATTAGAATAATAACTTGGATCATTTTGTGGTGGAGGGAAATATCCCATATGATTCTCTTGCTCATCTTGTGTCTTTGAAGCAAATCTCCATGGATTGGAATGCTCAGAATTTGTATTTTCTTGGTGATATTCCCAGCCACCATTAGAGATTGGTGATGGTGGGTAATATCCTATAAAATTTATTTGATCATAAGAGGAGTTGAACTCCATTTGAATTTTTTAAAACACAACACCAAGGAAAATTGAAATTCATGTCTCAGAGAAAAATTTCTTAGTGAGGCAATAACTTAAACACCTTAATTTCAATCTAAAACAGAAAACAAAAACAAAGAAAATGCTTGATCTAGACTTCCCACTTAATCATTGTTGATCTAAATAAATCCCCGGCAACGGCGTCAAAAACTTGATGGGTGGAAATTAGATTCCAACACCAAAAACTCACCGGCAAGTGTACCGAGTCACATCAAGTAGTAAAACTCAGTTAGAGTAAGGTCGATCCCACAGGGATTGATAGATCAAGCAACTTTAGTAGGTGATTAGTTTAGTCAAGCTAACATTGGTGAATTGAGTGAAATTGAAGCAACAGAATGTAAATTGCAATGGATTGTAAATTACAGAAAATAAAATCGACAGAAACTTAAATTGGTAGAAGCTTAAAGAGCAAGAAATGTAAATTGACAGAATCTTAAATGACAAGAAATGTAAATTGTATCAAATGTAAATGGGATTGGGTGCAGGGAATTTAAAGAAAGCAGTAAGCAGAACTTAGAACAATTGCAGAAGAATTAAATTGCATGAAAAGTAAAAGGAATCGGGTGCTGGGAATTAAAACAGAACTGAAAAAAAGTGAGGTGTAGTAAACTAGAGAGCTCTCAGATCAATTCAGTACCAAAACAGAAATGTAGAAGTGTAGTAGAATTAAAAGCAGCAAGAAGACTTAGATAAATTCTGAAATCCTTAAAAGAAATCAACAATTTCCATGGAATAGCAAAAACAGAAGGAAAACCAATAGCTCAATTGCTCTCTCGATGAAAACAGAAGAGAAAGTGCAAAGGAGAGAAAATGAAACAGAGAACAAAACTCAGATCTGATTTTCAATTCTTCAAATTCAACAAGGAAAATTAAAAGAGAGCTCTATATTCTACTCTTACTCCTACTGCTCCCTAAGGGAGCCAGCCTTCTTTATAAAAATGAAAATGATGCCTTATATAGGCTTTACAAAGTGAAAATGAAAATGAAATTGAAAACAAAATTCAAATGAAATTCCTAATCTAATTATCTCTTGTGCCTTTGAGTGATGATAATGGGCTTTGCTTGCTTTGGATTTGAAGAAGAGTGGATTGATTTGGATTTGGACTTTTCAAATTGGTGAAGAATTGGCTACCAATTGGTTTTTTTTTTTAATTGAAATTGAACCAAGGCCACCTCCCAGGGAAGCGTTTAGTTAACTTCACCAACGGAGCGCTCAAATTCTTGGCCCAGGTTCCTTAATTTTGTTGCGTGCCAAGCTTTTGGGTGCAGCCTCCATAGTGCTCAGTTAACTATTCCAACTTAGTGCTCTATTGTGAAGGAATGAGGGACTCCAGCTTTGAATCATGGTGAGGCCACCTTGGCCCCTCAATTTATGAAACTAGCGCTCAATTAACAAACTTCACTAAGCACCCTTTGTTGTAGAATGTGACTTCAACTTCGAGCCTTGGTGGAACCCTTTAGTGTGCTGCTCCTTGTGTTTTCTTTTGAATGAGGCACGATAAAGTTAACTAAGTTAACTGAGCGCTATGCCTTTGCCTTGTTCCCTTGGGCGCTACCCTGGTTCCCTCTTCGAGCCCTGGCTGCCCCATTTTTGGTTTATTTTTAGGTCCTAAAGATGCCTTTCACTTGTACTTCAATTGTATGCCAAATATGGATTGTTATATATCATTGGAAATTTCTGAATGTCAGCTTTCCAATACAACTAGAATCGCATCAATTGGACATTTGTAGCTCACGTTATGGCCCTTTGAAGGAGGCATGGTCATGCTGTCACAAGGCTATAGAAAAGCCCAAAAAAGTTAACTCTTTTAACTTAGCTCTCTCTTCAAATTGAGCGTTGGCCTTTGTTTCTTGCATTCATGGTCATGGGCCACACTTTTAAAAGCGTGGCCTAAGGCATCAAAGTCTGTTCTAACTTCAAAGTGTGCCCCAAAACTCTTTTTTTCTCCTTTTAAGTTTATTTTGTGCTTTTTTTGTTTCTTTTTCTTCTTATTTCCAAAAAGTTTATAAAATCAAAAGATCAAGGAAATCTAGCATTTAAACACAAAAGAATGCAATATTTAAGCACTAATCATAAATTTCTTGTATGAAAAAGTATAGAAAAACATGACATAATGACATGTCATCAGTAGGCTGTCAAACCACTTTATTGCCGTTTTGGTTAAGGTGGTCAGGAAGGCTTTGCAACAGGTCGCGTCTGAGGCATCTGTGAGGTACATCCGGCTCCTAAATTTGCTGAGATGATGGCTTGGGTCAGACGTACTATCATATGTGGCCATGTCGGGAGCTTTGAAGTCTTTTAGGTCGGCTTCAAGCTTTAAGAGCTTGTCTTCCAGCTCTCGACGCCGTCTTGTTTCTCTCCAGAGATTTTGCTCGGCTTCTCGTTGACGCTCGGCTTCTTGTTCAAGCTGTTTGACGTGATTCTGCTGTTCTCGGATGACATCTAATATTTCTGTATTCTATGGTTGGTTGTCTCCCTTGGATTCGGGTGTGTCTTTTGATGTGGCATCTGTGTTCTTAAGCGGCGTTCTTTCTTCTAATCCGGAGTTATGGTCGTTGGCAGGGTTGTTTACCATAGGATGACTTCCAGATTCCCCGGCAACGGCACCAATATTCCGAGGGTTACCTGAAATAGAGAGGCCAATCTCGGATGAGATCTTCTGGACTGGGCTGCCGCGCCCGACTTGTTGACGTAGGAGATGCTGCTGATCCTCAATCACCGGAGGGTGGTGGTACTTGCAAGAGATTCCGATGCTTAAGTCAGTACGGGCATTAGGCATGTTTTTTGTAGAATTAGAGTATGAATTATACTTAGGTGCTCCAGTGTATTTATAGTAATTCTTGATGACCTTCCCTTGAGATAAGTTTGTTATCTTATCTTATCTTTTGTAGGTGAGATCCTCATCTTTTTGGTCAGCCGCCTTTTACCGGGCGGTAACTCTTTGTTTTGGGCCTATTTGGGCCTTTCTTTTGACTTGTCCGAACTCTTTATTAGAGTTTGTCATAACAACCTTTAAGGAGGTTGGCCTTTTGTCTTCGCCTAACCCGGGCTTTATTGTTCGGCCTAGGGTATGAACACCCACCTACGCCACCCACTTCAAAAATCAAATTTCCCACGAAACCCACCCTATGGCCGAAACCTAGCCCTACCCACTCCTATAAATACCCTTCTTCATCACCCTTCATACACACACCTCTCATACCTTCTCCACCCCACAAGGCTGAGCCCTCTCTCTCCCTCTCTGTCTTTTTATTTTCTTCTTCTTCTACTCTATTCTTTTATTTTTGCTCGAGGACGAGCAAAGTTTTAAGTTTGGTATTGGAAAAGCATAGATTTTTTTTCTTTCCATTACCATTCATGGCACCCAAGGTTGGAGACTCCTCTAAGAAGAGGAAAGGAAAGTAGTAGCCAATTCCTTTGAATCTTGAAAGATGGAGAGATTCATCACTAAAGCACACCAAGACCGTAGTGGCTGAGAAGAAAGTGATCTCTGAGGTCCATTTCATGCTCAAGAAGAATGAGTATCTGGAAATCCGAAGAGAGATCCAGAGAAGAGGTTGGAAAGTCCTAACCAACCCCATCCAAGAGGTCGGGATTCTCATGGTGCAAGGGTTCTATGCTAATGCATGGGTTACTAAACACCATGACACTAGTGTGAACCCAAATTCAAGGAATTGGATCACCATGGTCCGAGGAAGCATCATAGATTTCAGCCCGAAAAGTGTAAGGATAGCATTCAACTTGCCTCTATTGCAAGGAGATCCTCATCCTTACACTAGGAGAATCAACCATGATCAGAGATTAGGTCAGGTTCTCTCAGATATTTGTGTAGAAGGCGCACAGTGGAAAATAGATTCCCAAGGCAAGCCCATTCAGTTAAGAAGGGTTGACCTTAAGCCCATAGCTAGAGGATGGTTGGAGTTCATCCAAGGATCCATCATCCCTACTAGCAACCGGTCAAAAGTGACTGTTGACAGAGCCATCATGATTCATTGCATCATGACTGAAACTGAGGTGGAAGTTCATGAGGTAATTCCTCAACAACTGTACAAGGTAGCTGAGAAGCCTCACACCAATGCAAGATTATCATTCCCCCACCTCATCTATCATCTATGCAATTCAGCAAGAATTGTCATAAATGGAGATGTCTCCATTGAGGAGGATAAGCCCATCACTAAGAAGTGAATGGAGCAAACTAGAGAGCATGCATAAGAGCCTGTGTATCCGCCTCATTATGAAATCCCTGAGATGCCTTAAGGGATGTATTTTCCTCCCCAAAACTATTAGGATCAATGGCAAACTTCTCTTGGAGAACTGAGCACTAACATAGAGCAATTGAGGATGGAGCATCAAGGACATGTTACCACTCTCAATAAAATCAGAGAAGATCAAAGAGCCATTAGGGAAGACCAAAGGGCTATAAGGGAAGAGCAACAAAGGCAAAGGGATGACATAGAAGAGCACCAAACACCACCCTTAAAGGTGGATTCATTCTCTTTACACCCCTTTCCTGTTATTTTCTATTTTCTGTCTGTTTATTTATCTATTTTCTCATCCTAGTTGCATGATCATTTGCATTGATGTCTTAAAAAGTTGTAAAATGTCCCATATATCTCTCACCTTGCTTAAATAAAAATTTTTATTGAAAGGAATTGAGAGACGCATGAATTTCAAGTTTAAAATAAGACTAGTTTAATTAGTTTGATATGGTGTCATTTGCTTTTGTTTTCTGGATGTATGAAATAAACAGTGCATATTTGACGTTGAAATTTATGAATGTTGGCTCTTGAAAGAATGATGATGGTAGTGAAGTATTATTGATAATCTGAAAAATCTGAAAATTGATTCTTGAAGCAAGAAAAAGTAGCAAAAAGCAAAAGAAAAAGCATGTTGCAAAAGAAAAAAATTATATGCATGCAAAAAAGAAAGAAAAAATGGCAAAAAGAAAAAGAAAAAAAATTAAAAAGCAGAAAAATCCATTACTGCCCAAAAATGTAGGAAAATGAGGGCAGATTGAAAAAGCCAGTAACCCTTTAAACCAAAAGGCAAGGGTAAAAGGACCCAAGGCTTTGAGCATTAATGGATAAGAGGGCCCAAAGGAATAAAATCCTGGCCTAAATGGCTAAATCAAGCTGTCCCTAACCATGTGCTTGTGGCGTGAAGGTGTAAAGTAAAAAGCTTGAAACTGAGCGGTTAACGTCGTGGTCCAAAGCAAAAAGAGTGTGCCTGAGAACTTTGGACACCTCTATCTGGGGACTCTAGCAAAGCTGAGTCACACTCTGAAAAGGTTCACCCAGTTAAAGTGTCTGTGGCATTATTGTATCCGGTGGTAATACTGGGAAACAAGGTGCTTAGGGTCACGGCCAAGACTCAGAAAGTTGTGTTCTAGAATCAAAATAAGCTTAACTAGGAAAGTAAAAAATATCATCTGGATTCTAAGTTCCTAAGGATGCCAACATCTCTGAGTTTCAATGGATAGTGAGATGCCAAAACTATTCAGAAGCAAAAAGCTACTAAGTCCCGCTTATTTGATCTTAATTAAGCTTCATTCGAAACTTAGAAATTTAATTTATCTTAATTTTCTTTATTTATCCTACTATTTTTTTAGTTGCTTAGGGACAAGTAACGGTTTAAGTTTGGTGTTGTGATGAGCGGATATTTGATACACTTTTTGGCATCATTTTCATATAATTTTTAGTAGTTTTGTTTAGTTTTTATTGAGTTTTTATAGGTCTTAGTGTTAAATTCACATTTTTGGATTCTACTATGAGTTTTGTGTTTTTGGACAATTTCAGGTATTTTCTAGCTGAAATTGAGGAGCTGGAGTAGAATTCTGATTCAGAGACAGAGAAAGCACTGCAGATGCTATCCAAATCTGACCTGCCTTCATTCTTCATGTTTTATTTAAGTTTTATTAAGTTTTTATAGGTTTTAGTGTAAAATTCACATTTTCGGATTCTATTTTGAGTTTGTGTGTTTTTATGAAATTTCAGGAATTTTCGGGCTGAAATTGAGGAGCTGGAGCGAAAGTCTGATTCAAAGACAGAGAAAGCACTGCAGAAGCTGTCTGGATCTGACCTTCTTGCACTTGAAAGATGTTTTCTTGAGCTACATAAATCCAAATGAAGCGTTCTCAATGGCTCTGAAAAGCTAATTTCCAGAGCTTTCCAACAATATATAATAGTTCATACTTTACTTTGGATTTGAAGGCCCAAAACTGGTGTCCAACGCCAGCTACCTAACCCTTTCCAGGATTCCAGCGCCCAAAAGAGCACAGACCAATGTTCAACACTCAAAGAGGACCCCCTAGCTGGTGTTCCATGCCCTAGAGACCTCATAGCACATGGATCTCATCAAAGCTCAGCCCAAACACTCACTAAGTGGGCCCCAGAATTGGATTTTAGCACTAAATAGACTGTTTTATCCTTACTAGTCATCTGTTTAGTATTTAAGGGATTTGACTTATGTAATTCAAAATTTTTTGGAGAGATTTTGGAACCTTTTACTTATCATACACGTTTTACCATTGTTTTTACTTCAGTATGAGTTTCTAAACCAACTAAGTTGAGGGGAGGAGCCCTGTTGAGTCCTATGAAATAATAAAAGTATTTCTGTTTCTTCTTCGATCTGTGTTTGATCTATCTCTAAGATGTATATCCCGATCTTCATCGTGGTGAGCAGGATGATTAGATAAATTAGCTCTGTTCATCACATTAAGACAAACATGCCTAACAAACACCTGCGTCTACTTGGGTTTGTGTTAGTACCTGAAAGAAAAGCACAAGCCAATTGCTATGTTTATACATCTCTCAGACGGTTAATCCACGACTTCGTTGGGGACTTCTCGAGACACTAGTTCAGCCAATATCCAGGGAGATTAGGGTCTTCATGGTATAGGCTAGAATCCATAGAAGCAGCATTCTATGATTCGGAAGATTAGACCTTGTTTGTGGCGCTTTGAGTAGGATCGCCAAGAGAATGACTTGCTAGAGCTTCACCCTCCGTCAGATTGAATGACCACGGACAATGGCATTTGACTTGTGAGGAGATCAATGACCACGGGCAATGGCTTTGATCACTTACAGCCTACCATAGAAGAAGATCATTCACAAGCAAAGAAGACAGTAATACCAGAGTTCATTAAGAAAGACGAAGCAACTCCGACTCTCAACTCTACCCCTTTAATTGCTTTAACTTTATTATAATTCAGTATTCCTTTCATAGTTTTATGATACTTCATCCAACTCCATATACAAACTTCTAATTTCACCTTACTAAGACCTGCAAGACAACCATTGCTTGCTTCAAGCCAAAATCCTCATGGGATCGACCCTGACTCGCTCAGGTATTACTTGGACGACCCAGTGCACTTGCTGGTACTGCTGTTGTACAAACAGTGTGGGGTTTGCATACACGTGCACCATTGTGCATGGGCACACTTGTTGATTTCCATCATGTGCGTACGCACAGGGCTGTGCGTGGGCACATGTGCTGATTTTGATCCTTATGCGTAGGCACAGAAAGTGTGCGTAGGCACACTCTGAAATACTTTTCTCCTTTGTTTTCTTCATGTTTTCTTCCAATTGCATGCCTTTCTTCCACTCTTATCAAGCCATTCTAACCTATTACACCTGAAATCACTCATCAAAACCATCAAGGCATCGCATGGAATGAAAGTGGAATAAAATTGATTAAATTAAGCACAAAATAGCATGTTTTCACAATTAGGCACAATTTAGAGAGAAAACACAAAAGCATGTTGTTTAGATAAATAAATGTGGGTTTGTATGATGAAATCCACTCAAATTAATCCAAAATTTATCGTCAAATATGGATTTATCAATCCTAAAGATGGTTTCTAATATGTCTCTTAACCCATAAGTCGTTGGATTTTTCATTTCAGATTTAACAAATTATGTGGTATTATACAATTATTTTGAATGAACTGCCGCAACCATAGTTGCTAATAAAACCAATGCATTAGCAAAGGTGCTTTCTCTGTTTTCTACCCAAATGTGATTTCTATTTATCGATTATAGTAGTCTATACTCTTTTTTGATACTATGAATAATATCTTCCTTTCATCACTCCATTATAATATCCAACTATCAGTATGTTTGGTGATCTTGAAGTAATAAATTGTTGTTACAGATTCATCCAAAGAATAGAAGTTACAACATCAAGTATTTGACAACGAATAATTTAGATGTACTACAAGTGGATTCATGATTATTCGTGTTGGTTCGAGAGAATTAGCACAACAGGATGAGCAAACTTGACTATTATGGAGATTACAGAAAGGTTAACGTGGAAAAAATAATATAAGAAACAACAATTGAGCTATTATGGTTTTAACTTTCACAATCCCATGTCAACTCAAGGATAATAGCATAAAAAGTTCATGAGTAAAAATTTTGCTCTTAACTTTTTTATGCCAAATTATCTTTAGGTTGATGTGCAGTGGGACTAAAAGAACGATAACCATAGAATTTTTATTGTTGTTTCTTATCTTCTTTTTCTTCCTTCATGATTTTGTATGTTCTATAGCACTTGAGGTAGTTGTTCTTGATGAAATGATTATTTTGGTCTAACACGAATATTGATGAGTCCACTACTATTACCTTTGAATTATTATTCATTACTGAAGAGTTGATGCGGTAACTTTTGTTGTTTTAATGAATCAGTAACAATGATTCGTTAGATCATGACCACCAAACTAACTGATAGTTGGATATTAGAGTGGCGTGATGAAAGAAAAATGTTATTTATAGTATCAAGAAAAGGTTTAGACTGGTATGGTGGGGAAGTAAACACTACAGTTGGGTAGAAGATAGAGAAACTTGCTTCGCTAACATGGTGGTTTTTTAGTTGTTGTGGTAGTAGTATGGTGCGGGAATTTAAAATTTCCACAGCTTAACTGGCAAGTGCATCGGGTTATCCAAGTAATACCTCAGGTGAGTGAGGGTCGATCTCACGAGGATTGTCAGACTGAGTAAACAATGGCTATCTAGTTGGACTTAGTTAGGCGAATCAAAAAGGGATTTGGTAAGACAATTCCCATAAAATAGTAAATAAGAAAATAAAGAAAGCAAGTAAATGGTTTTGTGTGAAACAGAATGAGAAAATAGTTAAGGTTTCGGAGATGTTTATCTTTTCGGATTAAAAGTTCTTACCAACTATTTTAACAATGTATGATTCATTTTATGGCAAACTGTAAATGTCTAAACCCTAATCTCTTAGTGATTTAGCCTCCTCTAACCTTCATTAACTGCTACTCTCGTGGTCACTGAATTTCAATTAGAGGGTTAAGTTCAGAAAACAAGTTTAGCACCACAGAAACCCTAAATACCCAAAGCTAACAAGATTTTATGTCACATATCCCAATTTGTTCATGTAATTATTGATTTAGGAGAAATTTGTTTTCAAGCTGTACTTCAAGTGAGATAACTCTCCCAAGAATAACAAGAACTCAAGTAGAAAAAGGTCATACTCTCGTTCCACCCAATTCATAAGATTAAGAACAAAACCAATCCTTAGAATTGAATCAAAATATTAATTAAAAGAGAAGAATAATAGTTCTAATCCATAGAAATAGACAGAGCTCCTAACCTTAACTGAGATGTTAAGTTGCTCATGACTTACAAAGAAAAACAGGGTTTTGAAAATGTGTGGAAGGAAGAAGATTCCAAGCTAAGTAATCTTTTCCTTTAAATACTAACCTAATTTGAACGAAAATAAAATAAATAATAAATTCTAAACCTAAAAGATATTGTTTGTGAATAAAAATTATAAAAAAATAAAATAAAATAAAACTAATAAGTGCTAAATCCACTCGAGAGGCCCACAGGAGTGTAAATTCGGACAGCTACTGGCATTTAACGCCAAATTCGACGTTAAACGCCCCAAGGGGAGTGCATGTTGCTGGCCTTGAGTCCCCTGCTGGCGCTAAATGCCAGTTGGGCGTTTGGCTCCCAGGGTGGGTGCTGACAGCTTTCTTCTTTTTACCTCCAAACTTCACCAAATTGCTCCAAATTTCACCTTAAATCATAGAAACACTAAAACAACTCAAAGTAGCATCCAAAAGGGATTTTTGCACTAAAATCAAGTAAGACTAAATAAAATCTAACTAAAAACAACTGGAAAATACTAAGAAAAAGGGTACAAGATTCTCACGCATCACAACTGATAAACCCCATTTTTAGGGTTTATCTTGAGTTGAATTTAGAGTATTTTATCAATTTTTCTTCACACTTATTCAATGAAATAGCATGGTTTTGTGATTCTTCCATAAGTTGTGCTTAAGTGTGAAAACATACTTTTAGACCTTTAATTTGATGATTTTAATTCACCTTTGATTCCACTAGATGCCTTGATTTGTTTATTAAGAGATTTCAAGTTGAAAAGGCTAGGAATGGATCAAAGGAGTAAAGAGGGAAAGCATGCAAAGGGGAGAAATCATGGAAAGCCAAAGATTTGGGATGCACTCATCCACGTGCACGCGCAATCGATGCGCATGCGTGGATCGTAAAACTCCAGGGATTTGCACGCGTACTGTAAGGTACGCGTCGATGTCCGCACGTGACTTCTTTAGTGAGATCGTGCCTGGCAAATTTAGAAGTGCCCCTGGCCCAGTTTGGAGTTGAATTTTGGCGGGAAAAGGTTAAAAGGACCAAGGATTGAAGGGGAATGCATCACTTTACACATGAGGAGTTAGTTTAGTGAATGCTTTAGTTTAGTTTCTAGAGAGAGAAGCTCTCTCTTCTCTCTATAATTAGGATTAGGGTTAGATTAGAATTTCTTATATCTAGGCTTTAATTCATGCTTTCATCTACTTTTACCTCTCAATTCTTTGTTGCTACATCTTGTTCTTCTATTCTCTTGTTGTAATTTCCTCTATTTTGTCTCCATACTTTGTTGTTGATCTACTCTTGTTCCTTTTATTTTCTTTTAAAACAATTTGAGGTAATTCATGTTAATTGTGCTTTCTTTGTGGTGCACAAAATTGTGATCATCAACAATGGCGCCAAAGACTTGGAGCTCTCAAACGTGAATCACACTTTGTCACAATTCCGCACAACTAACTAGCAAGTGCACTGGGTCGTCCAAGTAATAAACCTTACGTGAGTAAGGGTCGATCCCACGGAGATTGTCGGCTTGAAGCAAGCTATGGTCATCTTGTAAATCTCAGTCAGGCGGATTCAAATGGTTATGGAGTTTAAGGTGATGAAAATAAACATAAAATAAACATAAAATAAAGATAGAGATACTTATGTAATTCATTGGTGGGTTTCAGATAAGCGTATGAAGATGTCACAGACAAGGTTTAGCTTTCCGGATCTCAGGAATGGCTGCCATTAATTCTAGCCTATACCACGAAGGTTCCAATCTTAGATCAGAAACCCAAGAGATACGCATTCAAGCCATTGCTAGTAGAACAGAGGTGGTTGTCAGGCACATGTTCATAGGTGAGAATGATGATGAGTGTCACGGATCATCACATTCATCAAGTTGAAGAACGAATGAATATCTTGGAGAAGAAATAGACTTGAGTTGAATAGAAAAACAATAGTACTTGTATTAATTCATGAAGAACAGCAGAGCTCCACACCTTAATCTATGGTGTGTAAAAACTCCACCGTTGAAAATACATAAGAACAAGGTCCAGGCATGGCCGTGAGGCCAGCCCCAAACGTGTCTAAGATAGCATAAGACTTATCAAAGATGAAAATACAATAGCAAAAGGTCCTATTTATAGAGAACTAGTAGCCTAGGGTTTACAAAAATCAGTAATTAATGCAGAAATCTTCTTCCGGGCACACTTGGTGTGTGCTTGGGCTGAGCATTGAAGCTTCCATGTGTAGAGACTTTTCTTGGAGTTAAACGCCAGCTTTTGTGCCAGTTTGGGTGTTTAACTCCGGCTTTTGTGCCAGTTTTGGAGTTAAACGCCAGAATTCTTGAGCTGACTTGGAACGCCTGTTTGGGCCATTAAATCTCGGGCAAAGTATGAACTATTATATATTTCTGGAAAGCCCAAGATGTCTACTTTCCAACGCAATTGAGAGTGCGCCAATTGGGCTTCTGTAGCTCTAGAAAATCCACTTTGAGTACAGGGAGCTCAGAATCCAACAGCATCTGCAGTCCTTTTTCAGCCTCTGAATCAGATTTTTGCTCAGGTCCCTCAATTTCAGCCAGAAAAAACCTGAAATCACAGAAAAACACACAAACTCATAGTAAAGTTCAGAAATATGATTTTTAATTAAAAACTAATAAAAACATAATAAAAACTAACTAAAATATACTAAAAACATACTAAAAACAATGCCAAAAAGCGTATAATTTATTTGCTCATCACAACACCAAACTTAAATTGTTGCTTATCCTCAAGCAACTGAAAATCAAATAAGATAAAAAGAAGAGAATGTACAATGAATTTCAAAAACATCTATGAAGATCAGTATTAATTAAATGAGCGGGGCTTTTAGCTTTTTGCTTCTGAACAGTTTTGGCATCTCACTTTATCCCTTGAAGTTCAGAATGATTGGCATCTATAAGAACTCAGAATCCAGATAGTGTTATTGATTCTCCTAGTTAGGTATGTTGATTCTTGAACACAGCTACTTTATGAGTCTTGGCCGTGGCCCTAAGCACTTTGTTTTCCAGTATTACCACCGGATACATAAATGCCACAAACACATAACTGGGTGAACCTTTTCAGATTGTGACTCAGCTTTGCTAGAGTCCCCAATTAGAGGTGTCCAGGGTTCTTAAGCACACTCTTCTTTTTGCATTGAACCTCGACTTTAACCGCTCAGTTTCAAGTTTTCACTTGACACCTTCACGCCACAAGCACATGGTTAGGGACAGCTTGGTTTAGCCACTTAGGCCAGGATTTTATTCCTGTGGGCCTTCCTATCCACTGATGCTCAAAGCCTTGGATCCTTTTTATCACCCTTGCCTTTTGGTTTAAAGGGGTATTGGCTTTTTTTGCTTGCTTTTCCCTTTTTTTTTCTTTCTCTTTTTTCTTTCTGCAAGCTTTTCACTGCTTTTTCTTGCTTCAAGAATCAATTTTATGATTTTTCAGATCATCAGATAACATTTCTCCTTTTCCTTTCATTCTTTCAAGAGCCAATAATTTTAACATTCATAAACAATCAAATTCAAAAATATGCACTGTTCAAGCATTCATTCAGAAAAACAATAGTATTGCCACCACATCAAGATAATTAAACTGTTTTAAAATTTGAAATTCATGCACTTCTTTTTCTTTTTCAATTAAAAATATTTTTCATTTAAGAAAGGTGATGGATTCATTTTCATAGGTTTGAGGCATAGACACTTAGACACTAATGATCATGTAATAAAGACACCAACATAAATAAACATAAAGCACAATTTTCTAAAAACAGAAAATAAAGAACAAGGAAATTAAAGAACGGGTCCACCTTAGTGATGGCGGCTTGTTCTTCCTCTTGAAGATCTTATGGAGTGCTTGAGCTCCTCAATGTCTCTTCCTTGCCTTTGTTTCTCCTCTCTCATGGTTCTTTGATCTTCTCTAATTTCATGGAAGAGGATGGAATGCTCTTGGTGCTCCACCCTTAGTTGTCCCATGTTGGAACTCAATTCTCCTAGGGAGGTGTTGATTTGCTCCCAATAGTTTTGTGGAGGAAGATGCATCCCTTGAGGCATCTCAGGGATTTCATGATGAGGAATTTCCTCATACCCTTGATGAGGTTCTCTTGTTTTCTCCATCCTTTTCTTAGTGATGGGTTTGTCCTCATCAGTGAGAATGTCTCCCTCTATGTCAATTCCAACCGAATTGCAAAGGTGACAAATGACAAACGAATTGAATGGGGTTGGTGAGAACTTCCCAACCTCTTCTTCGGATCTCATGTCGGATCTCTAGATACTCATTCTTTTTGAGTTTGAAAGGGACCTCGGGGATCACTTTCTTCTTGGCCACAACTTCATAGAAGTGGTCTTGATGCACCCTTGAGAGGAATCTCTCCATCTCCCATGACTCGGAGGTGGAAGCTTTTGCCTTCTCTTTCCTCTTTCTAGAGGTTTCTCTGGCCTTTGGTGCCATAAATGGTTATGGAAAAACAAAAAGCTTTAGCTTTTACCACACCAAACTTAGAAGGTTGCTCGTCCTCGAGCAAAAGAAGAAAGAAGAGAGTAGAAGAAGAAGAAATAAAGGAGATGGAGTGGGCTTTGTGTTTCGGCCAAGGGGGAGAAGTGGTGTTTAGGTTGTGTGAAAATGAAGGAGTAAAGATGGGTTTATATAGGAGTGAAAGGGGTGTGTATGGTTCGGCCATTATGGGTTGGTTTGGGTGGGAAAGTGGTTTGAATTTGAATGGTGAGGTAGGTGGGGTTTTATTATGGATGGATGTGAGTGGCGAAGAGAATGGGGAAGAGGTATTGAGGTGATTGGTGAATGGGTGAAGAAGAGAGAGAGTGGTGGGGTAGGTGGGGATCCTGTGGGGTCCACAGATCCTGAGGTGTCAAGGATATCTCATCCCTGCACCATGTGGCGTGCAAAACGCCCCTTGCTGCCAATCCTGGTGTTAAACGCCAGGCTGCTGCCCATTTTTGGCGTTTAACGCCAGCTTCTTGCCCATTCCTGGCATTAAACGCCAGTCTGGTGCCCTTTTCTGGCGTTAAACGCCCAGAATGGTGCCAGACTGGGTGTTTAACGCCCATTCTGCTATCTTTACTGGCGTTTAAACGCCAGTAACTGTCTCCTCCAGGGTGTTCTATTTTTCATTCTGTTTTTCACTTTGTTTTTGCTTTTTCAATTGTTTTGTGACTTCACATAATCATCAACCTACAGAAAACATAAAATAACAATAGAAAATAGAAATTTAACATAGATAAGTAAAAATTGGGTTGTCTCTCAACAAGCACTTCTTTAGTGTCAATAGCTTGACAGTGGCTCTCATGGAGCCTCACAGATGTTCAGAGAAATGTTGGAACCTCCCAACACTAAACTTAGGGATTGAATGTGGTGGTTCAACACCAAACTTAGAGTTTAGTTGTGGCCTCCCAACACCAAACTTAGAGTTTGACTGTGGGGGCTCTGTTTGACTTTGTATTGAGAGAAGCTCTTCTTGCTTCCTCTTCATGGTGACAGAGGGATATCCTTGAGCTTTAAACACAAGGGAGTCTCCATTCACTTGAATGATCAATTCTCCTCTGTCAACATCAATCACAGCTTTTGCTGTGGCTAGGAAGGGTCTGCCAAGGATGATTGATTCATCCATACACTTCCCAGTCTCTAGGACTATGAAATCAGCAGGGATGTAATGGTCTTCAACCTTTACCAAGACATCCTCTACAAGTCCATAAGCTTGTTTCTTTGAGTTGTCTGCCATCTCTAGTGAGATTTTTGCAGCTTGTACCTCAATGATCCCTACCTTCTCCATTACAGAGAGAGGCATAAGGTTTATGCTTGACCCTAGGTCACACAGAGCCTTCTCAAAGGTCATGGTGCCTATGGTACAAGGGATTGAGAACTTTCCAGGGTCCTGTCTCTTTTGAGGTAATCTCTGCCTAGTCAAGTCATCCAGTTCTTTGATGAGCAATGGAGGTTCATTCTCCCAAGTCCCATTACCAAATAACTTCGCATTTAGCTTCATGATTGCTCCAAGGTACTTAGCAACTTACTCTTCAGTGACATCTTCATCCTCTTCAGAGGAAGAATACTCATCAGAGCTTATGAAAGGCAGAAGTAAATTCAATGGAATCTGTATGGTCTCAGAATGAGCCTCAGATTCCCATGGTTCCTCATTAGGGAACTCCATGGAGGTCAGTGGGCGTCCATTGAGGTCTTCCTCAGTGGGAATCACTACCTCTTCCTCCTCTCCATGTTCGGCCATGTGAGATGTGGTTATGGCCTTGTACTCTCTTTTTGGATTCTCTTCTGTATTGCTAGGGAGAGTGCTAGGAGGGAGTTCAATAATTTTCTTACTCAGCTGACCCAATTGTGCCTCCAAATTTCTAATGGAGGACCTTGTTTCAGTCATGAAACTTTGAGTGGTTTTGATTAGATCAGAGACAATGGTTGCTAAGTCAGAG
>NC_029794.2:82049594-82050010 GCF_000816755.2 Arachis ipaensis
ACCTCTTCCTCCTCTCCATGTTCGGCCATGTGAGATGTGGTTATGGCCTTGTACTCTCTTTTTGGATTCTCTTCTGTATTGCTAGGGAGAGTGCTAGGAGGGAGTTCAATAATTTTCTTACTCAGCTGACCCAATTGTGCCTCCAAATTTCTAATGGAGGACCTTGTTTCAGTCATGAAACTTTGAGTGGTTTTGATTAGATCAGAGACAATGTTTGCTAAGTCAGAGTGGCTCTGCTTAGAATTCTCTATCTGTTGTTGAGAAGATGATGAAAAAGGCTTGCTATTGCTAAATCTGTTTCTTCCACCATTACTGTTGTTGAAACCTTGTTGAGGTCTCTGTTGATCCTTCCATGAGAGATTTGGATGATTTCTCCATGAAGGATTATAGGTGTTTCCATAGGGTTCTCCCATGTA
>NC_029794.2:82050587-82053246 GCF_000816755.2 Arachis ipaensis
TGCCTCCAAATTTCTAATGGAGGACCTTGTTTTAGTCATGAAACTTTGAGTGGTTTTGATTAGATCAGAGACAATGGTTGCTAAGTCAGAGTGGCTCTGCTTAGAATTCTCTGTTTGTTGCTGAGAAGATGATGGAAAAGGCTTGCCATTGCTAAACCTATTTCTTCCACCATTGTTGCTGTTGAAACCTTGTTGAGGTCTCTGTTGATCCTTCCATGAGAGATTTGGATGATTTCTCCATGAAGGATTATAGGTGTTTCCATAGGGTTCTCCCATGTAATTCACCTCTTCCATTGCTGGGTTCTCAGGATCATAAGCTTCTTCTTCAGAGGAAGCTTCCTTAGTACTGCCTGTTGCTGCTTGCATTTCAGACAGACTCTGAGAAATCATATTGACTTGTTGGGTTAATATTTTATTCTGAGCCAATATAGCATTCAGAGTATCAATCTAAAGAACTCCCTTCTTCTGAGTTGTCCCATTATTCACAAGATTCCTTTCAGAAGTGTACATGAATTGGTTGTTTGCAACCATTTCAATGAGTTCCTGAGCTTCTGCAGGTGTCTTCTTCAGATGAAGAGATCCTCCAGCAGAGCTATCCAATGCAAGAATTCAGCTAAGAACTGATGAGGATCTTCCAATGGAAGTCCATGAAACTTGCAATTCTGTTGCATTAGAGAAACTAATTGAGGCTTAAGCTCAAAGTTGTTTGCTCCAATGGCAGGGATAGAGATGCTTCTCCCATAGAAATCAGGAGTAGGTGCAGTAAAGTCACCAAGCACCTTCCTTGCATTGTTGGCATTGTTGTTGTTTTCGGCTGCCATGGTTTCTTCTTCTTTGAAGGGTTCTGTTAGGCCCTCTAAAGAGAATTATTCTTTAGCTTCTCTTAGCTTTCTCTTCAAGGTCCTTTCAGGTTCAGGATCAGCTTGAACAAGTATGCCTTTATCTTTGTTCCTGCTCATATGAAAGAGAAGAGAACAAGAAACTAGGGAATCCTCCATGTCACAGTATAGAGATTCCTTGAGGTGTCAGAGGAAAAGAAGAATAGAAAGAAGAGGTGGAGAAGAGGGAATTCGAACTTATCAAGAGGGACAGAGTTCGAATTGCACCTTGATGAGGAGTCTTAGTCCCTTGAATAGAAGGATGTGAAAAGAGGGGAAGAATTTTCGAAAATAATTTAAAAAGATTTTGAAATAATTAAAAAGAAATTTGAAAATTTGATTGAGATTTTCGAAAACTAAGATTGGGAAAGAAATAAAGTGATTTTTGAAAAAGATTTTGAAATTAGAAAAAGATATGATTGAAAAAATTAATTTTGAAAAAGATGTGATTGAAAAGATATGTTTGAAAAGATATGATTGAAAATCAATTTAGAAAAAGAAAATTTTTAAAATTAAAGTTGATTACTTGACTATCAAGAAATTAAAAGATATGATTTTAAAATTTAAAGTTTGATCCTTTCTTAATAGGCAAGTAACAACTTGAAAATTTTGAAGTAAATCTTTGATTGAAGCAAGGATTTTTTTGAAAATAGTAGAAATAAATATAAAATGGAAAGAAATTGATTTTGAAAGAGATATGATTGAAAAGATAGGATTTGAAAAAGATTTGATTTTGAAAAATTATGAAAACTTGAAAAAAATGTGAATTAAAAACAAAATCTTCCCTCTAGTGTCATCCTGGCGTTAAACGCCCAGAATGGTGCCCATTCCGGCGTTTAACGCCCAAATCTTTACCTTTTTGGGCGTTAAACGCCCAGCCAGGTACCCTGGCTGGCGTTTAAACGCCAGTTTTCCTTCTTCACTGGGCGTTTTGAACGCTCAGCTTTTTCTGTTTGATTCCTCTGCTGAATGTTCTGAATCTTCAATTCTCTGTATTATTGACTTGAAAAGACACAATTTTGAAAATATTTTTGGATTTTTAATGATGAGAAACAATAAAAATGCAACTAAGATCAAATAAACAATGCATGTAGGACACCAAACTTAAAAATTTGTATACTAAGGACTATAACAATGTAAAAATGTATGTAAGAAACAACAAAACATACAAAACAAGAGAATTTGAAGATCAGAGCAATGAAATCATCAAGAATAACTTGAAGATCAATGAAGAACAATATGTATAAATTTTCGAAAATTAGAAGGATAAAGACATGCAATTGACACCAAACTTAAAAATTGATACTAGACTCATAAAATATTTTAGTTTTTATGATTTTAAAATTTTTTTTGTATTTTTTCAAAAATTATATAGAAAAGAAAATAAAGAGAATCAAAACTTTTAATAAGAATTCCAGGAATCATGCAATGTTAGTCTAAAGCTTCAGTCTAAAAAGAATAGACATGTTTGGCCAAGCTTCAACAGGACATTACATTCAATAGCTAAATTGATGAGAATCAATCAGCTTTTGTGATGAAGCAACAAGATGAACCGTCAGTTGTCCAAACTCGAACAACCCCCGGCAACGGCGCCAAAAACTTGGTGTTGTTGCCGGAAACAAATGACAAATGCGAGTTCGTTCATTCATTCCTTCCCTAGCAACGGCGCCAAAAACTTGGTGCACGAAATTGTGATCATCAAAAATGGCGCCAATCGCCAATAAGCTCTCAAATGTGAATCACACTTTGTCACAATTCCGCACAACTAACCAGCAAGTGCA
>NC_029794.2:82056458-82065745 GCF_000816755.2 Arachis ipaensis
ACATGCAATTGACACCAAACTTAAAAATTGATACTAGACTCATAAAATATTTTAGTTTTTATGATTTTAAAATTTTTTTTGTATTTTTTCAAAAATTATATAGAAAAGAAAATAAAGAGAATCAAAACTTTTAATAAGAATTCCAGGAATCATGCAATGTTAGTCTAAAGCTTCAGTCTAAAAAGATTAGACATGTTTGGCCAAGCTTCAGTAGGACATTACATTCAATAGCTAAATTGATGAGAGTCAATCAGCTTTTGTGATGGTGGGAACATCACCTTGAAACTCTAGAATTCATTCTTAAAAATTCTGAAAAAAAATACCTAATCTAAGCAACAAGATGAACCGTCAGTTGTCCAAACTCGAACAACCCCCGGCAACGGCGCCAAAAACTTGGTGTTGTTGCCGGAAACAAATGCGAAATTATTGTTCGTTCATTCATTCCTTCCCTAGCAACGGCGCCAAAAACTTGGTGCACGAAATTGTGATCATCAAAAATGGCGCCAATAGAATTGGAGCTCTCAAATGTGAATCACACTTTGTCACAATTCCGCACAACCAACCAGCAAGTGCACTGGGTCGTCCAAGTAATAAACCTTATGTGAGTAAGGGTCGATCCCACGGAGATTGTCGGCTTGAAGCAAGCTATGGTCATCTTGTAAATCTCAGTCAGGCAGATTCAAATGGTTATGGAGTTTAAGGTGATGAAAATAAACATAAAATAAACATAAAATAAAGATAGAGATACTTATGTAATTCATTGGTGGGTTTCAGATAAGCGTATGAAGATGCTTTGTTCCCCTTGAACCTCTGCTTTCCTATTGCCTTCTTCCAATCATTCATACTCCTTTCCATGGCAAGATTTATGTTGGGCATCACCGTTGTCAATTGCTACATCTCGTCCTCTCAGTGAAAATGGTCCTGATGCTCTGTCACAACATCGGCTAATCAGCTGTCGGTTCTCGATCATGTCGGAATAGGATCCATTGATCCCTTTGCGTCTGTCACATGCCCCACAATCGCGAGTTTGAAGCTCGTCACAATCATTCCTTCCCAGATCCTACTCGGAATAGCACAGACAAGGTTTAGACTTTCCGGATCTCAGGAATGGCTGCCATTAATTCTAGCCTATACCACGAAGGTTCCAATCTTAGATCAGAAACCCAAGAGATACGCATTCAAGCCATTGCTAGTAGAACAGAGGTGGTTGTCAGGCACATGTTCATAGGTGAGAATGATGATGAGTGTCACGGATCATCACATTCATCAAGTTGAAGAACGAATGAATATCTTGGAGAAGAAATAGACTTGAGTTGAATAGAAAAACAATAGTACTTGTATTAATTCATGAAGAACAGCAGAGCTCCACACCTTAATCTTTGGTGTGTAGAAACTCCACCGTTGAAAATACATAAGAACAAGGTCCAGGCATGGCCATGAGGCCAGCCCCAAACGTGTCTAAGATAGCATAAGACTTATCAAAGATGAAAATACAATAGCAAAAGGTCCTATTTATAGAGAACTAGTAGCCTAGGGTTTACAGAAATTAGTAATTAATGCAGAAATCTTCTTCCGGGCCCACTTGGTGTGTGCTTGGGCTGAGCATTGAAGCTTCCATGTGTAGAGACTTTTCTTGGAGTTAAACGCCAGCTTTTGTGCCAGTTTGGGCGTTTAACTCCAGCTTTTGTGCCAGTTTTGGAGTTAAACGCCAGAATTCTTGAGCTGACTTGGAATGCCTATTTGGGCCATCAAATTTCGGGTAAAGTATGATCTATTATATATTGCTGGAAAGCCCAGGATGTCTACTTTCCAACGCAATTGAGAACGTGCCAATTGGGCTTCTGTAGCTCCAGAAAATCCACTTTGAGTGCAGGGAGGTTAGAATCCAACAGCATCTGCAGTCCTTTTTCAGCCTCTGAATCAGATTTTTAATTAAAAACTAATAAAAACTAACTAAAATATACTAAAAACATACTAAAAACAATGCCAAAAAGCATATAATTTATCCGCTCATCACTTTGCTCGTTGTTGTTAATTCTTTGCAATTTGTTGTTGTTAGATCTCATTTTTGTTGTCAATTTACTATGCTTTTCTTTTATACCTTCCAAGTGTTTGTCAAAATGCTTGGAAGGATGTTAGATTAGAATTTTATGTTCTTGGCTTGGGAAGGTAACTTAGGAATTCTTAAGTTACTAATGTCCAAGTGATTGATAGTTGGTAGCCATTGACTCTAGCTCTCATAAATTCAATTAGTGAATAGCTAGGACTTATGGACTTGGATTTGACTTTTCTTTACTTGTTAGAGGATGACTTAATGGGATTGATCCTTGCAATTATCATATTGTGCTTAGTGATAAGGATAGAGATCCTTGACCACTAAATCTTGCCAAGACCCTTTTCATCATTTGAATTCCTTTGCAATTTACTTTTCTTGTTTCCTCTTCAAAACCCCAAAATGTACATGTCCATAGCCAATAACAAGAGCACTACCCTACAATTCCTTTGTGAGACGACCCGAGATTTAAATACTTCAGTAATTAGTTTTATTAGGGGTTTGTACTTGTGACAAATAAATTTTTGTATGAAAGGATTATTGTTGGTTTAGAAACTATACTTGCAACGAGATTTCATCAATGAAATTCTACACCGTCAAAAATCTGTTCATCAAAATGGCGCCGTTGCCAGGGAATTGCAATTGTGTGTTTTGTTATTGGTTATTGTATATATGTGAATATTGTGAATATGTTTGTCTTTTGCTTGTTTGTTAGTTTTTGTTAGCTTTAGGACTTAGTTAGTTTGTTTTTGCTTCCACTATGAATTCTCACCCTCTTGGATTTAAGTTTGGTTCTAATTGTGTTGTAGAAAATGTAAACTTCAATGACAACATGTATCAAGGATGGAACCATCAAAGATGGGAGGAGCCTCAAGGAATTGATCACTCCTCTTGGCAACAACCTCTGGTTACGAATAGGTATAATTCCCATCCTAATGCATGTCAATTCAATGGCTATGGTGACTCTTTTTGTGACAATCAACAACCACCATCATATGCCTATGAATCTTATTCTCAACATGAACCTCAACCATACTCACAAGCCTTTCTTTACAAAACAACTTCATATGACCCTTATCCATCACATAACCAATCACCCCTACATCATCCTTATGACCATTATGAGCAAGAACCTTTAGAACCACCAATCCCATCATGATTACTACCAAAAACAACCTCAATACACACCATCTCTATACCCTTACCAAGTAGAACTACCTTCCTACTATGAACCCTTTCTCCAAAGTGATGAACTTTCTAATCCACCCCAATCCCCAATAGATGATTCTCTCACCTTGCCACTTCAAGGGCAAGCGGACATGCAAAGGAACACCCTAGAGTTTGTGACCAACTTGACCAAGGTAGTGCACACTTTAGCCTACCAATGCTTGAACACTCAAGGTTCTTCCGTGACCACGTGTGAAAGATCAAAAGAAGAGAAAAGCATGAAGAAGAGATTGAAAAATCCGGTGGAGAAGGAGGAGTTGGGTTTTGTATTGGAACAATTGGAGAAACCTATGATCGTTGAAGAAAAGGAAGAAGTGGTTGAGGATTTAGGAGATGCGGAACCATGATGAGAGAAAAATTGACGGTATAGAATTTCACAAATGAAATCTTGTTGCAAATATAGTCTCTAAATCAACTATAATCCTTTCATACAAAAATTTGGTTGTCACAAGTAACAAACCCCCAGAAAAAATAACCGAAGTATTCAAACCTTGGGTCGTTCTTCCTAGGAATTGCAATAAAGTGTTCTTGTTATTGGTTATGAAGTATGTTTTGGGATTTTTGAGGTAAGAGACAAGAAATGTAAATGGCAAAGGAAATAAACTAACAACTAACAAAGCTCTTGGAAAGGTATGAGAACTAGAAGTCCTATCTTAGTTGTCCTTATCATTTGTGATCAGAATTGTCCATTGCTCCCACTTAGTTAACCTCTAACCATAGAGGAAAGCCAAGTGGATGGATTAACTTGAGTCCATAAGTCCTAGCCAAATCTAGATGAAAGACTAGCTTTAGTGGCATTCAAGTCAATTAGCAACTTCTAATTATCAATCAACAAAAGAATTAGATAACTCAAGAGTCACTAATTACTCTACCTAAGCTAAGAGGAGAAAAATCTATACTAAAATCCAACCAAGCATTTTATCAAACACTTGAAGGCATTAAAGGTGGTGCACGGAATTGTGATCATACTTTTCACAACTCCGGTACAACTCACCAGCAAGTGCACTGGGTCGTCCAAGTAATAATACCTTACGCGAGTAAGGGTCGATCCCACAGAGATTGTCGGCTTGTAGCAAGCTATGGTTATCCTGTAAATCTTAGTCAGGTGGATTCAAATGGTTATGAGGTTTTGATAATTAAAATATAAATAAAACAAAAAATAAAATAAGATACTTATGTAATTCATGGGGTGGGAATTTCAGATAAGCGTTTGGAGATGCTTTGTTGCTTCTGAACCTCTGCTTTCCTATTGTCTTCATTCAATCATGCGTGCTCCCTTCCATGGCAAGTTGTATGTTGGTGGATCACCGTTGTCAATGGCTACCATCCGTCCTCTCAGTGAAAATGGTCTAGGTACGGTTTCTGTACGGCTAATCAACTGTCGGATCTCTCGTCATAGATGAAAATACCAGGCATAGCTACCGCACGGCTAATCATCTATCGGTTCTCACTTCTGTCGGAATAGGATCTCTCTATCCTTTTGCACACTGTCACTGCGCCCAACATTCATGGGTTTGAAGCTCGTCACAGTCATCCCGTCCCAGATCCTACTCGGAATCCACAAACAAGGTTTAGACTTTCTGCATCTCAGAAATGCTGCTAATTGGTTCTAGCCTCAATCACGAAGGTTCTAATCTCACGGATTCGAATGCTTTGTTGTCAAGAGAGGCAAGTCAAATCTGTGGATCAGAGACCCAAGAGACTATACTCCGGCTGTCCTCCAATGACTACGTTGAACATCATGTAGACCGCTTGTGGTTGTCAGGCACGCGGATCTTGGCTAAGCGAGTAACGAAGATAGTGGGTGATTGTCACAGGTCACCCCTTCATTCTGACTTAACTGAATTAAGTACGAGAGTATATCTTGGAGAAGAAGTAAGCGTGAATTGAAAGAGAAACAACAGTACTTGCATTAATTCATGAAAAACAGTAGAGCTCCACACCTCAATCTATGAGGTGTAGAAACTCCACCGTTGGAAAATACATAAGAGAAAATAGCCTAGGCATGGCCGTGAGGCCAGCCAAGCATGAAGTTGATAAAAGATGATAAAAAGGGATTCAAATACAACAGGAAAGACTAGTATTTATACTAAACTAGTTACTAAGGATTACAGAAATTGAGTAACTAAGTGCAGAGAGTGCATAAATCCACTTCCGGGGCCCACTTGGTGTGTGCTTGGGCTGAGCTTTGAGCTTTACACGTGCATAGGCCTTTTCTGGAGTTAAACGCCAGGTAAAGTGCCAGTTTGGGCGTTCAACTCCAGTTTTGGTGCCAGTTCCAGCGTTTTACGCCAGAAAAGGGTCTCTGGCTGGCGTTTGATGAACGAAATATTCTTATGCCGGTATAGAAGTAGCAATGAATCCAATCGTGAGTATAGTCTAACCGACATGCAAATATCGCATCAAACAATTCTAAAATCTATGACCGAAAGTATCAATCCTGAGTCGTTCTCCCTAGGATTTGCCTTAGAATGCACATCATTGATTAGGAAGTCTTTTGTGGTTTTGAGAGTTGGTGCAAGAGTTCAAGTTAGCAAGAGTAAACAATAATTAATTGAAATAAAAGCCTTGGCTAAGGATGAGTATTGGAAGTTCCATCATTATAGTTTCCTTCAATTGTGATAAGAATTGATTGTTGCTTCACTTAGTTAACCCCCTAATAATGGAAGAAAGTCAAGTGAAAGTAACGAACTTGAGCCACAAGTCCTAGTCTCACCCTAGGGAAGTCTAGCTTTAGTGCACTTCAAGTCAATTAGTAATTTTCAATTCCTAATCAATAATTGATATCCACTACTCAAGTGTCTCCAATAACTCAACCCCTAAGCCAAGTAAGGGAAATCTACTCCATAGCTAGGGTTGTCATTTTCACAAACATTTGATAGGCAACTATAGAAGACATGATGAAATTGAGAGAAGAGAAATGAATTAAAGCTAACTAATCCAAGCAATCATCAACAATCAAGCAATTAAATGAAATTCCTCAATTCATTAGTCAAAATTCAAAGTAACAAAGTCACAAATCTAGATCCAAGAGAATGAATCAAAAGAACACTAATTGAGAGTAGAAGAAAAGTAGATCTACAACTTGTATCAAAGTAAAAGTGAATTAGCAATGGATCTCACCAAGAAATCAAAGGAGAATTACAATGGAGAGAGTAAAATTCTAGAGAGAAGTTAGAATTTCTCTCTCTAAAAGTAAAATGTAACTAACTACCCAAAAATATCTAGAATTATGACTAATTGTCTCAACCCCCCTAATCCTTGGTCTTCTTAAGCTTTTCCCTCCAGAATTCTACCCCAAAACAGGGCCTGCAACTGCCTGAAATTGCTGGTCATGTTTTCTTATTAAAAAATCACGTGCGCCCATCGGCGCGTACGCGCACAGTACGCGTACGCGTCCATGGGATTTTTTGCGACCTACGCGCAGGCGTACAGTACGCGCGCACGTCCAAGGATTTATGGCCCAACCATATAAGCGTGCCGGCTTCTCGTCTCGGCTCCATTGCGCCGGCTCTGAGGATGCACATCTGCGCGTACGCGTACGGTACGCGTGCGCGCCCATGCCCAGGTTCCAAGACTCTAATTTTTCGATTCTCCTTTCATTCATGCATGCTTCCTTCATCCCTCTTAGCCATTTTTGCCCTATAACTTTTGAAACCACTTAACAAACGGGTCACGGCATCGAATGGTAACAGAAGGGAATTACAATATATCAATTTTAATGCAAAAGAAGCATGTTTTCATCTATGAAGTAGAGTTGGGAAAGGAACACAAAAATCATGCATTTTATATGAATAAGTATGGAAGATCATTGATAAAACCCTCAAAATCTATACATGATAAACCCTAAAAACGGGGTTTATCAACCTCCCCACACTTAAACTATAGCATGTCCTAATGGTAAAGGAAAGAAAAAGATCAAAGGATCACAAGAGAATGAGACTCATGGGATGCAATCTACTTACATGAATGCAACTAGGGTGTATGCTACTATCTACTTGGTCAAGAGCAATTCAATCTTCCTAGAACATATGTATATGCGCAAAGGGCAAGATGATGGGCAATGTATGGATTCTACCAATTCTAGTCATCAAAGGTCAACACATGAGTATGAATCCACTTCCCAATATTTTTAATGAAAACAATCAACATGCTCTTACCTCAACCCATGCCTCCCCCCGTTTTCCCACATTCGAGTGACACACATACTAGCCTAAGCTATTCAAGGATTCAAATAGGGACATTCATGGTTTTCTGCTTTTGGCTTGTGATGTGCTAAAATTAAGAATAAGAGGGTTAAGCGTAGGCTCAAAGTTAGTTGCAAAGGTTGTTATAAAGTAAGGTCATTTGGGTAAGTGGCTAAGTGAATTGATGGCCTCAATCATGTACATACTCATACATATAACAATGGACATATAGAGTTAAATAAATTAAGGATCACAATCATAGGGAAAGGACAATTCACACAAGAAGGAAAGTAAGTGGCTAGAAGATGTAGCCACGCAATTAGGCTCAAAACTCACTTGCTTGTGTTCTTGGCTCCAAATCCAAGTTCCAAATTACATTCTTTAAACAAGCTTAGCATAAAAAATTTTCAAAATTTTCAAAATTAGTAGGGTTGCCCTAAAATTCTAGCTTCCTAGGAAAGAAGTCATTACTCTAACCAAGTGGATTTATTAAGAGATAACTATCATGCAAAGGGGGATAAAAGTGAAAAACCTATTCATGCAATCTATCCTAATCACCAAAAGAGATTCAAAATTTATTCGGGTGTTACTTATGAAGACCGGTCGGCCGACCGACCTCCCCACACTTAGAAGTTTGCACGGTCCTCCGTGCCTTGAGTGAGACACAGTGGTTGATCGGCTTCCGAGTGTCCATCATCTTCTCCATTATCACTATCTTCATTATCGATGCCGGTGGACGTGGAAATTTCCGGTTCTTTCATGGGTGGTGCTAGGCAACTTAGAAGCTTCTTGACAAAAGTGTATCGGCGTTAGTTTCGCCGCTCATAACGATCGAGCTTCTTGTGGATGTCCTCTATGCGTTGCATGGATGATTTTGGTGGTGCGGTTGAGATGGTGGGAATGCTCATGGGGATGGTTAAGTTCGGATCCTCGGTGTCCGCCGGAGGGTAGAGATATCTCCCGGTTGGAATAACATCGCCATCTATCGGGATCATGGCCCTCCGATCCTTAGTCTCTCGGGGGACACCGACTGCGGCAACTAAGTCGGTCACTCGAGCGGGGAAGGGTAGGTTCCCCTTAGTGTGGATCCGGCCCATAGCTTGGTGAGTGAGACACGGAATATGCACCGGTCTCTCTGTGAGGACACACCAAACCAACATGGCTAACATGGCAGTGATAGATGAGCCATGGGTGCTTGGGAGCACATAATGGGCTAGAATTTGGGCCCAAGCCTAAGCCTCCCTGGTGAGAAATCGTTCGGTGATGCCCTTGGGCCGGGGTCTCATCCTCCCTCGAATCCAGAATGATTCGGGTATGGCAATGACCCTGAGGACGGCATCCCAGTCAAACTCATATTCGCATCGTGCCGACAAAATCTCTTGATATGCGTCAATCCCTTCCGCTAGCGGTCCGGTCTTAAGCACACTTTGAATGGTCTCATCTGTGCGGGAACTTGTCTTTGGCGTACAAATACCGATGCAAGGGATGAGGAGTGGTAATTGGTGTAAAATTCTACCACGCAGGACAAGTTTGCTTCCCGTGGCTTCCTCAATAGGAATTCCCATTGTCGCTGCTCGATGTAGGGCATCACAAACGGAATGACATGAGCCAGAGGGGCTAGGAGAGGCTCCGCATGATAGTTCCTTTCTTTGATCAAGGGGTATGCAAGTTCGCAATAGCGGTTGGAGAACTTGTTCGGATCCCTTGCCGAGTTGTCCTTTTCCAAAACATCAACGTTAGTGATGAGCGGATAATTTATACGCTTTTTGACGTTGTTTTTAGTATGTTTTTAGTAGGATCTAGTTACTTTTAGGGATGTT
>NC_029794.2:82067181-82069390 GCF_000816755.2 Arachis ipaensis
GTGGCGAAAAAGATGGTCAGTAACCTAATTCCCTTTTTAATCTTCATAAATATATAAAACCTAATATGAATTCATAGATAAATTTATAATTTAGTCAATAACCAATTATCAAGTAATCCAACTTTCATAAAATTGTCACCAAAATAAGTGTGTGATCACATAACAACATACACTAACAAAATACCAAAAGTGAAAATCAAAACTACTCATGAATTCCTAATACATGAATTAGAATTCCTAATCAAAGTCATCTTCAAAATACCAAAAGTGTGAAATTCCTAATACATGAATTAGAATTCCTAATCAAAGTCTTCTTGTACTTCATGCATCATCATTGCAAGGTAAATTGTTTTGACCTGTGCCCTGCAAAATAAAAAACACAAATGAACAACTACAAATTGATTTGGCTTTCCTGGCCAGAGCACCCCAAAATCCATTCTCGGACTCATTCAGGTTCTTCATGGAAGTATATTCATAGGCTCTTGAATCCTATATTTACAAGTAATACCATTTTGAATAATCAGAATGGTGCACTAAAAAGAATGCGAGTTTAAGAGAAGCAAAGAGAATGTAGGCATATGCTAAACAAGCATCTTCAATCTTCAATGCATTGATATAACATATTCAAAAAAACAGAAAATGCATAATATTTTCAGTAGATGTACGTTATTTTCATCTGCTTTTTGAGCATGACAAGCTTGGAACTATAATTATGTGGACATCATCAAAGCAACTAAACAGCAGGCAGAAGCTTTAACATGTAGACTAATATCTAAATGGAAGAAGTCATCAAATGTATTACAGACATAAACAATCATAGTAGAAAAATACAGACATACACAAAAATATTACACTCTAAAAGACCAGAGACATTACTGGTAATAAAGTCTTTTAAGGAGTCAAAATAACAGAGTTCATATCCACAGTCCACTGCACTTTAACTTATCTCCTCTAGGTCCAGGCTGATCTCCATTTTCACATTGCCACTATTTATTCAGAGTTTCAGACCATATTGCAAGCTTTTTTATTTCTAATCCAGCGGTTTCAGTCACTGAATCTCCATTTACTAGCAGGATATTTTTCTTTCTTCACTTACAATCCTAAATCAGTTCTATCCTTAGTCAACTAGAGATCAACTAACCTGGTCAAGCTAAGTAGGACTTCTATAGATAAAACTCCTCCAGCTAGTAAATACAAGACTTGAATAGACTTTATCAAAGTGAAATAGCACTCACCTTTTTTGAAATTGAAGCCTACTATTTGACTATTTCTCTCTCAATTTTATCTCTTTTTTAACAAAATAAAGAATGTGAATCATGCCACAATTTTACCTACATCATCTTTGTGTGGAATGTGAGTTGCTTCGGAGGAGCGAGGAGTATTTTTTGCTTTGCTACTTGAGGTATCCACAGGAGAATCTTGGGCAGCTTGAACTAAGGCTGTTACCTCTTCATTGCTCATTCCAGGGTTGAGTTGGTGCACCAATACCTTTAATAAACCACATACACCATCCATCTTCTTCTCTAATGATGAGACCTTAGTGTTATATTCAACTTTTATGTGGCGAATCTCCTCATCTTTTTTAAGAGAGCTTCTTGTAATCGAAGCCCCATAACAACGAAGTCGACCTGGTTGGTCCTTTCCTAACACTCCTACAAATGCATCCTCTTCATTTTCTCCTGCTTCTAAGCGGTTCTGAAGTTCAGTCTATCAAAAAGCAACAACCAATAAGGTTCAAAGTCGCATTAACTCAATTTAGATAGAAATCACATCAGAATTCATAATGTACATATCCAAAATACAAATACAAACAACTCACAATTGTGGCTTGTGTTTTAGCATCAATTTCTTTTCCTTTTTTACTTGTGCGAGTTGCTATGAAAACTTCAGCCCTTGATGGTTCTTCACTGTTCTCTTTAGAGTCGCGCTAGAGTACATAGAGAAAAGTTTACATGAAGCATACTAACTAGGCAACTACACCATGAATACATATAAAAGAGAAATCACAAAGAATAAGTTATATTACCAGCTGCTTACGCACTATTCCAAAATTTGTGGATCCCATTCGGTGAGGACATGTTTGTTTCAACCTATTTTCAGTATTCTTAGCAGAGATACCTAAATATTAAGAATCAATGAAGAATCAAATTTCATCCAAAATACCTAAGTTTAGGAACATGAAGAATCAATGATAGTATGCTTGATGGTA